>NC_044978.1:84604737-84971430 GCF_008728515.1 Papio anubis
GAGATCACTTGGACTCAGGAAGGGGAACATCACACACCGGGGCTATCGTGGGGAGGGGGGAGGGGGGAGGGATTGCATTGGGAGTTATACCTGATGTAAATGACGAGTTGATGGGTGCAGCACACCAACATGGCACAAGTATACATATGTAACAAACCTGCACGTTATGCACATGTACCCTACAACTTAAACTATAATAATAATAAATAAATTTAAAAAAAAAAAAAGAATAAGTAGTTCTTAGAACCATTTTCTTAGTTCTTTGGTTTTCTCTCAACAAAGTTTTATACTTTTCTTTGTATCTGTTTTTCCTGATTCTTTCTACTTTTCAGTCTGAGGAGTTTCCAGAGACAGATATTCGAACTCATTGATTTTTTTCTTTGGCCATAACAAGTCTACTACTTATAAGCCCATCCAAGGCATTGTTTATTTCATTACAGTGTGGCTTATTTCTACCATTTCCTTTTGATTCTTTCTTAGAATTGCCATCTGTCTGCACAAAGCCTCGGCACTGTAAAAACATCCAGAAAATAAGTCTATTAACTGTACTCAGTCTACACTGAAGTTAAGGGAACCCCATATGCAGAAATAAGAAAGAACAAACACAAGAACTCCAGTAATTCAAATGTCCAGAGTATCATATGTCCTCCAGACAACTCCACCAGTTTTCCAACAAGAGTTCTTAACCAGGCTGAACTGGCTGAAATGACAGAAATAGTTGTTTTAAATTTTCAGGTTGATAAAGTCCAAAATCTCTGCCATATCTGAGTCTGATTCTAAAGTTTATTTGGTCTCTTCTATGATTTTTTTTTAGTATGCCATGTAATTGTTTGCTGAAAGCCAGACTATATACTGGGTAAAAGGACTGAACTACATAGGACTTAAATGTTATCCTTTATATTTATGCAGCTGAGTTGGGTTATATATACTGTTTGCTGTAGCTGTCGTGTCAGAGGCTAATATTTCGTCTAGTGGCCTTGTTTTTGTTTCCCCTGTTGCCCGTGGATTTTCCTAAAGACTCCTTCTTAAATAGGGTCTGACACTTGAAGTTCTTTCAGCAATAATCCTCCATTAATATACAGGAGCTTGATTGAGGTGGTGGTGAGGTGGTGGTAAGATGGCAGGAGGATACTACCACCCTACTATTAGATCTTGGTCTTTCAAGGAGTCTGTGTCCTTGGGCTGTAACTTTTATAAGCACTTCTCAGCCTTTTTATTTCACCTCTTCATGTGAGACAGGAAAGCTCAAGGGGACTAATGTTCAGTATTTCTCTTTTTCAGGTTGATTAGATGCTGGTAAAACTCAGTCAATTAGGCTCTGCTAAAATAGTTTTCCTTGAGGGCAGGTAATTTTTTAGGAGAACAGGGCACTCTAGGATTATTTCAGAATGTTTACTTTCCCCCTTCCCTGCCAGAAGCATGAATGCATATATCTCTTATTTTTCACCCTGAGGGTATGGTGGGGCTCTTGGAGGTAAAGTGCACAAAAGGTTATGCCCCTCCTTCCCCCTAGGATTGAGTCCTCAGAAGTTTTTGTGTGTTTTTGGTTCTGACTTTTAATTTCTCAAGTCAATACTCTCACATTCTCTGGCAAGTAGTCAATTACCCCTTAACTGTTACTATTAGAACCCAGAAGTGGCTTCTGTTTCCAGTAAGCTGTGATTCTCTGAATTCACCTGTTTCACCAGTTTTGAGATAGCAGTTTTCTCTGTGACCTCAATTCTCTGATTGAAGAGTTTTGAATTATTGATTTTCAGCTTGTTTACCATTTTTCTTGTGATGATGGGAGTGACTACATCCAAATTATTTCTATCTTAAATCAGAAACTGGGTCTCCACATATTTTTGGATGTACATTTTTTTATTTAAAGTTTTACTTGTCAACTACTTTAGGTTAATTGAACATATTTATAGGAGTGATTTGTAAACTCTTAGAATCATTTGAGAGCTTGAAGATACCTAATATTGATGAGGCAGGACAAGGAACAGCATAAGAACTCTAAGAAATTAGAAATCATAAAAAATAAAAAAAGGAATAGATGGACACCCACAATCAGGAAACAGTGCAGAGATATTTGAAGGAATAAATATTAAGCAAATGTATAAAGTGAAGGCGATGAAACAGATCAGCTAAGCGTATGATATTTTGCATAATTCTACCAAGTAATTAAGGAAAATTAGTTCAGCTCAGAAAAAAAAAAAAATTAGTAGAGCCTGTAGAGTCTATAGTTTCTTCTACAATATTTATCTTTTTCTTTTTCTTTTCTTTTCTTTTTTTTTTTTTTTCTTTGAGACGGAGTCTCGCTCTGTCGCCCAGGCTGGAGTGCAGTGGTGCGATCTCCGCTCACTGCAAGCTCCACCTCCCGGGTTCACGCCATTCTCCTGCCTCAGCCTCCCGAGTAGCTGGGACTACAGGCGCCCGCCACCATGCCCGGCTAATTTATTGTATTTTTAGTAGAGACGGGGTTTCACCGTGTTAGCCAGGATGGTCTCAATCTCCTGACCTTGTGATTCGTCCTCCTCGGCCTCCCAAAGTGGTGAGATTACAGGCGTGAGCCACTGCGCCTGGCCAATATTTGTCTTCTATTTGTTGTTTTTATTTGCCAAAGTTAGTTGATCTAACAGTTATATGGATATAAATTACTAACTGGAAAAAATCCTAAATCACAAATAAGCTTGATAATCCTTCCGAACAACACTTTTAATTGGACATATTATAGTGTTTAAAAGCTTTATCTCTGGAGACAAGCCAATTTGAATTTGAAATTCAGCTCTCACACTATTAGTTGGAATACCTGTTTGGGGGAGAGAAAGGAAGAGAGAGACACTGAGAATACACCCTAAATACAGAACATAAAAACAGTTTAAGCACTTTAAAAACATAAAAACAGAACACTGCAGACAGTTTATTTCTCTTCCTTGTAGAAGTCTGGGGAAGTTTTCTGGTCTGGCATTATAATTAGGCAGTGTTGAAGTCTCAGGATGCTTGTATCATATCTCTTTGTCACACTCAGAACACAGCTTTGAGACATGTGGCCAGTAAGATCCAGTTCCTTTAAATATAGGACCTAGAAGTTGCAAACAGCATACTCTATTTCAAACCTATTGACAAAATGTAGTAGTGTGGCTGTAATTAACTGCAAGAGAAGTTAGAAAATGTGGTATGTAACTGGGTTGTGAGTCACATGGCTAATTTAAACTTAAGGTTTCTATTATTAAAAGGAGAAGGAGAGAATGGTGTTGGGGGACAGCTAGCAGTGTTCAAAATACTACTTATTTATTGTATGACCACAGGTAAGGCATTCAGCCTCTCAGAGACTCAGTCTTCATTTGCAGACTAGGAATGTTGATCAAACATGAACGTAAGATTTATATTGAACACTGTCAGGCACTGGGTTAGGTGCTGATGGATGTTAGCTATTATTATTAATGTGTATTCTTTATTTGAAGAACAAGTAAATAACAAGAGCCTCAATGGAAGTGTTCCTCCATTCTCCACTCATAATCAGTCAAATGTTTGCCCAGGAAGTTTTTCAGGATTCTTGAGTTCAGGATTTTACCACAATTTGCATCAATGATATTTCTATAGATTTGAAAAGAGAGCCATTAGCCAAGAAGTGTGGTTATTTACCAAGAATTGTGGTTATTTACCATTACAGTCTTTGCTGGTCCTTATCTGTTAACTCAATGCATTGGTAAAGCCATAATACTTTACTCTCACTTTTAAAAATGAAGCTATATGTTTTTCATTATTTGCTTATAATTCAAAGATGATATCTCTTAGTTCCAGTCTCTCTCAGATTCTGGTATGTCCCCACAAAAGTGTCCATGCAAAATCACCAAATAATCCACATGCAAAGAATTTTTACTAGTTTAACTTAAAATGTTTAAAAAATTAAAAATTTAACATGACCATATGACATGACTGTATAGAAGCTGATGTTGTGATATTTATATGTTGTTTTATTTTTTATTTAACATTGGGATTTAAAATCAGTAAAGTCACAATTTCCAGTAAGCATATTTAGCCCATATAAACAAGTTTTTTCTTTCCTCTGGAAAATGCTAATTATATTTTCTTACCATTAATTTAACTATCACACTTAACATTTGGGTGGGGCACTAAATATTTCATATATAACTTTTACTTGAGTAATGACTGTTGCAGTTATTCCAATACAAACTTCAAACCACAACAAATCCATGTCTTCAATGACAAAGATTCACTTGCAATGAATATTTTCCTCACCCTGACAGAATTCATTTATTCTGATTTCTACAATAATAACTGTTTTTTTATTAGATTATATCACTCTATGGAATATATGCCATTGTTATATTGTGTCTCAAGCATCTGAGGTTGTAGTTAATGTACCACATTGTAAAAAGTAAATCTAGGCTGGGCGCGGTGGCTCACGCCTGTAATCCCAGCACTTTGGGAGGCCGAGGCGGGCGGATCACAAGGTCAGGATATCGAGACCACGGTGAAACCTCGTCTCTACTAAAAATACAAAAAAATTAGCCGGGCGCGGTTGTGGGCGCCTGTAGTCCCAGCTACTCGGGAGGCTGAGGCAGGAGAATGGCGGGAACCCGGGAGGCGGAGCTTGCAGTGAGCTGAGATCCGGCCACTGCACCCCAGCCTGGGCGACAGAGCGAGACTCCGTCTCAAAAAAAAAAAAAAAAAAAAAAAAAAAGAAAAGTAAATCTATTAAATAAAATACAATTGATACACACTTGAACTTGTATATAATTTCCAGTTTACTTCTGAAAGCTCTTTACCCTTCTTCCCTCTCTGCCATCCATTTTCTAGATATACCAATGTATGAACTTAAAACCCAAAACAGCAATTTTTTTTAACCTTCTAAATCTAGATCTCAAACTTGAAAAACACACTATTATGTCAAGTGAGAAAACTAAAGGAAAATACATTATAATTTCTGGGTTATAAACAAACTAACATATGACTGCAGCAAATTGTGCACCTCCTTTATTTTAATATGCTGCAAGGCTATCTAGTACAGCACCATTCTGCTTACAGTTGAAGAAAACTCTGTACCTGATATTGACCTTTTAAAGAAACCAAGGACAATCTTTTTTACAGATTAAAAGACCATAAAAGTGCTAGTTCTGCCATTGCCAGAAGCACTAACTGAACCTCTAAAGAGAATTATTTGCAAGAAAAAAAAAAAAAAAAGATTTAGACAAGTTTCTATAATACGCACCATCCTTAACAAAGGAGACAGAAAAGAAAGTATATCAAATCAGCTATTAGGTTAAATGAATTAACAAGAGTGGCTTGATGTCTTCTCAGCCCGGCAGTGTTGTGTTGTGGTTTTGCCTTTAAAAAAATTCCTTATATGTAGTCAGCAGGACTCTGGCCTTTTAACTTTTAGCATGCTTCTACAGTTAAGCTGCTCTGCTCCACACTCAAATAGCTGTCCACAGCTGCTGCAAATTGATTTATCCCCAGATAATGGCTGCAGCTGATGGCCAAAATGTCACTTCGAAACTCTTTAACAATTTAAGGTGTGTTTGGCCTAATATAACCTGATTTTAACCCTACTTTTAAATGTATTAGCCTCTGCATAAATTCTTCTAAAAACGTTCAGGTTGCATTTAATATTCAAATTTTCTTTTCTCACGTGTTTGGAGAATTTTTCTGTAGCTAAGCTTACAACATAGCCCTCAAAATATTGTAGAAGCTGCAGGAAAGAAGCCTTGCTACCCAGAGCTGGAAGCATCCAGGCTACACACAATGCCAGAGCTAGATTTTGTTCAGAGAACACCAATTCAGATCACATTTGAGATTAAGTAAACATCATATAAGTCCTCATAGTACTAGTAAAATAGGTTAATCAGAATGAATGTGGATGAAAGGAAAAAAATTACCCTATTCTTTAAATAACCTTTAGGCATTATAAATATATTAGGGGTCTATGTGTACAGAAAAGTATAACAGTGGAAACCTATGAATAAAATATTGTAGTTTTTAAAGTGTGAGTATATGTTATTATTTTCATTATCCATGAAGTGGAATGCTTTCAGTTCAGGTTAATTCTCAATATGGATCTTCAGAAATCTTTATCAAAGAGATTTTTCGTAAATACGTGGTTACATGTAGGATAGAATTAAATTGGTTAAATGTTTATAAGTTAGACCATTTCAAGTCTCAAAAAAACTTGTGTATGAACTATTCACATATGGCTGATTTGAGCCTTTGAGGACTTTCTTAGTAAGATGCAATATACAACTAAGGATATTAATCTGACTTGGTTAGGGGAAATTCTATCTGGACTTCAAAACCTCCCTGTGAGAGTTTCTAAAAACATATTTAGTGGATTTTCCACTTCTGTTTTCAAGCAATAATTTATAGGCCACCGAAAAGAGTTAATCTATTAGTGATATCCAAAATAGCAGGCAAAGTTATTATAATATTACTAATACTCACTTCACAAGATCACTAAAATTACTTAGTGTAACACGAACTTAAAAAATGAACAATTCTGATCCCCATGTCTAAACCAACATTTTTTATTTCTTTAATGGCTTCTGGGTTTCCTGAAATATTAGTGGCTGACCCAGTTTTACACATAGATTGAATTCAGCCACTTTTAATGCTGAAGTAATATTATCAAGAAGATGGCTTTTGTCCAGAACCTTCTCCTTTTTCATATGTGCATGTTTGCATTCTTCAAAAAATGTAAACAAAAGTATTATCAACACATTCCACTCTAGAAAAATTGTGGCAATTCTCTAAAAGCAAAGAGTTAATTATTTCAGAGCTATTTAATGTAGACTATTCCTATTTAGAGTGTGTCTCAAATATAAGATGAATTACTCAACAGCTGATAAAGGCTATAGAAATTTCTAATTCACATAATAGTAAAAAAAAAATAATCCCCAGGCTTCAGGCATTTCAGTAAATAAAAAATGTAAAAGGCAGGAATAAATGAAAGAAATATCTGCAATGATAAATGTAAAGTAGAGAGAAAATTAGGTCACTAAATGGAGACCTGTATAATGAATCATTTGATGTCATATGTAAAAGACTGTTCAGTATTTATTGAAAAATGATTTATAAATAGAAAAATGATTTGTAAATAGAAAGTTCATATACAAAGCATTGGTTTTAATCTGAGAAAAATAAGTGATTCTGTCATAATTAACATATTTATTACATGAAGAACATATTACAATTCATTCCTTCTGTTCATGACAATATTAACAAATACCCCATGCATTGAATTTCAGGCTCTGCAGGATGATGAAGGAAAATGTAGAGCAGTTACAATTCTGAAATTAATGGTCATTTCTAAGAATCAGTCACATTTCAGAACATTGACCACTGCACATAAAAAAAATCATTGTCTTTTTAAGATTTTTCTTAAAAAACTAATTTTTGTGGATAAAAATTTGTTTGTTAGTTATTGCTTTTAGATAGCTTGGGGTCAAGAACAATTGGCTCTGGGTTCAACTGGGTATTTGCTGTGCTTGAATTTTAACATATTGAGAGATAAATCACTGTATGTTTGATATACCTTAAGAAAACACTTCTTTTCCCTTTAAATTTTAAAGTAACATAAACTTCTCAGCAATGAGCAATCAACATCTTCTACAGAAGCAATAACACGTTTAATTTTTTAATTAATTTTACTTTATAAAGATAATTTCTCTTCATCATTTTGGACACCAATTCACTGAAGTCAGGAAATTGGTGGCCTTTTAATATACAAATCACAGAAATTTAAAAATAATATTCTTAGTGTTTCACTTGAAGTTAGGTTATTTCATCTTTTATTCCAAGAAATGTTTAATGGAAGTAAATGGAAGGGAGTTTCTCCATGAGAAACGCTATGATCTTAATTGTGTTTTGCTGTATTGCTTTTCCTCCCCTGGGTGAAAAAGGGGTAGGACTAGAAAAATCTCCATTTCCCATTCATCTAACAAACATATTCGCCTACAAAATAACTCCATCCTCTCCCTCCCATTTGTGTTTCTAAAGACTGCAGAGTTTACACACATGTGCATCAACACCTGAGAGTGACAGGGTCTGATGTGTGTCTTCCTGCAGATGCAGTGCTCATGGCCATGAGGGAATGGATGTGTAATACTGTGCTGATACCAGCCAAGTAATATAATGTGGTGCCGTTAGGAACATTATTCATAGTTGATGAACACATACCTTTTCTAGTGAAACACATACATTTCAGAAAGAAATGCATAGATCATTTACTGAAGCACATTTATTATAGCAAAATGTGTACCTCAACTAATGAAACACATAGATCATAGAGTAAAATGATTATAGTTATATCGAGCAGGTTTAACCATTTACGGATATTTTAGGAACGAACCAGTTTTTGTTCAGGCCAAAATTCAGGCCAAAACTGAATTGACAAACAAACTAAATATTTGCATCTGTTAAATATGACACAATATTTAATTATTTAATTGCATTTTGTATTTGACTGGCTATTTAAAACAATGAAGTTTTATGCATCTCCAGCTCTATAGTTTTAGCTACAATCACTTATGCACAAATAACAGGATGTATCTTTTAACATCCTTTCCAGTGAATTAACCAGCACTAACTATGAGTAGCAATGAGAAAGTGAAATATGATGTTTAGGGAAGGCAGGGAGCATTTGGGGGTGCCAATTTATTGCCTCCCTTCAAATAAAATTTAGCACTTGCATTTTGACACAATTGTATTCTAGGACTAGCAGCACATCTTGACACAATCTACCTTTATCTGCAGTAACAAATGCCAAGAAAAGCCAGAAATAGGATGTGAGTCAGTGCCCCTGCCCCTCCAGGGTCAGCAATAAACTATCAATTCCCACTGTATAAATTCAGTTAGCCCTGGCTCTCTATTGCCCTGAGGAATAGAGTGGGTCAAACACTTTGTTTATGACTAAGGAATCTCTCAGTACACCAAGCTTTGACCATAACCCTAACTCACCAGAGCTGGGGATAGATGTGAATTTCAGGCTCTTGCTTTAGTGAGAACATATTTCACGTGGACAAACATTGCACTGACAAATTTTGCAGGATTGATCTGATTTGTATCATTGTTCTGTGTTGTGTGAGAAAGACTGTTTTAGCCTAGGTTTCTCCTGAAGTCATGCAGAATGGCCTCTACCAACTTGGAACTTAATTTTCAAAAGCAAAACTAAGTTGAAGAATTATCTTCTCTATTTTGCTTCTTTTCAATCCTATTAGTACATGAGTTGAACAAAGGTACAGAGAAGTAAAGGGAAAAAAGCAAAATCAAATGTAAAAAATTATTATCAGAGGAAGGTAAACAAAGTCTTTCTAGTTGCATAATATTTTTTTTTCATTATTTAATGCAACTTCTCAGCCCAAATTTCAAATGTTTACCTATATTCAGAAGAAGTAAATCTTAATTTTATGTATCATTTTTTAGGATCTTCTCCTTGAGATTAAAGAGTCTTCATTTTAGAATGAGACATTGCCCTGCTGATGTTTGTAGCTGACTTGAGAACTGCCATCCTTTCCAACTTTGACTTGAGAACTTGGTTACAGATGTTCATTATATTTGAAAGGTTCCGTTTTTAAATGCATAGTACATCATGATTAAATCTTTCATTTGTAGTTTGTTTTTATGTTCCCATCCCCCATACTGTGAAGCCTTGAGTCCTTGGGTATAAGAGGCGTAGGAGATAAAATTGAATTAACTAGAATATTCACCATAATAAACAAGGAATTTTTTGCTGAGATTCTCTACTTTTTCTTAAGTTATAGGAGCTCATTTCATTATTTGTTGAACCCTCCAGTGACCCTGGGATTTCACTATATAATTTATGTTTCCTGATACAATTCAACAGTGTAATCTTATGATTTATGTGCTTCATTTATAATTTGATCATCTCAGTATAATGCATGTTTTTCTACATGATTTATGTACTTTATCCCATAATATATGTGTTTCACTGTATGATATATGTATTCATCAGCTATGTATTATGGCCCTGGTGGCACATTCCTAGGAAAGGAGGTAGAATACCCCAGCCTGAGGGTAAGTCCTGAGGTTAATTGCAATCAATTCACCTTCCACACAATTACACTTTCATCTGCTGGAGCTTGTGAAGTGAGCATGCTTAACATGGCAGCAGCAGGGAGGCAAGTGTGCCAGTTTCTTTTTTTCTAGATCCAAGAAAAAGCAGATTTAATCAGCAGATCAGGAAATTGGAACCCTACAATATGGTTTTCTCCAAAACAACAGCGACAACGTATTTTCCACATTATTAATCGCGGTTCCATTTTTCTGATACGACCTGATTTAAGCTATAATAAATACATATTTACAGAAAGACTGGAAACAAATAAACTTTCATTTCAAATAAGTAGTTTTTAAAAATAGTAATTATTTAAGAATCGTTGAAACTCTCAGGGAGCTCTCCACAAAGCATACTTTCAAAAGGACTTTCACTAAACTCATTTGTTCAGCAAGCATCACTGAGTTCTGGCACGCATTTTTATTTTCTGAAGGCTTTCCTTTTTTTTTTTTTTTTTTTTTTCCCCTGATGCGGAGTCTCGCTCTGTGACCCAGGCTGGAGTGCAGTGGCTTCATCTCTGCTCATTGCAAGCTCCGCCTCCTGGGTTCACGCCATTCTCCTGCCTCAGCCTCCTGAGTAGCTGGGACTACAGGCGCCCGCCACCACTAATGAGCCCGCCACCGGCTAATTTTTTGTGTTTTTAGTAGAGACGGGGTTTCACCGTGTTAGCCAGGATGGTCTCGATCTCCTGACCTCGTGATCCGCCTGCCTCGGCCTGCCAAAGTGCTGTGATTACAGGCCTGAGCCACCGCGCCCGGCCTCTGAAGGCTTCTTTTCTGTTACATTTACTCATCCATTCGTTTACTCAACAAATATTTATTAAGCTCTTCCTTTGTTCCAGGCTACTATAAAACAGACCAAAAGCCTGTCTTCATAATGTCTGTATTCTGTGGTAGGAAACAGAAAATAAGCAAAATTAGTAAGTAATCAAATGATACTGTACACTGGGATATGATATGGGCTATACAGCAAAATAAAGCTGGGAAAGGGAATAAGCGTTCCTAGTTGGAGTTATGACATTTTTAAAATTAAGTTAGGCACTTGATAAAAGCCACACTGAGAAGGAGAGATACTTGAACAAAAGGAGCAAGGGGAAGAGAGGAGGAAGATGAGTTCAGGGAGGTGGTAAGTAGAAGGTTGATCAAGCAGGACCATGTGGACCGTTGCCAACATTTTAGATTCTATTTCGAGCAAGGAGGGAGGCCTGTGATAAACACAGAGAAATAACACGAGCTGACTTCTGATTTGAAAGGACCATTCTGGGTGCTCTACGGACCCATCTGTATGAAAAGATAGAAAGATGGGAACTAGTTTCCGGCTGCTGAAATAGTCCAGGCTACAGGTGAAAGCAGATTGGTTTAGAGTGACAGTAATGAAGACAGTGAAAAGTAGTTGGACTTAAGATAATTTTTTCAAGTTAAGCTGATAGAATTCTATGAGGGATTGGATACGGAGTGTGAAAGAAAGAGAGAAGCCAACTTATTTGCAAGCACATTAAAGTAGAAGCTTTAAGCAAATACTTGAGTACTGCTGCATTGTTATTCATTCACTCGGAAAGTGCGTGTTGATAACTAGAAGACTACTGACCACATTATTTTAGTTCATGTTTTCTTGATACATATTCACACCATATCAAGACTAAAGCAAAAGAATGGAGAAAAATGAAAGTGTATTTAGTTATTGTGTTTGATTTGTTGAAATTATTTGAAATAATTCCATTTATATTTTGTGATTTTATCAATACATATCTTAAAAAGCAATCATTTACAATATGACTAACATTTTAGTAGAATGATGTTTACTTAAGATATTAAAAATATTTCAATACATTTATACATAATTTTCAGACAACAAATAACATTTATTTATTGACCATAAAATAAACAAAGATATCTAATTAAATATTTCCATCTAAGCCAAATTTATTTTCAAACCAATTTTAAATTACACCGATATCACTATTGCCTCCTAAACCCTAAAGATGGTATAAATGTTGCACATTTTCTAAGTCTGAAAGGTAATTTCATAAGTGTTTTAAGACTGGACTTCAGATATGAAATATCTATCTTAGGAAATAATTATTATTTTGGTACCTATAAGTAGGTTCAAGGAAAGGAAAGGATTAGAGAAATCTTGACTAATTTTTCACTAAGTTACAAAATTAAAAAGAACATGCCTTGACTAAAACAATCACTTTAAAATATTTATTTTTAAAATTCAAATAAATCAATTTTTACATGTTATTATCAGAAAAGATTTCTTAAAATTGTTGGGATTGTGAATTTTGAAAGTAAAAGTGATTAGTAGTATTACAAAAGTAATTTTCCAATGTTTAAATATTATTCAACACCAAAAAATTATCATTCTTTATTTCAGATATACTAAATAGTATATTAAAAGTAAAATAACAGACAAGGAAAAATATATGAAAATGATTATTATTTCTGTTGGTTTCCTTCTATTGTCTAGTAGAAAGGTATGTCTTAATGCAGTTTAAAAGTTAGTTTTATAAATTGTGTGTGTAAAATCATTAAAACTGAGGTTTTGAAGATTCTCCAATCTGTAAGATTGGAGTGCATAATTTATGGGGCCCAGGCCCCACTCTGTCTATTCTTCATGACCTGGGGCACATTATCAACCCCTCTGCATCTTTAGTTCTAAACTAGTAACAAATGTAAGAGGTAGTCTATATGGATAAGGAGTGGTTTAATAGAAAATCCCTGTGCTCCTTCACTTAGGAAGATAATTAGTAAAACTAAAAAGAAAGAGTCAAGACATCCAAGTTTCCATTACACATATATAATTCAAACATTTCTTATGTACTCATTACTGTGTTAATTTGTCAGGCGTTCAAAAATAATTAAGATTACCCACTAAAGAATGTATTCATTTACTAGGGGATTCCGTTATTTGTAAACATTGTGTTAAGAGCTATGACAAATAAATAGATAGGGTGCTGTAAGGTGTGAGATAAATTCATCTAACCTGCTTGATCATATCAGAGTGAAAAAAAGGCTCCCATGATAATTCCTGGAAAAGGTGGGACTTTCACAGAGACATAAAGGATAAGTGCCAACTCAGAAGAAAGAGTAGGGGGCATAGTGGTTAAAGAAATTAAAGGAGCAAAGGCCCAGAAGTAATTGAAATGCTAAGGCTTCAAAGGCCGTGCAGATGAGCAGTCAAGGACTTAACCTGGAAGGATAGACAAAGATCAAATTCCAAGGTATTTGAATTTTATCCTGTAGAACAGAATTCACCTTCCCTTGTGCTGGCTACACAGGTATGCTGTGAATGGATTTACAACTGTGATCCATTCAGCTTTAAGGTGAAAAGAGGGACCCGGTTTAGCCAGAGCCCCAGATGAGTCATCTCAGACCTTGGACCATTGTACCATTTTTTTTTCACTGTGCTCTGTAAATATGATCATTTCCTGTAATGTCATGACACGAAAAAGTTAGCAATCATTCTTTGATCATGGTAAGTCTTAAATAGTACCCATTGAAAGGCAAGTTTGTTATAGCCAGACATGTCTGCTCAGAGAAGTTGTCTCCCTACCAACCCAAGACTGCGAATCCCTCCCTATGGCAAGAGAGAACACAAGAGGCAGCAGAACACAAAGGAAGGCAGAGTGCTCAGTCTGCACCCAGACACAACAGAGCTGCAATGCCACATAGGTATTTCTGGGTAAAGAGGGAAGCTGGTAGCCAGAATTTTCCAGAGCACATTGGAAGGAAGCAAAGCTTCCATAGTAATGCCTCTGAAAAACACTGGGCATTTAATAGGAATCTTGAACAAATGTATCTGCAAAGAAGTACGGATGACGAGCCTGATATAACAAAAGGGCATTCTAGTACATATCAGCATGGGGCACTCAGAAGAGGCTTGTATAATTCAGCAAGCTCAAGGAAAGGAGAAATCCACAGGTACCAGAACAGAAAGCACGTCTCAGATCTCTCAAAGGGGTTTCTCCAGTTCACTAGTGGTGAAAAGCTGTGTATTTACATTGTATTTAACTAATGTTAGTTAACAAACATTTTTCTAGTATTTCCAAGAGCTGTTCCATGTCTTTAACAAATGTGGCTACACCTCATAACAATCCAGTGAGGTAAGGTCAATGGAATCTATAAGTATTCTGATTTTACAAATGAAGAAACAGATTCAGAGAGGCTAATAAAAGTTTCAAGATTACACAGCTTTAAAATGATAGAGTGAAGATTCTACCCATTTGTTTGACTCCAGAATTGGTGATCTTAACAACTATGCTCTATTATCTCATAAAACTCTACTGCCTACATTCTGTGATTATAATATACTATAACATTAGCACATAGCATAATAAATATATAATGTGATATATATGTATTCAGGTGTACAAAATCTGTGTAGCTTTCAGCTACTAATGTTTTTACTCCCAATGATCCATTTTCCATATAGCAATAAAGAAAGCTCCCAAAAATATTAACGAAATACAGATTATGCATTATCTTGCATGAAATCCTTCAGAGGTTTCCCATGGTTCATAATTTAAAATCCACAGTTGCTACTATGGTTCAAAGATAATCTATTATCCATTTCAACCTTTAGCTCCCAGGGTCATAAAATTCTCCCTTTATCACTCAAAGCACACTATTCAATTCACTTGTTTTTGTTCTTTACAAGACTCTTTGGTGGTGGACTCCTAATCATTCAGATTGTTCCCCTAGTGCCATCTGTCGTAACTCTTCATTGATCACCCTATCTAAAATAGACCCTTTCCATACCTTTTTTAACATCATCTTGATTTCCTCCATAATATTTATCATTCTCTGAAAAAATATGTTTAATTTGGTTACTTTTTACTATGTATATATTATGCCTATTGTAGAATATTAACACATGAAAGCAGGAACTTTTCATTTGGTTCACTTACATGTGAGTCATAACAATACCTAGAACAGTGTGACATTACCTAGACAATTGGTGCTCAGTACTTCTTGAATAATTAAATGCATGAATTATCCAAAGAAACAGATTAGCTAAAAGCTTTAATTCAATCAATGATAAAATTCTGTTTACTTCTGAGCAAAATCATTTTAATGGCAAGTAAAACATGGGTGATTTATGAAATTTCCTAATTTTTATAGAATCAGAACAACATAATTCACAAAACTGTGACATTTACAGACCGTCTTTGAATCCTGGCATCTTTAATTACAAGTTCTTTATGAGCTTGGGTAAATTATCTAATTTAGTTATGACATAGTTTCCTTGAATTCATATTACATTACCACATAGTGCAATGTATAGACTAAATAAAATAACATATAAAATTTTTATCCTGGAACCTGGTACTCAGTTAATGTTAGCTTTCATTATTACTATTATAAAAAAATTAAAATAAAAAACCTCCCTTTCTACATTGAAAATTTCAAAATAAAGACATATTGCTTTAATTATTCACAATAGGGTATAACAGTGTATGCTACACCATCACATGATGATAACTTCTTTGAAAATGTGGAAATGAAAGAATAATTGCTCAATGTCAAATGATGAGAATTAGAATCCAATTATATTAAACATTTTTGTACACTGTTAGAATAAGAAGAAAACAGAATTTGTTTAGATTCAATTAAGAGTATATGTATAAAAATGACCCAACATTTCATTTCAGCAAAAAAAAAATATGAAATCTGCCCTATTAAAACAGTCAACATACTTATATTTAATATATTCAACCCATAGCAATATTCAATTATAAAAATTCAAAAGGCATGCTTCATACATAATAGTAATGACATGCAACCCATATCTATTTGTCAGTTCAATGACAACTATAATATGGCATTAGTTCGATGGCATTGTAGTTGTGCAAAAGGAGTCCAAACTTTGTGTAAAGTATTAGTTGCCCCACCTAAGTACAGTGACATACAATAATTCTATATAGCTGTTTTAATAAGGTACATAAAGTGGTCATCCTTCAGAATGCTTAGAAATCACATTTCTGTGACCAGTAGCCATTAGACTTGGAGATTCATTTCCAATCAGTGTTACTAAATGTATATACATTTAGTATAATCCCCAAATGTATTTTCCCCAATCTCATAAACACCTCATTGGTCAGTTGTTCAATTATAATAAGAATAGAATTTTGTCTCACAATTTTCAGTACTTCTTCATTAAGTCTGGGCCACCCACTTCCCTCCAAAACTCATTTCTTACTTAATTTCTCCTCAAACTAGAATTTTAGAGGAACTGTAAGTCAAGAAGAAAATCTCAGGCATATTGAACATAATATATATATTGGTTGACTGATAGGTTTTGCCAAATTTTTTACAGTAAATGAATGCTAGAAAATATTATTTCACCGTACACAGTAACAGTAAGTGTAATTCTTATGAGTCACCTAGGAAAGTTATCAAAGCAAAATATCCAGGTTGGACAACAAATATATATATAATAAATATATATTAGAATATATGTTATTTATTCTTATCTATATGTATTTTTATAATTATTTCCAGCAGGAAGTTTTTTGAATAAAGTAAGTTTTCAAAACTGAAGGAAGAAAAGGCTTGGAGTGAACTTTACATTTCTCTGTCGTTATTAGTCTAGTTTTGGAAACCCATGTTATAAGCGTGAGTAAGCTAGCTCTCTGTCTATAGCACAAAATTCAAATGGTCTGTCTGGGAGACACAGTAGTGAATAAACACAAGGGGTCACCAACTATTTTCAAAATTTCATATCTAAAGGAATTCATTCTCAGCTTGTTCCTTGACTTTGGCGTGCATGGTTTCACTCATTGCAAGTTAAACCACTGCTAAGGGGCCCTCTTTCCAAAAGGACATCTTCCTTTACAAGTTAAAATCCATAAATCACATATCAAATTTTTTCTAAGGAAAAGAAAGCCTATTTTTGGTTTCCCCTAGAAAACAAGCAAACTTGGGAAGGGGGGGAATGAAGGAAATGAGTCTGGTAAATTATAGTTATCAAATCATCTATGAAAAATCTCAATTATCCAGTCCCCTCTGCTGCTTCAGTCAGGCTTTCCACACTGGCAGTTCTGTGGAGCTTAATAACTCTAAAAGCATCTAGATTTTCTTTCATTGATCAGATTGTCCTCTTTTCCTTTCTGATTTTCATCGGTTTGGAAGTGAAGTTGAAAAAGAGGTTCCTTGAAGCAGCTCAGGAAGGAAGAAAAAATTTAAAAGGCCCAAGCAAATAAACTGTTAAACTGCAAGCAGCGATGTACAACACAGCTCTCTTTACATGAGGCTTGGGAGGCATTTTACTGAACTGTCTGTGAAAGAGCTATGTAAAGCTAGGGGATTGAGGGAGTTGAAGTGAGAAGGCACAAAATTGTAATGCTTCCCAGAGTGGTCCAGCTCAGTTCCATCCCCCAAGGCACCTCCCCCGCCCCTTCCCCCCTTCCTCCTCTAATGAGAACACATTAAGCCTTTCTCAATGCCCTGATGTGCTCTTACACTGCAGAATCCTTGCATTGCAATGCACAATGCAGTCCGAGGATTTCTAACATTATAAAGAGAGAGAAAATGCTTTCTAGACAGCTCATCCAACCCCTCCCTGGCGCTCAGCAGGGATTTAAGTGTGTCTACTTCTACTGAAAGTAAATGCATGTTTTTGCCCCCAACTAAAAGGGACTTTTTCCCTGTTTCCTGCTCACAAAGGCATCTGTATATTCTCTCCAAATCTTACTCTTACACTGTGGACATTGTCAGAATTTGGAATTGTAGACCACACACACATAGTTTATGCTCTCAGTTTATAATACCTTCACATTTTATTTCCTCACACACATTGCCCATTATTTTTAAGCTCTTCACGGAGATAAAGGAAATGTTTAACCAAGCTAGGAAAGCTGGAAGTCCAAATTAATTTCAGGAATAATTTCATCAGTTAATTCCTTTTTTGTTTTTATACGCTCTCAACTGTGTAGGAATCCGAGATTACATTTTCAAAGAAGTATCCAAAAAACTTCCACCATCCAGCCTCCTTTGACTTCAGTGAAGATTTCATATAAATAATTAAAATGATGGTGCCTCTTCCTTCAGGATTTCCAAGATTATGTATGTACTATATTCAGTGAAGAAAAACTCTGAATGTTCTTTGCATGAGAAATGCTTTCCATAGACCCACATTCTGCTGTTGCTCAGCCCAAGGACAGTTTCTGAGTCACCAACAGGCACTACAAATGATGGACAGCAGGATGAAGCCTCTGGTCTGACCAGAGGTTAAATACTTGTAGGAAACCAAGCAGCTTCCCAGCCCCTGCTACTGTCCTGGATCCCTCCCCTGCTGGCAGAGTATCAGCAACATTTATGAAACATTGACCTGATAAAAACAAATGTAACACGGTGATGGCTTTAAGACAGGAGAAAGTTTCACTTATCTAGTGGAGGGAGGATGCATGAAGAGGTTTGTAGTTTTAGTCATTTTAGGTGATTCTTTTGTTTTAGTTGTTTATTGGAATTTAACAGTTAACTCCTGCCCCTACCCCCAAAGCAGTTCATCTACTAAAACAAGCTCTTAGTGGCAAGTGGAAAAAATAATAATAATAATAATAATGTTCAATTTTTTTAAACTTTCATCAAGCCAGAGAGCTAGCAGAGTTGGTGCTGGATGGGATTATACGACAGAGATATGTTGTGCAGGCTCCAGGTGAAAAACTGAATGTAAATTGTTAACTGATAACTGGGCATTGGAACTCCAGTCAAATTAAAGGAATGATCAACTATCAATACTTGTATTTACCTTGCCCTGTATTCTCCTGAGCTTGTTTTTGAGACGGAAAATACTACCCTCCCCACCCCCTTCAAGCTAAAATGAACAGCTTCATCAGTCTCAGACTGTCTATTCGACACAGATTCATGGTCAGTTTAGAACAAAGCAGTCAAGCAGAGTGCTGGGCACCTGGATGACAGAGCTGCTGGACGAAGATTTGCTATTTCTTTCTTTTGTTTGCTTTTTGCCAATTATTTTTTGTTCTTTGTCTTTCAGGTATAACTTCCATCTAATATAATTTATTCAAGTCAACCAATATTATTGACTAACACCTATGTACAAGGAAATTAAGAAATGTGCTGACAACTGGGAAAGGTAGATGATAATATAGTCCAAGGTCTCCTTGCCACAGGTTGAGCAGGGTTTTTTGCCCAGTGTGTGACAAAGTGATTTTCTCCTACACAGTTCTCTAGCTTTCCTGGTAGATTTGTACCCAGTCTTTAGTGGGTCACTGCTTATTCCAGGCTTACACCAGCCTTCTAGATATAAAATGCCCACCTCTCCTTTGCAAACCAGAGGACAACTTGCTCAGCCAAAGGACGTGGGGAGGTGTGTAGGCCCTAATAGTCATTTATTACTTTTGGGTTTTTGTTTTGTTTTTTTTGAGACAGGGTCTCATTCTGTGGTCTATGCTGGAATGCAGTCGCATGTTTATCTTTGACTACAGCCTTAAACTCTTGGACTCTAGTGATCCTGTAGTCTCAGCCTCCTGAGTAGCTAGAACTACACGCATGTACCACCATACCCAGCTAATATTTTTATACTTTTTGTACAGATGAGGTCTTGCTCTGTTGTCCAGGCTGGTCTCAAACTCTAGGCCCTCAAGTGATCCTTCCACCTTGGCTTCCAAAAGTGCTGTAATAACAGGCATGGCCACTGCACCTGGCTCTAATAGTCATTTATTATAGGAGTTGGTACCGCATGCTGAGTTCCCAAATAAGGGAGTGGTCACTGTCATCTAGGAATATTAAGGAAAAGTATGAAACATTTGACCAAACATGTGAGTTAATCCCTGGTATATTTATTGGTTCAAGCTCTCTAACCTTTGACTTTTCTTTAACTGGTCATCTATCATGTACCCTATCATTACTACCGGCAAACATGATTAATTATACCAAAATAAACCAAGTTCATGAGAGTAAACACACACATATACATACACTCTTCTAATGATGGGAACTTCTAACTTCTATAGAGTCCCATTTCTTTGGTTTCCTCAAGGAGTTAACTGCCTTATTATCAAATAATGGTTTCTAATATAGTTTCCTCTGGGTTTTCTGCACTTGCTTTCTTTAATCTGAATGTTTTGGTGCAATCTCTTCAGAATACGGTGATCACCATAAGAGGTTCTTGGATCATTCAGCATCCAGGTACTTCTTAACCTTAAAATGTCTCTAGTTGCTAAGAAGAACCATTGTTTGTTCTAACTTTCAATATACTTGCAATTCCACAAAAAAACCAAAATAGAAAGTAAAATGATTTTGGCTAGCTCTGTGTATGCTTAAGTCTAGTTTTTAGGCAGCTCTATAGCCAAGCATTTCTGACAAGGGGCATTTGCCAAAAGCAGATTTTCATACAGTTTCCCAAGTTTTTAAAATTGAGTTTGAGGTTTTATTTCTTCTTTTTCTCCTTTTCCAAACTTAGTGGCTTTCTTTTATTGGCTTGGGCTCAGATTGAGCATACTAGAAAATAAAATAAAAGTTAACATATATCATTGGAGACAGGCCTGAGAAACTAATTTGAATGTTTGACATATTTTAGTTAGATAATCTGACAGGGAAAATTTCAGGTCTTAATTAGATGCTTTAATTATTCCTTATCGGTAAAATGAATCTTTATTGATAGGAATTTTAAAAAATTAAATTAAAAACACTGAAATTTGCCTTTTCTTTATTATAATTACTGTTATATTTTCAAAAATAAATCTTGATTGCTTATCTCTACTTTGTTCTTGTTTTAATTATTATTTTGCAGCCTTTTATTCTTGTTTGGGATGCCAGAGAAAATAAGTGAGGTTTAAAAGCCACTTCACCGTTGTAGTTTTTTTTTCTGATTATTAGTAATCATGGGAACTTTTTATAGAATATCTAAAATTTAAATGCAGTCTGGAGGAAGACAATAAGCCTTTGTGTCTGTTGAGAGAAACCTCCTATTTGCCTTTGTTGTCTGAACGTATTTCACCCTTCTGTCAAAGTGTGTCCACTCTAACCTTCCCTTTCCCTCTGCTGGCATCTCTCCAGTCTCCAAAATGCATGTTTGGCTCTCATCTGACACCTTTATCTGATACAGTCACAACACTTCTTTGCATAATGAGCGGGCATTCCCTACCCATCAGAAAGGTAATTAAAAAAATGTTTAGATTTTTGTTTTCATAGACGTAACAGTATAAATGCAACTTCTGCTCAATTAAGCTCCAGTGTCAGTGAGAGGGGAAGGGGAGGAATGGTTCTTAAATAAGAGCGGATTTTATGCTTCTATCTTAAAACTGGAGATGCGGATTTGTGATTTTCCCTCCCCCATGGAAAGAAATCTTTAAATAAAGATGTCTTCATCTGAATTGACCACCGTTTATAAAAGCAAATCTGGTTGGGGCTCTGCTGCTTATGCTGAAGGAACATTCCTCCCCATTACAACGGCATTTGCACATTTATAGGAGGAATAAAGAAAAAGATGCATGATACATGTGAAGGAGCCTTCTCTCTGCCATCCAGAGAAAGAAGAACTAAAAGGATTATAAAAGTTCAGATTAAAATGATATAAAATCTAGCATTTGGCTCCAACACTAGTGCCTTGGTCCTCTGAAGCTAATCTGTATGCACTCTGTGACCTCCTCGCAGCGAACCCTGCTAAATATATTATTCCCACGGGGGCTTTCACTGCTGCTTGGTGTCAGAAATCAATATGTATGAGGCGCGTGGATGGGAATTTCTAATAGATCTGCCTGGCCCTGTGCTGCTTTTCAATATCTGCCTTGGACTATTAGTGCCGGCTCGGTGCCTGTGAAATAACCGAGATAATCTTTTAAGGTGCACTGTTAAGGTGGAACCTAAATGTTGCTGTTTCAATTAAAACAAAAATTATATTCATAAATCAGTCAGCGCTGTGTAACCTTGTACAGTCACTCTGGAAGGCTGATTAGAAACAAGGTGGGATTTAAAGCTTTGGGGAGTGCAATGTTATTTTTAACTTCTACTTAGAGTTTGGAGAAAGGTTTTACATTTTAAGTCTAATAACATGTTATATGGAAAGGGATATCAGATTAGAAAGGAAATTTAGAAAGCTGAGAGTTCTCAAATCAAACAGTGTTTGTGTATGTGGTGGGGGGAGGAGTCATCTTAATAACAGAGAAAAAGGACTCATAATATGTGGTTAGCAAAGTCATTTTCCCCATATTAGATGAGAACACATTTACACATGGCTCTTTTTCATATAATTTATTCACACTAAAATTATTGCATGAGTGATTTTTTTTGGATAACTGCACAAATTAATTTTATCACCATCAAGCAATTGTACCATGTCTTTATTTGTACTTATATCTGTACAGCTATTTGGAGATAAAAGTGGGCAAGAAAGTAGTTCATTAAAGTTCCATGTTACCCACCCTCATTGATGAATATCTTTCTTTCTTCAGTAGCCTGAGCACAGTGCAAAGAGGCATTGGTCTGAGCAGTGTACAGAGATCACAGCATCAGTCTGGATTCTCCTTGTTTTCCTCTTTGTTTGCAGGTGAGTGTTCAGAGAAAGCTGTTCTGGCTCAATGCACAGAGATGCAGCACCCCAAAACACTAGGAAAAGTACTTCATCCTTACTGGTAGTGGTAGTATCATTATTAGTATCAAGGGAGAACAGGGAGGTAGTCTATGACCCACACATACATCTGGCCCTTCATGCAGCAAGGCTGGGTTCAAATCCCTGCATGGTGTGGCACGAAGAGAGCCCTCACCCAAGAAGATCATGTTTGGTCACCTTTAGCTCTGTTGCCTTGTGAGGTTGTCACCCTACCAAAGATGGAAGAACTGGCATATAACTGCTTTTTGTTTTTCTTCTTTTCTTTCTTGCACACTTCACTTAGCACAGCACAATCCACCTGACAACCCTCTGAAATGCCCTGACTGCTTGTCGGGCCTTCTCTGGATTGTATGTGAGGCCACAGCTTACAATTGGTGATATGGGACCTTAAGCTGGAAACATCAAAAAGGCAGCACCAAAAAGTATAAGGCTAGTAACCCTCTGTTCATTAAGAAGCTGCCTTTAAATAATAGCTTCATCTACTCCATCTTCATTTATAGTGATAGCAATATAACTGTTGAGGAAAAAAATATATACACTTTTTAAGAATACTAATTTTTCTACTTATTTACTGATTTTCAAAAAATTGAAGAAATTGAACTTACTAAACTGTGAATATTACTCTTAGCACAAAATTTCTAGACAAAATGTAAGAAAACTCCCTTTAAGTCAGTTTCTCTTTCACACTTGTTTTGTTTTAAATATGCTATCTCATAGGTACATTTCTATGTGATCTATAACTGCCCTTCAGAACTATTAAAATTTTTAAAAGTTTAACACACAAGAAACCAAACTTGTCTTTGAGTTCTTTGTTAAAGATATGGAATTCTATGCATTAACTTTGTTCAAAATATTACCAAAACCCATAAATAAAATATAAAATGTTTATAAAGTATTATACCACTAGATTTGTTTCCTTTTTTCTCTGTCATCCAGAATGGAGAAAACAAGCCACTCAGCTCAATTTTCAACTGGGCATATAACACAGTCATGACCTCACATGTGAAATTCCAGGCAGTTTAATCTGTCTGGAAGCCCCTCTCCTCTAAATCCTCCCTTCTTTCAACCCTTCAATTAGAGATTTGTGAAAATCATCTATGTGTTTTCTGCATCTCCCAGAGAGATGTGACTTTGTGCGGCAGTGACCATAAGCTTCAGCATTAGTGAGGGGAATTATAATAGAATTATATAAATGAGTACTCTTATTTAATATAAAATTTAAAAAGGGAAAAGAATAAAGCCCCACCTATATAGTAATGTTAAACTATCTCCATTTATACTGGCTGAAGAATAGTAACTTCCTAAGCAATTTTACTAAACATAAAGAAAAGTAAAAAGGAATACATTTTAAAGGTGACTTCTTATCAAGATATTGATGCCTAAGATCAAATCAAGCAAAACACATAATAAAATAACCAGCAGCTGTGAATATAAAATGTGTAATAAAAATGAGTATAAGCATAAGGTGTTTATAATGACAAAAAGATACTATTTTTGCTCAATATCCTTAATATGCTATTTTTGCTTAATATCCAAAAATGCCTTGTTAATGAATTTGCATAATCTTTTTTAGTATTTCTTTCTCTGACAGAGTCACTACAATTATATCTGTCACAGAATGCCTGAAGACGTATATTGTATAACATCCTTATCCTCATTAAATATCAATTACTTCTATAATAGTTTGAACACAAAGAGAAACAACTATTGAAATCTCATGAATCTGTCCATCTCACTAAGATAACCAAGAACTTTTCCTTTGTGAACAGATGCTCCAACCTGGTGGTCAAAGATAATAAAATCTTTATTTTACAGTCAACATCGTTGATGCAAATTCTGCCATCCAAACAAATAAGGGAAACATATATTCAATCACTTCTGCTCATACCTAGGATTAGAGATAATTCAAAACATAGCATTCAGACATTGCCTAGCAAGAGAATCTGAGCTCACATAAAAAGCCAAGGTTCAATCTTGACATTTTGTGCAAACTTAGAAGAAAAAGGCTTTGCTCCACAAGTTCTGTGCCCTTTCAATGAGGTAAGAATTTCCTAATAGAAATTTAAAATGCATTGTTACTTATTTCTGTCTGAATTACTTTACTTTCTACTTTTCTGTTCATTTCTTTGCCCTTTAAGTAAATACATAAGACATATATATAAGAACACAGTATTTGACTAAGTAGATCACAAATACAGGAAGGAAAGTGTAGAAGAAAGAGAAGTATAAGGTAAATGGGTTGTCTCCTCCTATGAAATCATAAGCTCCTTGAGGACATCAATCCCATTAATATGATTTGGCTGTGTCCCCACCCAAATCTCATCTTGAATTGTAACTCCCATAATTCCCACATTTTGAGGGAGAAACCCAGTGGGAGATAATTGAATCATGGAATGGGTCTTTCCTATGTTATTCTCGTGATAGTGATTAAGTCTCATGAGATCTGATAGATCTGATGGTTTTATAAAGGGGAGTTTCCCTGTACAAGGTCTCTCTTTTGCCTGCTGCCATGTAAGACATGCCTTTCACCTTCCACTATGATTGTAAGGGCTCCCCAGCCACGTGGAACTGTGAGTCCATTAAACCTCTTTTTTTTTTTTTTTTTTAAATAATTGCAGTCTCAGGTACATCTTTATTAGCAGTATGAAAACAAACTAATACACCCATCACCTTGTTTTACATTTTCCATGGATCCAATTATTAGGCTGGTGCAAAAGTAATTGTGGTTTTTACCATTACTTCTAATATAAAGATTTTCTTGGGCCTCTTTAAGTTTTAGCCTATGTGACAGACTCTGCAAATAAAAGGCTAATAAGATTCAATGCCCATGCAGAGTTTATATTCAAATAGAGGAGAAGGATCTGCAAATAACATTTAAATTATTACATAGTGGTAAGTTCAACGTATCCTGTAGTTTCATGAAGTCAGGTTTTCAGTCAGCTTGACTCACCATGATAGCCCCAAAGCAGTCTTACACTCACATATGGTTAGTCAAGCAATCAATATCCAGTCAAAAAGAAAAGGCCACTCAAGATATTTCTAGGAGAGAGGAATTTAATGTCAGGAACTCATTACAAATGACTTAGAAGAGCTGTAGGGGCTAAAAAAAGAAAGTGGGAGCCAGCCAGTGAAACAACATGAGATGGATTACCCAGAGCTCAAGAAGCTGCTCCTACACCTGGGCTGAAGCCTAGAGCCTATACTGACTATTTGAGCTGGTGGAGGCAGTGCAACTGATGCTGACACTGTTGGAACTGCACCACAGCTAAGCAGGAAAGACCCAAAGAAATACATTTGTGCTAATCCCACTGGAGGTGCTGCTGCTATTTCTGCAGCTAGAACAGCATTGCCTAAGCAGGAAGTTGGAGCCCCTGCTGGGGCTGCCATGGTGGAAAGCATCTTCTGAAGCTGGGACTGGGAAGGAGCAAGTTCCACCCACCACGCCTCCCTCGTTGGTCTTCAGACCCCTACTAGTGTAACCCATTGGTGGAACCTAACAGGAAGCCAATTGACAAGGCAGACTAGAAAAGTAGTTTTCAGGCTTTCAGCCTGCTGGGATACAAAGGAGAAGAAGGAAGAGTGTGAAAATCACTAAGACATAGGAGATATATAGCCAGCAAGTAGCTTTTCAGATAACATGTGTTGAGTGAAAAATAGACATATATAAAATAGATAAACGTAAAAGAGAAAGGACTAGTAACTCTGTCTAGAATTACATGTTTAACTCCAGTGATTTCCAAATATTTTTAACAACAAAATCCATATTTTTTCAAATGAAATTTTAATAAGAAGCACTAATATATCTTAAGTGACAAAAGGAGATACTTAAGTTATAAGTTCAAAGGTATTTAATACAAGTTACAAGTTATTGAATTTATTGAGAATAAATAAAGCTGTTACAATAAATGAAAACACTCTTATATAGTGATTCCAATGGACACTTTCAGTCAAGAGTCATAAAATTCTAACTGAATATTAGGAGTTTTCCTGAATGAAGCACCTATACACAATCCTAGGGTTTCAAGAAACATTAGAACATTTCTATACCCACAAAAAATTAAATATAGTACATTTGAAAATGAATCTTAAATTATAACAGATATCAAAAGGTTCATAGCAATAACAGTATTTCACTATAGTGAATCTTAATTTTTTAATATAGTTCATTACAACAGAGATGTATGTATATCCAGGCAATAATTAGTTTACTAAAACAACAACTGCATGTGACAAAAGCATTGAAATGCAAAGTCTCATAATAAGCAGTTAATAAATTATATTTATCTGTAGCATTTAGGATACTGCAACTCCCTTTATAAGATCTGATAAGATAAAGAATCTGGCTTTGCCCACATCACTCTTTTGCTCAAATAATTTCAATATTTCTTCACAGTGCACAAGATAAACAATAAATAACTAGTTGGCCTAGAATTCAAGGACTTCTAATGTCAAGAATATAACTAATATTCCAATCATATCTTTCAAGATTTATTTAGATAAATTCTCGGCTTCAATTCATTGGTCTCTGTACATTATTCACATTTTTCTGCCTTTTCACCTTCAATCAAGTCATTTCCTTTATCAAATTTCTTTATCAAAGCCAAACCATATAAAATTAAAAATTACTGTAAAACATGTTCCCATTGCTGAATGTTGAACTTCAATGTTCCTTATTCTACTCCAGAAACAATTCTGGATATCCATGCCTATATCTACTCCAGTTGCCTTTGTAGTATTTCCATCCTCTCTCTCTTTCTCTCTCTTTCTCTGTGTGTGTATGTATTCGGGGCAAGGGGTGTTGAAAAATGTTAAATTGGATTTGAGAGCACCATTTACCAACATTCAAATGCAGGTCAAATTTTTAAATAAAAACATCCAAAATATAATAAAGGATGGCAAATTCATGAAAGTAATTATGGTGTATGTTTTACTCACAAGCACCTATTATAAAATGTAGTGCTCAGTATTTGTTGAATTAATAAAATAAATTAATTTTCAGACATGGTAAAATATTATAGATAGGTCTCTATCTAGCTCTGCCTCACCATTGGCAGATATCAAAAGCTAATTAAGGTATTTACTTACTGAACCCAAATTTACTTTCATGATCCTTCTCAATATAAACCAGCCATTACTTATCACTCAGAATGGAACAGAAGATAGTTATTTGCGATACATTGACACAGATTCAGTGTATTAGTCTGTTCTCATGCTGCTAATAAAGACATAACCAAGACTGGGTAATTTAAAAAGGAAAGAGGTTTAACTGACTCACAGTTCTGCAGGGCTGCGGAAGTCTCAGGAAACTTACAATACTGGTAGAAGGGGAAGCAAACACATCCTTCTTCACGGGACAGCAGGATGGATAAGTGTGAAGCCAAAGGGAGGAAAGCCGTTTATAAAACAATCAGATCTCATAAGAACTCACTCACTATCATGAGAACAGTATGAGGGTAACCACCCCCGTGATTAAATTACCTCCCACCAGGTCCGTCCCACAACACGTGGGGATTGTAGGGACTAAATTCAAGATGAGATTTTGGTGAAGACACAGCCAAACCATATAATTCAGTCTTTAGAATATAGTAATTTGTATTTTCATTTAACATTTAATGTTATTTCAACAATTTGCTTCACCAACTGGACTATAATTCATGTGAAGACAGGGAGAAAATATATCTCCTCAGCCTATGCCAGCCTCTACACATAATGTGTAATTATTAAATATTTGTTTAAAATGATGAAATATATGCAGAATCAGTGTATTATGATTCATTTCCGCAACGCACTCGGGTCAGTGAGTGTAGCTCAGGAGAGCTTAAAAAATTACTGTAAAACATGTTCCCATTGCTGAATGTTGAACTTCTATAGAGCATACGCAGTTGAAATTTCTGACACAAATCTCCTGAGGATCACTGTCAAATATAAGGCCATTTGAAATGGACATAAACTCTTCTTCTGCCCTTTCCCCTTTGCCTCTAAGTTATTGTGCAATTTCAGATTTTTTCCCATGCGCTTAAAATATAGCAGAGAAAAACAATTACACTATTCTTTTCATCTGTAAGTCACACAAATGATATCTGGTCTTGCAAATGATGATGTAATCAGCTCTTCTTTTAATGTTATATAAAAATAAACCCTCATCAAATAAAGCTGTACATAAATATTAATATAATCAAGTAAGTGGGGTAGAGTGATAGGAACTTTAGTGCCTTTAGTCACAAAAACAGGATATAGGATTTGGTGTGAGTGGTACAAATCCAATCACAATTATCACCAAACAAAACCATGATTTAGCTCTGCAGCTTGGGCTTCACCATTTTTACTGGATGAACAAGACAACAGCATCTATGCTGCAAACGAGGACTGAAAATGGTCCAGCTCTCTTTCTTAAAAGGAGGAAAAAAATTCTTATTTTTTATCATCTTTCCAGTCTGCCTCTAAAACACATCCTGGAGGAAATGAGTTGCTTACAAAGTGTGGAACTACCCATTACTCCTATATTTTTTATTCTATAAAAATAATGAGTTTGATATTGGTTAAAATATTAAGATGAATCCAGTCAGGATCCTTACAGCAAACTCTCATTTATCATGCTCAGCCCCTCTATCATATCTCCTTGTAGCTAGATAATCCCTTTCCCATTTTGGTTCAGAGAGCTTCATACACACTACCTCATTAACTTCACAAAGAGCTGTGTGAGCTAAAGAGAAGGAAAGTAAACCAATATGAGACCTGGAAGCAAGTTGCCGAGTGCCAAATGATTCACCAAATACCCATGGACAACTAATGCAATTGAGTTTATTAACCAAGATTTCTAATCATTTCTTTTTCTCTTACCTCTGTCAATGAGCCCATGAGTCTTCACACAAATGTATGGCAGACAAAGTTAAACAGAAAGTGGATCAATTCTCTAGGAATGATCTTTAGTATATGTATCATTAACCAGGATGATTCAGTCAAAAAATAAGTTTAATTAACTAGCTACTCTGGACTAGCTTTGTACCAAATAAAATGAGATTGGTAGCAGCAAGTAAACATTATCTAAATTGGCTATTTACCCACATGAATTTACCAGATATCTGTTCAGTCTTCAAGATGACTTCTGTTGGGTGAACCTAACCTTGATAGACATTTTTATTTTATTTTATTTTAAGTTCTTGGATATATGTGCAGGACATGAAGGTTTGTTACGTAAATAAATGTGTGCCATAGTGGTTTGCTGCACCTATCAACCCATCACCTAGGTATTAAGCTCCACATACATTAGCTATTTATCCTGATACTCTCCCTCCTTCCATCCTCTGACAGGCCCCAGTGTGAGTTGTTCCTCTCCCTGTGTCCATGTGTTCTCATTGTTCAGCTCCCACTTATAAGTGAGTACATGCAGTGTTTAGTTTTCTGTTTCTGTGTTAGTTTGCTGAGGATAATGGCTTCCAGTTCCATTCATGTCCCTGGAAAGGATATGATCTTGTTTCTTTTTATGGCTGCATCATCAGATTGAACAGACAACCTACAGAATGGGAGAAAATGTTTGCAATCTATCTATCTGACAAAGGTCTAGTATCCAGAATCTACAAGGAACTTAAACAAGTTTGCAAGAAAAAAAGCAAACAACCCCATTAAAAAGTGGCAAAGGACATGAACAGACATTTCTTAAAAGAAGACATGTTTTCACTTGTGATTGATCTAGTTTATAGAGTCTTTTTGTTTCATTAGTTGAACTCAATATCAAGAAATAATTTTCCGAGAGATCTGTGAGAATAGTATATTCAGTGCTTAATATAAGCATGAAACATGCTGGAAACATATTATAGGGAAGAATCCAAACTGGTCTCCAAAAAGCTATAACAGATATTTCTAAGCTCCATTTCTATGATTATGAGCTGTATTAAAATATTGGATATTAAAAAAAAAACTATAAAATGAAAGTGGTAAGTTTTAGCCAAAATTCTGTATCATATGTATTTAACTTCTCTTTGGTAAACCTTTTCTACATACTCTCTAATACAGTTTTCCTTTTCACTCCATCAAAATTTTTATTCTAAATAACCAATCAAGTACGAATAAGTGAATCACTCCACCTGGATTAGTAATGAATATGAATTTACTGAGCTCTTTATTGCACTCAACACAAGGACTAGAAATTGAGGAATGCAAACTACTGCAACCATCAAAAAGTTTAACGATCCTTAAATTCATTACCTATAACTTAACCCCTCAGTCTACCTCTATTTGTTCCCTGTCTCAACAAATACCATCACCATTGTCTGTCCAATTGATTCAAACTGGAAACTAGTAACTCCTCTTCCCCATTGTCCCCACACACCTAGAAAAGTCTTATTTATAATGCCTCTTTGTCAATTCTGAAACTGATTGCTCTACCACTGTCTACATCTAGAGCACCACTGTCTAGAGTCTGAATTATTCCCCCAGCTCTAAGCTTGTCTCTATTCAATCTAATTTTAGCATGTACATGCAAAGTTGTCTACTGAATGTCCAAATATGATATTGCCTCATCTCAACTCAATAGCAGTACTCTGATACTATTTTCTTCAGGGTTAAGTTTAAACTTAGAGTAAACTGTCCTTCATAAATTAGTCATAGTTTGACCCTCCAACCTTATCATTTTTAATTCTACTAATTCTATGTATGTGTAGCTTAGCCTACTAAATGTTTGTTAAAATCCATTTATTTTTCAACTGTTCACTTAGCAAGACTTCATTTCCCAGCATTTCTTACCATTTTGAGTGCTCATATGACAAAATTCTGACCTGTAGGATGTAAGCAGGAATGATACATGTCACTTATACATCAGAATGGTTGAGAAATGGGTATGTCTTTCCCATAGTATCTTTTTCTATCTGCCAGTTAAATAGGGAGACCTTTAAGGACCCAGAAAAGGAGAGAGATATAAGACAAAGGAAGGCTAGATCCCTGAATTATTATATGGGAAGCTGCCTCACCAGGACCCCCGCAGTGGAATAAAATTTATGATTTATCTTTAACAGAAATTGACATCCTCTTAGTTTGTACATGATCCTTACGTGAGCCACCTACTTTTCCAAAATGTTTCAGGTATTCACTCAGTTCCAGGTTTGGCACATGATGTTGACTGTTTAAAATCCTCTGACCTTTATGTTGCTTTTATTTTTCTCACTCCTGATCATCTGCTAGATTTTGGATTAAAGCTCACTTCTGCGAATTATTCTTTACCAGCCTAACCCTTCCCTAAAGCCATACCTGTCATCCTTTTATGTGATTTAAAACATCTTGGACCTACCTTATTTAAGCATTTATCACACTCACAGTATTATACTTTCCTATTGATCTGTCTATCCCACTAAATCTAGCAAGCTTCTTAAAAAGTGAGCCTATGACATGATCACTGTTGTATATTTAGCAGCTTACACAGGAACTGGTACATAGGAAGCATTTATATTTAAATCAATAAATCATCAATAAACTGCCTATAATATCTTTGAATCAATAAACTGCTTGTATTTATTCAATTCACAAATATTTATTGATACCTATTACATGCCAGCCACTATGACAGATAAATTAGATATAGTGGTGAACAAAACAAAGTTTCTGCCTTCATACAAATTAGTGTGAGTGGGAAAAAGATGAAAATTGTTATAAATGCCAAGAAGAAAAATTAGATAGCATATAAAAGAGTATCAGGGTAGGAAGACTAATTTGGATTAGAAAGTGAACATTCTCTGATGTTGAATTCTGAAATAAAGTTTACTCTAGTTCAATGAGCAAATTACCTCAATCATGATGTATAAATAAGGAAGTCATGTGAGTATAACATGGAAGTTGCATTGGTTCATACAGTTTTTCCCCTAGCATTTTACTATATTATTCCTCTAAATTCTCACACAGCTGAGTCCAGCTTGCAAGCGACAGAGTGGTATAGTACTACGCACGCTGCTCATTCACCCCATGCTCCAGCTCTTAGCTTAGTCTGGCCACATGCTCCATCATGAAACCAGTATTGCAGGAGTCTGCCTACTGGGTATACATTTTCTCTTTATCTCTATAACTCAGCAGTCTCAACTTTTTGTTGAAATCCTTCCATAAACCTTCCATTACTGATTTTTTATGAGAAAATATCCTGTATTTACTCTTGTAGCCCTTTATGAATAAGGAGCTTAACACATTTTTAAAACTGTTCATAGTTTCATTGAGATTATTATTGATTTGTGTTAGTCCATCAATTATAAATTTTCAATGTTTCATGAAAATATGAAAATTTCATGTGGTCGGTCCCAGATCTATTCTCATATATACCCTGTTATTTTTCTGTATTTTATGGAATGAAAGGTTCTATAGGAACCTATATATTTTGTTATAGTCAAAGATCTATACCTTCCCTGATTTTCCTCTTCCTTCTTAAATTGCTCCCATACAGCTTTCTCTGGAAGTTAATAGATGCCCTGCTCTTCTTGCCATACACCAAACACTGGGCATGTCATTTGGTTCCATCTGTGTACAGAAAACCTGTCCAAATCTACTTGTCTAACTGTGAACTTGGCCTCTCCATCCAACTTGGCAAGAGTTTTCTGTACACGGCATTTCAAACTGTATGTACTGTCACTAACAGAAATGAAATGTGGAGAAGACAATTCAGCTTATCATCTCACAGTGACAGAACTCTGTGCCTGGTTTCTTTGTCACACTAGGTAATGCCACTATATCAGCAGCCAGCCACACAGGAAATCTTGGAGTAATTGTCAACTCATCACTGTTCTTTGTTCTATAGATTCATTTTCTTTAACTCCTTCTGTAATTGTTCTTATGCTTCCCAAACTTGGCCTTTCTTTATTATGCTTTCACTTTATCCCCTTCTTACATATATCATATTAAAATTTTCTTATCACCAAACTTTGTGTGGGCCTAAAAGATAAGCATCAAAATCTTTGCTTTGTGAGACCCACTGCAGGTTATTTAACCTGTCTGAATCTCTACTTTCTCGTATGCAAAAATAGGAATAATTATATGCACAATTGTTATAACATTTGACTAATTGTACATAAACTAAAATCAGGTTCAAAAAATGTAAAATAAAATTTAAAAAAATGGGCAGACATTTGCCAAAAGCCTAAAAACATTAATAGTATATCTTAATATGTTTACAAGCTGTTAAGAAATAGACTGAAACCCTAGTAAAAAGATAGACCATTGCAAAATATACATCTTTGGAGTAAATATCCAAGATACATAAGAAATTCAAACAACTCAGTAGCAAGAAAATAAATAACTTGATTTAAAAACAGGCAAGAGCCAGGCATAGTGGCTCACCCCTGTAATCCCAGGACTTTGGGAGGTTGAGGCAGGAGGATTGCCTGAGTTCAGGAGTTAGAGACCAGCCTGGGCAACATGGTGAAACCCTCTCTACAGAAAAAAAAAAAAATACAAAAATAGCCAGGCGTAATCCCAGCTACTTGGGAGGCTGAAGTGGGAGGATCGCTTGAGGCTCAGATATGGAGGTTGCAGTGAGTGGAGATTGTGCCACTGCACTCCACCTGGGGCAACAGAGAGAAACACCCCATCCAAAAAGAAAGAAGAAGAAGAAGAAAAAAAAGCAATGAACTTAAATTGACAATCCTCAAAAGAAGCCATACAAATTGCCAACAGGTATATGAAAAAATGCTCACCATCACTAATGATCAGGAAAATGCAAATAAATTAAAACCACAATGGGATATCACTTCACACCTGTTATTATCAAAAAAATAAAAGATAACAGGCTTTGGTAAGGATCTGGAAAAAGGGAAACCCTTGCAAACTATTGGTGGGAATATAAATACATCTAGTCATTATAGTAAACAGTATGGAGATTACTTAAAAAAAAATCTCTATATAATTACCATATGATCGAAGAATCCCTCTACTGGGTACGTGTCCAAGGAAAATGAAATCAATGTCAAAGAGATATGTGCACTCCCTTGTTTACTGCAGCATGATGTGGCTATACCACAATCGCCAAGATGTAGAATCAATGTAAGTGTCCATCAACCAATGGATGAATATGGAAAATGTGATATTAGATAGATAGATAGATAGATAGATAGATAGATAGATAGATAGATAGATAGATTACTAGTCAGCCATAAAAAGAAGGAAATTCTGTCATTTGTGACAAGATAGATGGTCTTGGAAGACACTAAGTAAAATAATCCAGAAGCAGAAAGACAAATGCCCCATGATATCACTCATGTGGATTCTCATAAAGTTGATCTCCATAGAATTAGAGAGTAGAAAGGTGGTTAACAGGGACTGAGGTGGTTGGGGGGATGGAGACTGGGGAGATGTTGACCAAAGGATACAAAATGTCAGTTTGATAAGAGAAGTCAAAAAAAAAAATCTACTGTACAACATTATGACTATAACTAGTAACAATGTAATATTTCTTGAAATATGCTAAGAGAAAAGATACAAATGTTCTTGCCACAAAAATAATAACTATGTTAATTAGTTAGATTTAGTCATTTCATAATGTATGTATACTTCAAAACATCATGTTATACACAACAAATACATACAATTTTATCTGTCAATTACAAAAGAGAGAGAGAGCACTACAGCCTTCTGGGTATATTCCACTTCTTTGAGAAGTTTTACACTTGACAGTTATAGGCAAATATTATTGTAGGCCACAAGATTATTACTCAAACTAATTGTTGTGCAAAACAAAATTGGTAAAGTGCGAAGTCTATCTTAATAAGAAATGTAAAGGTCTTATTGTTATTTTTGTATCATAACTGTGCAGCCTATTAAATCGTGGATTGTTTGTAACAGGCTTGACCCAATCTGATGAACCATAATTGGAGGTGGTAAACTTCACAGAAAAATCAAGGGACTTGGGGTTGGAAGATCTTTACTGATGTTTAGCTTTCTTACTAGCTGTTTGGTCACAGCGAGATACTTCTCTGAATTTGCGTTATAAAACACCAAAAATTTTTAATCCTCAGGATTCTTCAAGCAAGGTGACCATAAACAAATAGGTAGCTTTTGTGTTGTACAAAGGCACTCATACAAGAAAAAAAGCAGGCTTAAACCTCAGTCTGTGCTTCAATGACCAAATTTTAAGTCCCGGAGTTGGGGCCATCTACTAGGAGAAGCTATGACATTTTTCTTTCTAAAGTTTCCTTTGGCTTATTGAACCCTAAGGTTGCATCTGCTCAGAGAAGGTACTTTTTATAGTTTACTGAAAGTTTCTACATAGGTTACCTGATTGTGAAAATCATAACAACAACAACAACAACAAAAGAGCAACTGTAGAATTCTATGCTTATGTAAAGTATTGTTAATTTTAAAAACTGTTAAGGAAAAAAGAGTAACTATATGAATAGTTATCTAACAAACTAAAAACTAAAATACTAAAATTATGGGAAAGACTTTAATAATACAAGTAATCAGGCAAATGACAAAATAACTACAAAATATTATCTTTATAAAATTAGTGAATAATTCAGTAATAAAAGTCATTATTGAGATGAGGATGTATTGAAGAGACACAAACTGCTAGCAGTTTAATTGGTATAAACTGTCTTAATTATTTTCGCAAAATTTATCAGAGCCTTTTAAAAAAATTTTGACTTCGAACTTTAGAACTTAAAATATAATAATAATAAAAAATCTGACTTAGTAAATTTCCTGAGAGTTCATACTACCAGCATTCTCAGAATTCTCCTTTTCCTAGGAATATAAGTAAAATATAGGGCAATCTTGCAAGAAATTATGAAGACAGTCATATTGATGAGGTCCATAGCTAAAATAACTTCTTACCTAGCATTCTCCAAAAAATGAGAGCAATTTAAATAGATGCTTTCATGCCTTAGTGCTTCTTTATGTGATAGATTTACCAGGTACAAATCAATTAAAATCTGTAAAATGTACATGCATTTATATGTAGGAAACAAACTAACTTTTTTCAGCAGATAATTGAGAGAATATTGTTCAAATGTGTACTTTAGTTTACTAGCTGTCTAGCAAGAGGAGAAACTATCCCTTAGGTCTGTGTTCATATGCTTTTGTTACTATATCTTCAGATAAACTTTTAATATGAAGAATATTTGCTATTCTTCTACTTCTTCCTGGTATAATTTCTTGTTTGGTAGTTTTAAAATTTAAAATAATTTTTTTTTCCTAATCTATCTAATTCCCTAGGGCCTCCCTCTTTCAGTAATTCTTTGAATTCACCACCAATTTGCTGGATTAACTATCCTCATTTTTATTGTCCACGATCTCCTCACATTCTCTTTCCCTTTAACTAGCTTAAATTCTATTTTATATCATTTTAATAATTACATTACATAAAATAGCCCCCTTGCCCCTTCTATCTCTCCACAGTTCTTTCCACTTAAATCTAATCCACTATTTACATTAGTTTACACCTTTGTTGCTGAACATGAATGGAGAAAAATCCATAGCCATGTTGACAGGTTTTACTTTTAATCAGTGACCACAAACTTCAAGTGAACCGTCACCCCTGCCTGATTAGCCTACTATGCTTCCCTAGTCATCTCCCATTTCTGTTCTCTTAAACTTCTGCTCATCTATATTTCGTGTCCTCTTTTTTCTTCCAGCCGCTCCCAGCTCAGATTATGACTTTGTTTTCTATTACACTAAGAAAACAGAAGCAATCAGGAAAGAGCTTTCTTATTATCTTCTCACCAAATCTGACAAATCTGCATCTAATTTGATTATGGAGGCATTCTGTGTGATTCATTTCTTCTTATCTGAACAATGAAGCAGGCTTATGTGATAGGACCACTTTTATTCAATCTATTTCTTTAAAGCTAATGTTAAGGTTTCAGGAAGTTATTCTGCAGTTGGTATAGGGTGTGTATAAGACTTTTCTGACCCACCCTTTTTCTTTAGTAAATCATGAATCTATCTGATGATTCCTGTGAAAGTTAGCCATAAATTATTATATATTGACATCATCTATTAATAAGAATATTCCAGCTTATGGGTCACATTGTGTAAGGTATAGAATTAACATTAATCTAAAGACTCTTATCTGTGCATTTTCCTTCCCAAGGCATTTCCAATTCATAGCCTTAGATTACAATTCAGGAAACTACTACAGTTGTGGAAAGCAGGAATCTGGTACAAATGCCCTTTTCTCTTTCCTACTTGGTTTCAAGATCTATACCACTAAGTAATACTGAACTATACGTGAAACTTGTGGCAGTTCTGAAAGAAGGATATGACAGTCTTTAGAGCTTTGGTTCCTTTAGCTCGTCTATAGTGTGCTACATATGTGAGATAATTAAATGTTAGTGAAAAAATGCTGTACTGCTAGTATGAGTAGAAAAATGATAAAATAAGTTTAGGTTAAGAAATGAAAGCGTACAAAATTAAATAAATGGAATTTGAACACAATTTCCAAGTATGTAAAATAAATAAGGCTGTATTCCTCAAAAAGATATTTTAAACAGTGGTACATTATAGACAATAGACAGGCACTTCTATCACTGGAGCCATTTGTTTGTAGATCCCAAGAGTTCTTTATCTTCATTTTTCCTTTTTCCTTGTTCTATGTTCATAAAGACTGCTAAAATAAAACAATAAGAAAGCAGCATGATGTACTGGAAAAGTTAAAAGGTTTAAATTCTGGTCTCAGTTTCACTAGTTTTTAGTGTTGTAACCTTAACTTAACTCTGTAAGCCAGACTTTCTTCAACTGTGAAATTAGGAATGTAAGATACCTGCAACCTAGGGATATTGTAAAGATCTAATAATTTATGTAAGAAAGTGACTGTTGAAATGCCTAGCATACTCTGTATATTAAATAACTTTATTTTTAATAATTTCTTCAGTTTTGCTTGTACTGTCTTTGTCATTATTAAGTGAAACACCCTTCCTAAGCAATCTCAACCATTTCCATAGCAGCAGCTACCTATCCTTTACGCTGGTGCTCAAATCTATGTCATTGGTTCAGGGTTTTTTTCTGAACTTGTTTCTACTTGTAAATGTCCCGCAAAAAGCTCAAACCCAAAGTGAATTGTCTTTTCACCTTTTACCTCAAAATGTGTCCTTCAGTAACCTGGGGATCGCCTTAGGGCTCTCTTTCTCTTTCACCTCCATTTTCAGTATGTGGGCAGGTTTTATCAGGTCTACCTTCTCAACATCCCTTTAAAACATCATTGGTTTAGTCAGCATCTTTACCTCTTCCCCATGTCTTTGTTCAAGATCTTTGAACAAGAGTTTCAATCTTGTTTTCCTTCAAATGAGTCCCACTGTCACCAAAGTAATTTGTCTAAAGACAAGGGTACAATCTTCTGGCATCCCCATGGCAAACAGAGTAAGATCAAAATTCTTTAGTTTGATATATAGACTCCCCAATATCTGCAAACATATTTGGACTCATATGCTTCTTCCTCCACTGTAAGCTCTGGATATCATGAGTTTGCAGTTGTCTACACCTGTGATATTGTCTCATGCTTTCTTGCTTCATCAGTTCTAGTCTTTCATGCCAGAATGGCCCTTCCACCTTATGCTCAGCTCAGTTATTTTATCAACCCACTGATGACCAGTTCATCTTTCCTGGAATCACTTAAGCATTACTCCAAGAAGTCCTCTCTGATGCCCTCTCCCTATATAGAACCAATCGCCTTTTGTGTGACCTCTTCCTATAATTTCCAATTCATTTCTGTTTACATAGTTGACTCCATTTCTGCCATTCAAGTTCCTTAAAGGTAACAACTGTATCTAATTCCTCATGGTGTACCCAGTCTGCATAGTCAGTTCAGGAGACAGATGCCACAATCAAAGTCTGTAATTTGAGAAGTATTCAGTAATGAGACTTTTCCCAAAAAGTGTGAGCAGGAATTTGGGAAACTAATAAGGAATAAGACAGAATCGGGAAGCTAACATAGAGGGAAGCCATACTGAAGGTAAGGGGAGAGAGTAAGTACAGAACACAGAGAAGATAATTATACGGAGAGGGCTTCCTGGGGCCCCAGAGCTGTATGGCCTTTTCTACAGGGATGCTACCAACCTGATGTAAACCCTGTAGAGAAAGTAACTAGGGCAATAAATACTCCTGCTTCAGTGTCCTCCCTCCATGCCAATATTTCCCATATTCTGAACACAGTCCAGAAGCCGGAGGGAAATGCATGCAGGCTATTAATGTAGTCCATACAGTTAGCTTTCGGGGAGTCCAGAGCACACTGGAACAACAAAAAATATATAGTACAGAATTTAAAAGAACTGACAGATCCTAATTGCTTAAAAGGTATATGTTGAATGGAAGTTCATTGAATTATTACTCATGTGCCTTTGAAACTTGTACAAAAATGGACAATAAAGAGTTAAGCACAAATGCTCTGAAATAGCATTTCTGCCAGCTTTATACAGGATTACGTTGTGCAGCCACTTAGCTGCTTCAGCAGAGAAATGCTTTAAAGGGAAAGAACAGGAAGCACTGGAGAAAAAGGTTTTGTCATATTTCCTGGGGGAGAAGTGTATTCCTGGTGGTGCTACCCAGAAGGCGGTCTTTTCTAACAAAAAGGTGATGTTTGTGGAGGACAGCTGGAAAAAAAATTAGGAAGGCCTGCATGCAAACACAAATAAACAAGTAGACATAACAAAAGTGATGTCTAAATAAGAATACCAACAGCACAGGGATAAAGAGAAGTGAGTTTTAGTGACAGGTAGAGAAAAGCAGCAGCAGCATGACTAGAAAGGAAGGAGAAAATGGAGAAATAAAGTGAGATAATAAGGATTTACTGCAAGGAAAGCAGTCAGTAGTATCAGGAGGAAAATGAGATATCTGCAGAAGGAATCTGTAAATCGCCCACAAAACTCATAACAACTGTGAGAGCCTTGGAATAGCATGTCTGCCAGCTTGGAAAGATTGTCCAGGAAATGACAGCCGGCTCACCCAGCAGGATCTGCAAGGACAATGAAGGCTCTTCAGGAAAACAACAAAATAAGGCCAAAAGAAGAGAAGAAATGGTTGGGGACCCACACTATTCAAATCCAGACTAATGAATTCCTAACAATTAGTTAGAGATGTCTCTCATTAACTGTACATGTACAAATTAATTCTTTGCTAAACTGATTATCATTTTAACATTCTGGGTATATGAAACTATACTCAAATAAATCAAATAGTCGATTAAGCTTCTAATCATTAGGTGTCAAAATATCCCAGCCAGGCATTGTCTATGAAAAAATACATGACTTCATGGAAGTTAGAAAGGAAAAATTATGTGAAGCAGTGTAACACAGTGCTCAAGAATGTAGGCGTCGATATCAGACATACATTTATGTCAATTCTTGCTCTACCACGTAGCAGATACATTAATTGTGTTTTAGTCTTAGTTTCTTCTTTTGTAAAATGGACATGGTGCTTGTTCTTCCTTCACAGGTTTCTTATGATAATTAGAAGAGTTAAGACACTTTAAATCATACATAGTTAATGCATATTAACACAGTGCCTGGCACACATTAATTGTTCAAATCCTGAATTATTACTATTTCTGATGGAGCCTATTTTTATTTGATTTACATGAGGTTGAAAGGAAACTTTCGAAAAATTTTACGTTTTGAGGATTGTAAAATATTGTGCAAATTTAGGATATCATTGGCAGGGTGTGATGGCTCAGCACTTTGGGAGGCCAAGGCAAGTGGATCACCTGAGGTCAGGAGTTCAAGACCAGCCTGGCCAACATGGTGAAACCCAGTCTCTACCCAAAATGCAAAAATTAGGTGGGCATGGCACCTCTAATCCCAGCTACTCGGGAGGCTGAGGCAGGAGAATCTGGTTGCAGTGAGCTGAGATTGTGCCATTGCACTCCAGGCTGGGCAACAAGAGTGAAACTATGTCTTGAAAGAAAAAAGAAAAAAAAAAAATATATACACACACACACACACACACACACACACACATATATCACTATTATATATAAATTTATAATCTAAGGGGAGTGACTGAAAAAGTAGCTTAAAGATGGCAATTTTTAGCACATCAAGATGCCATATCTAAATTGTATTGTTGGGTCGTTACATTGTATTGTAATTACAGGGAAAGATAAATAAACGCTATTGTTTATGAATTAACTACATATCAGTTAAACTACAACATCATAATATCCAGTTATCTCAGTTTTTTCAATCATATTTTTCTTGAGTTATATGGTTTGAAAAATAAAATATAGAGGAGCATATCATATTTGTATTATCTAAATCATATTAATAGTTTCAAGAGTCATTCTACTTTACAAAGTTACTTTAAAGTGTTAGACACATAGTGGGTGCTTAATGAATATTAAAATTTTTTGACTAAATAGATGAGACTTGTTTTGATCAAAATTTTGGTATAAGTTAGAAATCAAGCATGTGGAAATAAAATCTTAGTGATTAATCATTTTTAACTAGATGAAAGTCTTTGTAAATATAACTAATGTACCTAGATGAAAAATGAACAGGTTTTGAATATTGAATTAATGGGTTTGAGCTGAGAAAAAAATTGTAACACATTCCACACTTGTATACCATATACCACACCACTTCCCAACTACCTCCAACAAAAAAGATGAAAGTTAGGCCAAAATTTATTATTGCTTAAAATAATACTTATCGCTGTGGAATGTCTTTGCCTTAACTCTAAAAAGTATGATTTTTGAGTCAAATCATTGTATTCTTTATTTCTATTTATTTATTTCTATTTTCTCTAGAGTAATTGCAGAGAAATGTTTGAGAAATACCCTTGTTTAATCAGAAAAAAAGCAAAGGAATGAATTAACTCTGGAGTACTTAAGTAGAAATCATTGAAGCCACAGTGTGCTCAGGGCACTAGATATGCCTCCTTGGTGATTTTCATAGTTCTTGCAACAAAACTTTTAAAATATGAAGAAACCTGAGGTCAAATATTTGAGCTATTTTAATCTAGAACTGAATTGTATATATTCTGTATCTAGAATATCCATAAAATTAATTCAAAGCCATCTTCTATGCCAATGCCCCTGCATAAATGACACACTACACTCTCTTTCACTAACAATGACTCACTATAGCAGTGACATTACTTCTGAATTTGAGGTGTACAGGAAGAGAGCCAAATGGATGCGTGGTTTTTAAAGAGCCTCAAGTGATTCTACTCAGTTTTCCTTCTTACTATCTCCCTCCTGAGAATCTCCAGATGGAAAATGAGAATTTCAATGATGTTAAATGGAAAATACATCTTCTGAAACACACACACACACACACACAATATTTATCTTCATAAGCTAAAATTAACTGAGCACTTTTTGTTAGACATATTTTGACTATTTTAAATGCATTGTCTTGTTTGAACTTCAAAATAGCTTTAAGAAGTTGACATTATTTCCAACTTTGCAGATGAAGTGCCTAGACACAGAGAGGTTAAAATACTTAATTAAGATTGTAGAGTAAGTTAGCGGTCGAACTGAGGTATGAACCGATGGTGTCTGGTTTTAGAGCTTGCACTGTAAACCATGAGGCTACGTTGCAAAGAAAATGTATTTTAGCTAACATATAAACAAGTCTGATTTTTTTTTTTTACATAAAATGCGTGATTGTGTTGTTTGGTACCATTCTGTTCTTGCTTATGCTGCCAAGCCTGCCCTTCTACTTTTTCTTTCCTTTCCCAACTTCTATCCATCCTCCAAGACTCACCTTAGTTACAACCTGCTTCAAGACTTCCATGGAACAAACAAAAGGCTCTAGGCTTCCCCACATAACTCCATCAGAGTTCTGTATTCATTCCTTCTCCAACAAAGTTATCACAAGTATCATATGTCAGGCTCTGTGCTAGACATATACATCATTTAAATTGCTCATTCAAAAAAATCTCTAGTTTTGATGGCAAGGCTTTATTAAATTTTGCCTCTCTGGAGTCTGGCAAAATGGCTGGCACATAGGCTGCTTATTATTTCTAAAACTGAAATAAAGATTAATATGTTGTATCTAGTTACATCAATATCAGTGATCCACAGTAATAGATAAGGCCTTTCCAGAATACCAGAGAATGTAGGCAAAGATTCAGACGGAACTGTAAGCCTCTGCTATAGCCAGTTTCCTGTAATTTGTTTCATTAATATGATAAACGTTTTTAAGTACTTCTATGTGTCAGGTCCTATGTTAGGCACAGAAGAGAATATTCCAAAAATGAATAAGGTTTATTCTCAGCCCACCAGGACTATATATTCTAGTGGAAGAAATAGAGTATATACTGTGCTATTTTAAATGAGTGTGATAAGGACCACAATGATACAGTTACAAGAAAAAAATCCCTTTGAATTGAAGTGATTCAAGAGTACTTCCAAGAAAAGCAGGCTTCTGGATGGCAACTTAGAACTCCTCTTGGTGCCAAAGGGAACTTCAGGAACAGAGAAGAGCCTAAATAGAAACATTGTAGAGGAATAATATTTTGAGATATTAACTAAGATTTGTCTCCTGCATATATTTTATTTTACTTTTTGTCCCCTTTCCCATTCTCCCTATTACATTAGGGGAGAGATCTCACAATATGCAAAGAAAACCCTCTTTATTTTCAAAACCCAAAGCCTTCAAATCTCAAAACACAAGGATTTTGCAGTGGAAGAAGCTAAGCCCTGAACCATTAAAGGCATAAAGTTTATTCCGTAAACAAGGAATAAAGAACCAGACCTCCCCACACAGACTACATAAGGATTCCAGTAAGTAAAATGAAAAATAACGCAGGAGGAAGCAAGGGCTTAGACACTGGTAGGTTTCTGGAAAGAACCCCTAATTCTAATCTACCATAACTTTGGAAGATATAATTAAATGCCTAGATAGGATTGAGATACCTAAACCAAGATGGGTCCTATTTAAACCTAAAAATAAGAATAGTAAGATCTAGCCTTGATCAAGAACTTAATAAGGCCGGGCATTATTCTTACCAAATTTTATTTGAGTAATAACCAGATTTTGAAGGAATCATCACTACAGTTTCACCATTTTGTGATGACAAAACCAGGTCACAAAGAAGTAATTTGCCCAAAGTCCCTTAATTAGAAATAGCAGAGTTAGTATTTGAACCACAGAAGTCTGATTCTAAATAGTGAAAGGGTCAAGGTAATGCTTTCCTTCTACCTTTTAGAGGTTTGCTGAAAGCAAGTTGACAATGGGCAGATACAGAGGAGAAAAAGGCATAAAAAATGTATTTAAAGCAGACTAACACTGAGCCACACACAAAGTATAGGATTTAAAGAGGGGCCAGATGGTTGAGACTTTCAAAATTTCTATATTTGGGAGAGATGTAGAGAGACTTTATTTTGTAAATAACACTCTTGGGAAGCTGGATGAGACTGACAAGTTAGGGAAACCTAGAGGTGGAACTACACAGGAACAAAGGTGGTCTTTTTATGCAGATACAATTTCTCAGGTAGTCTCTTGAAGACGCTGCTCTCAGAAGAATAGATGAAAATCTGTCTGGGTGTAGTGATGACTTTTAGTTATCTTCTCTCCAGTGATTATTGTTTCCTGGCTTGTTTGTTTGTTTGTTTCTTTTGATGAGATTATTAGAGAAGAAGTGTCTTAATGCAATTCCATTTCTTTAGGAAAGTTACTTACCTAGTCAGATAAGGAAATTCCAGAGAAAGTCTCTCCTGGTGCTTCAGGAGAGTAAGAGCATCAGAGAGACAGGGGGCCTGGGAAAAGTCAGAGAGAGACCTTAAGGCTGCCTCTTTAGTTCAGCATGCCAAAGCACCATGTTTTGGGGTATCATTTTCTGAGCCTCAACAATAGGGCTCAAAATCACTGTGCTAACTGAGGAAGACAGAATTACCTAAGATTTCATTTCTAACACTAGCTAGGATTAAAGATCAACAGGAAAACAATGAGTTCAGTTATGAAAAAAGGAAACAAGTTACATTTTTTTTGTTGAATAGCTGAACTGTGGACAAAATCATAATGACAGCTTTATCATGAATGACTTTTTAATCTCTCAAAATGGTTCTGTGAATGTAACTATTATTATCAATTTAAATATGAAAAAGTACATCACATATGTAAATTCATCTGAAATTTCACGATTAGGGTGTAGCTCAGCAGTATTTGTACTCACACAATTTGACTCCCAAATCTATGTTCTCAATCACTATATCATCGATGTGCTAAAGAAATGGTCACAGAGGTGTACAATAAAATGTGCTGCTCAGGCCAGGCATGGTGGCTCGTGCTTGTAATCTCAGCATTTTGGGAGACTGAGGTGGGTGAATTACCTGAGGCCAAGAGTTCAAGACCAGTCTGGCCCAACATGGCAAAACCCCGTCTCTACTAAAAATACAAAAAAAAAAATTTAGCTGGATGTGATGGCGGGCACCTGTAGTTCCAGCTACTCGGGAGGCTGAGGCAGGAGAATGACACGAACCCAAGAGGCGGAGCTTGCAGTGAACCTAGATACCGCCACTGCACTCCAGCCTGGGCGACAGAACAAGACTCCGTCTCAGGAAAAAAAAAAAAAAAAAAAAATTAGCCGGGTGTGGTGGTGGGTGCCTGTAATCCCAGGTACTTGGGAGGCTGAGGCAGGGAGAATTGTTTGAATGTGGGAGGTAGAGGCTGCGGTGAGCCAGGATCAAGCCACTGCACTACAGCCTGGGCAACAGAGTGAGACTCCATCTCAAAACACAACAAAACAAACAAAACAAACAAAACAAACTGTGCTGCTTAGATTTCCTGCTATAGGGTACATCACTGACCGATGGCCTCAAGCACTTTCTATTGAATGATTGTTCCCATTCAATACTGACCATGGCAAGACAATGTATGGGACTTCTCCAACATGGATTTTGTCCCTAGAAGGCTCCTCATCAGCCTAACCAAATCTTTATTGGGCTGTGCTACAGTTTGAGACTCTTCCTAACCAATCCACTTTCTTCTCTTTCTCCTCTCAGAGCTAACAAACTTATATCATATGTAAAGCCTACCCTCACACTCTGGCTGCTTATTTCCTCCCCAAATCTCTCATCTGTCCTGTTCTTTTTTGGCATTTGGTTTTCTGTGGGCTCCACTAATGAAGTAGTAGAGAGATGAGAGTGATGTGGAAAAGACATGATACATGGGAATTTGGCTGTGGCCCACTAACCACTCATTTTCAGTGAAAGGTGAATCATGAAGAGTCCTTGACACAAGGCCCAATTGCTGAAGATTTCACTGGGTGATGATCTACCTTGCAGGTATAATGGTTCAAGCATTTGAAAGATAATCAAGTTGGCTAGTTAATATTAAATTGTATTGATACTGATTCCTTGCAGAGGGTAAGAAACTGAGGGCCACTAGCAAGTAGTTAATAAGTGTGAAAGCCAAACTCTTGATAGCCTACTAAAAGCCTTTTTCTCTTGGAATGGAAGAAAAGCATAGTTAAGTAGTATACCAAAGATCTGATAAAGTCAATGAGATCCAGAGACCTTAGAATGCTTGGCAAGGGAAGTTCTGTTATGCTAGACTCAGGGTCCTGGTTTGAAAAATCTGGAATTTTGAAATATGGGATGGGGACATGACCCTGAGGATGTTGGCTCTGCACAATACCCTGATCCCTCAGAACATGCAGTGGAATCCTACAGCATTTCTCAATGTACTTTGCAAGAATTAGCTGGCATGTACCATCGAGGGTCTGCAAAGTAGCCTTGGGTTTGCATTTAGAAAATGCCTAATCATAAGGGCCAGAAAATAAGACGGAGTAAGAAAGAATTCATTGACTTGGGGGCACATTCTCTAGACTTAATATTCTCCAGATTTAACATCCTGACAAAGGACCCCAGGCAATGAGCTATCTTGTGGATCAGCTGAGGCAGCTCTTTCTTTCTTTCTTTTAAAAATATTTATTTATTTATTTATTTATTTATTTATTTATTTATTTATTATACTTTAAGTTCTAGGGTACATGTGCACAACATACAGGTTTGTTAGATATGTATACATGTTGGTGTGCTAAACCCATTAACTCGTCATTTACATTAGGTATATCTCCTAATGCTGTCTCTCCCTTCTCCCCGCTCCCCACAATAGGACCCAGTGTGTGATGTTCCCCTTCCTGAGTCCAAGTGATCTCATTTTTCAGTTCCCACCTATGAGTGAGAACATGCGGTATTTGGTTTTCTGTTCTTGCGATAGTTTGGTGAGAATGATGGTTTCCAGCTGCATCCATGTCCCTACAAAGGATGCAAACTCATCCTTTTTTATGGCTGCATAGTATTCCATGGTGCATATGTGCCACATTTTCTTTAAATGGAGTCTCACTCTGTTACCCAGGCTGGAGTGCAGTCTTACCATCTCCACTCACTGCAAGCTACGCCTCCTGGGTTCACGCCATTCTCCTGCGTCAGCCTCCAGAGTAGCTGGGACTACAGGTGCTCGCCACCATGTTGGCTATTTTTTTGGTATTTTTAGTAGAGACGGAATTTCACCGTGTTAGCTAGGATGGTCTCGATCTCCTGACCTCGTGATCTGCCCGCCTCAGCCTCCCAAAGTGCTGGGATTACAGGTGTGAGCCACGGCGCTCGGCCTGAGGCAGCTCTTTCTTGGAACTTTGTTATAATCCAAAACTCATCCTACCCAGCCTTCCATCGTAACCTGTTTCCTTACACAGGTGTCAGACATCCGTTATGTCCTGAAAGCTTCTCACAAACTTTTATGCTCCTTCCTGCAATAAATCTCTTGCATCTCTTATCCTGTCCTATTATCTGCTACTGGGTGGACTTATACTAACAGAAAAAGTAAACACAGCCATAGTTTCCATAGAAGAAAAATGGGAAATGAGGCTGGAAACTACGCTCTGGAACTGGTTTCGCACCTTAAATCCCAGGCTGAGGAATCGTGTCTTAACCTACTGAGAAAACTGGTGAGATTTATAGTTAGCATTTAACATAAACAAAATTTGTTGTCAGTATCATAATTTGGGGTCAAGGGCAGGGAAATAAAAAAAAAAGGGTTATAAATCAAACATTTGAAAGTTGCTTAACATTTCAAAAATGTGAGGTATTGATGCAAGTGTTTAGTGTGGGTGTATGAGATAGTTATATTAAAAAGTTTGACTAAGCAATGGCAAGTAAAGGAGCTCAATAAGTCTCTCTCTCTCTCTCTCTCTCCCTTTTTTTTTTTTTTTTTTTTTTTTTTTCTTTGCTTTGGACCTGTTTGAGAAATGTGAAGGCCCAGTTAGGAGGCTTTTCCATTTACTTCAATTAGCAGTGCTCTGGTAAAATAAGAGATTGGACAAGAGTTCATTTAAGTTAAGGAAATGTTACCAGATTGTACATGAAAAGTTAACACATTTGCAAATGAATATCCTGTCACCACAGATCTGTTGATGCCTGACAAAATACGATTAAGTAACAATTAAAGGAGTACTATTTGCCATTGGATAAAAAATATTTCCAGGGCTGAAGTTGGGGTGGAAAGGATATCTCAACAGGATAGGCTTCTTTCAAAGTTGTTAAAGTTTGTTCAGTTTAGTTTAGTTTTTTTTTTTTTACCCTCAGTACTTTCCATTACTTGAAATTCTTTTTTTTTTTTTTTTTTACAAAATGCATAATTTATAAATACATCAATTATTTTTTTAAAGCAAAATAAATTGAAATTAAGTCATGCTGATATCATCAACCTTTAACATTGATGAGGCTTATTCAGATGTATGCTTGTTTGGTGTCCACTTTCTCTAGAGTAATATTTTGAGAAAAATCATATTTTATGTAGTTACCTAAGTTTGTGACACTTGCATTTTGTGATATGAACTCTAAAAAGTTACCTTTTCTGGGATAAATAATGTAGTTGACCCACTTAGGTGACTTTTCATCCTAAAGAGGAGGTGTACAAGTAAGTGATTGAGTATTAAATTAAATATTATGGACTAATAAAAACAGCAGTAGCTATATTTGAACTATCCACTATGAAATGTTATAAGAATCCTTTCTGTCAATTAATCAGTTAGGCTTTTAAGATGTACATGTTTTAATGTTATCAATGCTATAAACATAAAGTCTTTATTTTAGGATGCCACTTCTTTTTAAAAATCAGTGTTTATGTAATGTATGCATGTGTGCCTGTATGTGTATTATACTAATGAGTCAGGAATTAACAATTTGAAAATTATAAATATGAATATAGATCCATTAAGTCTAAACTTTTTTAAAAAAAAATCTGTTTTATTTAGTTTGAAAGCTTTCATTATCACAAATAAAAGAAACCATGAATTTCTTACAGGTATATTTAAATGTTATACTTCTTAGATTTCATGATAATGTCCATTGGATCAAACCTTTCATTTTATCTGTAACAAAGTTCTGCCTATTTTAATCCAAAAAAAAGTCTCTTAACTGTTTGAATATAAAGAGAAACCTAACTCAGAATTCAATAAATTATTCTTTCTTTGCATTACCTATTTTAGGTGTTTTATTTTTACTCATACATTTATAATTTATTTGTCTGTATTAATATAAAAGGCCAAATTATCTTAGATTATAGTTATTTTCTCCATTCTAAATTGGAGAGCAAGAGGGAACAGTCTTTATGTGTTCACAAGAGTCAAATATAAGCCGTATCTTTATAAAGTGAGCATCTTCCTTTAGTTATTTTTTTCTATGTTAAATACTGACATGTTGGGCAACAATTAAAGTATGGATTAAAACACTTGAGAATACTGCTTTATTGCTCCAACAGTATCATAGGCTCCAGTTGCTGTGTAGTTACTTCCTCTTTCTCTACTTAATAAATTAAAAAAAAAAAAAAACAAATAAAATAAAAAATAATAAATAAATAAATAAATAATTTTTTTTTAAAATTTATTTATTATTATTATACTTTAAGTTGTAGGGTACATGTGCATAACATGCAGGTTTGTTACATATGTATACTTGTGCCATGTTGGTCTGCTGCACCCATCAATTCGTCATTTACATCAGGTATAACTCCCAATGCAATCCCTCCCCCCTCCCCCTAGGCCCCGGTGTGTGATGTTCCCCTTCCTGAGTCCAAGTGATCTCATTGTTCAGTTCCCACCTATGAGTGAGAACATGCGGTGTTTGGTTTTCTGTTCTTGCAATAGTTTGCTGAGAATGATGGTTTCCAGCTGCATCCATGTCCCTACAAAGTACACGAACTCATCCTTTTTTATGGCTGCATAGTATTCCATGGTGTATATGTGCCACATTTTCTTAATCCAATCTGTCACTGATGGACATTTGGGTTGATTCCAAGTCTTTGCTATTGTGAATAGTGCTGCAATAAACATACGTGTGCATGTGTCTTTATACCAGCATAATTTATAATCCTTTGGGTATATCCCCAGTAATGGGATGGCTGGGTCATATGGTACATCTAGTTCTAGATCCTTGAGGAATCGCCATACTGTTTTCCATAATGGTTGAACTAGTTTACAATCCCACCAACAGTGTAAAAGTGTTCCTATTTCTCCACATCCTCTCCAGCACCTGTTGTTTCCTGACTTTTTAATGGTCGCCATTCTAACTGGTGTGAGATGGTATCTCATTGTGGTTTTGATTTGCATTTCTCTGATGGCCAGTGATGATGAGCATTTTTTCATATGTCTGTTGGCTGTATGAATGTCTTCTTTTGAGAAATGTCTGTTCATATCCTTTGCCCACTTTTTGATGGGGTTGTTTGTTTTTTTCTTGTAAATTTGTTTGAGTTCTTTGTAGGTTCTGGATATTAGCCCTTTGTCAGATGAGTAGATTGCAAAAATTTTCTCCCATTCTGTAGGTTGCCTGTTCACTCTGATGGTAGTTTCTTTTGCTGTGCAGAAGCTCTTTAGTTTAATTAGATCCCATTTGTCAATTTTGGCTTTTGCTGCTGTTGCTTTTGGTGTTTTAGACATGAAGTCTTTGCCCATGCCTATGTCCTGAATGGTAATACCTAGGTTTTCCTCTAGGATTTTTATGGTATTAGGTCTAACATTTAAGTCTCTAATCCATCTTGAATTAATTTTGCTACCTGACTTCAAACTATACTACAAGGCTACAGTAACCAAAACAGCATGGTACTGGTACCAAAACAGAGATATAGACCAATGGAACAGAACAGAGTCCTCAGAAATAATACCACACATCTACAGCCATCTGATCTTTGACAAACCTGAGAGAAACAAGAAATGGGGAAAGGATTCCCTGTTTAATAAATGGTGCTGGGAAAATTGGCTAGCCATAAGTAGAAAGCTGAAACTGGATCCTTTCCTTACTCCATATACGAAAGAACTACTTATTCTTAGTTCTTAGTTTTAAGAACTAAGAAAAAATATTTTATGTTTATAGATAGGAAGGCTCAATATTGTCAATATTTACGTTCTTCCAGCATTGATCTATAGATTCATATACATCTTGCACAAATGGTACTGTGTTTTCAATGTCCAATTCCACTTGTTCATTGTTGGTATATACAAACTTTTATATATTAACCTTGTATCCTAAAACCTTGTGATAATCACTTAACAAACTCTTAAATCCCAACAGTAAGAAAACAAACAACCTGATTTTAAAAAATGGGTCAAAGACACAGAACTCTCACCAAAGAGGACATTTAGATGGCAAACAAGCATATGAAAAGATGATCCACATCATATGTCACCAAGGAAATGCATGTTGAAAAAAATTGAGATACCACTACACAATAATTAGAATAGCTGAAATTCAGAACATTAACAACGCAAAATGCTGGCAAGGATCTAGTGGTACAAGAACAATTCTCATTCATTCCTGTTGAGAATGTAAAATGGTTTCAGCCACCGTGGAAGGCAGTTTGGCAGTCTCTTACCACACTATATATACTCTTACCGTACCATCTAGCAATCTTGCTTCATAGTATTTACATAAAGGACTTAAAATCTCATGTCCATACACACAAGAAACCTGTACATGGATGTTTACAGGAGCTTTATTCACAGTTCTCAAAACTCGGGAGCAACAAAGTTGTCCTATAGTATGTGAATGAATACATAAGCTTTGGTACCTCCAGACATCCAGACAATGGAATATTATTCAGTGCTAAAAAGAAATGAGGTATCAAGCCTTGAAAAGATACAGAAGAAACTTCAGTGCATAAGAGTAAGTAAAAGCAGCCAATCTGAAATGGCAGCTTATTGTATGATTTCAATTATGTGACATTCTAGAAAAGGCAAAACTCTAGAGACAGTAAAACAAATAGTGGTGGCCAGGGGTTAGGGAAAAGGGAGGGATAAATACATAGAGCACAGAAAATTTCTAGGACAGTGAAACTATTCTATATGACATTATAATAATGAATGCATGTGATTATAAATTTATTCAAATCCAAAGAATGTACAATAATAATAAACCTTACTTGTCAATATAGGTATATAAAGAGTAATAAATGCATCAGTCTGTGGTAAGATGTTGATAATAGGGGGAGCTGTACAGGCATGGGGGCAAGGAATATATGAGAAATCTATGGATCTTCCTATTAATTTTGTGTGAACCTAAAACTGCTCTAGAATTAACTTTACTCTTAAAAAAAAAGAAAAAAATAAATTAATAAATATATAGAAAAATACGTGAATGTATATTTTTATTGGAAGCTCAAGGAAATGTAAAAATTGCTATAATGTAATCCAAACCTCATAAAGTGGAAAAATTCACTGCATTGTTAAATTATGTATTCTTTCTCACCCTTTTATTTGTAGATATAATTTAAATTATATGTTTGGTAATATTAAACAGTACTGATTTTTAGGGTGTTTGAAATATGCATATTTTTAAAACTTCTACAACTATTCTGGAAAAATACTAATATAGTCCCTGCTGTACTTCTGTGATGCCTCTTTATCTTTCACAAAGATTATTATTATACTTTAACAAATATTTTTCCAATATTTGTGTTTTACAGGCTAGTGCTAGAATTATTTGGATTGTTTCTGAGAGGAAAGTGGCAAGCATACTTCTCAACTGTTATAATATGTACACTGCTATAATATGTACAGTGGAGGCTATAAAGTATTTAGGTTCTAGTCAGTTGGTATGGATATAATTCTTGAATCTCTGTCAAATGGCTTCATAAATAACTATTGCTAAGTCAGTTTGGCAAAATGATATTGATAATTATTAGTAATTCATGGCACAGCAGTCAGTTTAATGCTATAATAATGAAGGAGGTCTGCATAAACCAGCTAATACCACTTCTCTATTTATTACAATTCTTTTTTTATTTTTATTTTTATTTTTTTTGAGACGGAGTCTCGCTCTGTCGCCCAGGCTGGTGAAGTGCAGTAGTGCGATCTCGGCTCACTGCAAGCTCTGCCTCCTGGGTTCACATCATTCTCCAGTCTCATCCTCCCAAGTAGCTGGGACTACAGGTGCCCACCACTACACCTGGCTAATTTTTTTTTTTTTTTTGTATAATTTATATGACCTAACTACAAATATTTTAAAACCAAGCCTTAACAATTTTAAAATATCTCCCTACCTTTTCTCCCTCTCTCTCTCTCTAGTATTTATATTTATTTCTCTCTCATTACCATATTATTTACCTTCATTTAATTATCAGTTGATAGTATTCTCTGTATCCTATCAAAAAGACAAAAGCGAAATATTAATCAAAATATTTGTCATTTGTAAGTTCATTTTTATAAGGGTGCTGCAAAGAATTTTCTTGGCAAACAAGATATCTTATAAATCACATGTGATAACTTTCTTTATATGTACATCAGCTAAGTTAAACAAGAAAGTGATACTGGCTAGGATGCAGATATGGGTTTCTTATTTTTTAATGATACTATATTAATTAAAATAATATTCTACTTAAACTCAAAGGTACGATGATGATCACTGTGTAAAATGTCTTACTGCTATATTTATAATAGCTATAGTCTTGCTAACGATTGGAAAAGAATAGTACCACATGTGTATGGTAGAATAGACCAAAATCATCAGCAGTTTATTGACTTCCACCCCAGTCACCAGTAAGAATTCAAAAGTAATTAATTTTTAAACATTGCTCTTATACTTCAAATCTTGTAAAATTTACTTGTTTTGGTATTGCTTTTTGTGTTAGCATTTTCTACAATGCTAATGTAATTTTTTTTTTCTAAAATAATCATGCTCTATGTGGATAAAAAGAGTTTAACTTATCTTCCCAACATTTATGCCTTTTTGCCTTTTATTTCATTTTCTTGCGTTGTTGCACTGGCTAGGATATCCATTGCAATTTTGAATGGAAATGGCAGAAGCAAAAATCCTTGCCTTGTTTTTGATCTTGTGGTGAGTATTCAAAATTTCAATTTGTTTTTCTGATTACTTCTTTTATTTATTAGTATGTGGCTTAATCTCCAAATATTGGGGGTTTTCTAGGGAAATAAAACATATTCCATAAGATCTATTTGTGTTGAAATTTGTTGTTGCTGTTTTATGAGCCAGTATGTGGTCTATCATGTAGAGCATTCCATGTGCACTTAAAAATATACATATTCTGAATTTATAGGCTGTAATGTTTCAGAAAGATTAATTAATTCAAATTGTTGGTATTGTTGTTCAAATCTCCAATATTGTTAATGATGTTGCTTACTTTTTTAATCAATTACAAAGACAGTGGTGTTAAAACTTCCAACTGTGTTTGTGGATTTGCCTATTTCTCCATTTAGTTCTGTAATTTTTTTCCCTTCAGGCATTTTGAAGCATTGTTACTGAGTTCATATACAGATAGAAATGTTAGATTCTTTCTCATGGGTTGAACTTTTAATGAAATGTTTCCTATTCACCCCTGGTAATACTTTTTGTCCTATAGTCTACTTTACGTGGCATTAATATACCAACTCTTATTTTTCTGGTGTATACTATTTGCACAGTTTATATGTTTCCACAATTTTACTTTCAACCTATCTGTGTATTTGTATTTGATACTTGTACAGAGCATATAGTTGGGTCTTTCAAAATACCTTGACAAACCTTTTAATTGTAGAATGTAGTCCATTTATCTTTAATATAATTGTTCATTTGTTTGGATTAGGTTTATCACCTTGCTATTTATTTTCTAGTTGTCCATCTGATTTTTTTTTTTTTTTCCAATTTTTCACTTACTGCCTGTTTTGGTTAGTACAATTTTTTAGTATTCTGTTTTAATTTCTCTATTGTCTTTTATCTTAGTATTATCATTTTATATTTTTCCTGGAAATAAAAATCCTTAATTTAGCACAGTTTTTTTAGTGCTAAGAACATTTTATTATATTTCACCACATATTCTATTATGGTATGCATTTTGATTCTATTTATCCTCTAACTTTTAGCTACATAGCTCCACATATTTTATGAAAACTAAATAACACATCTATAGATTTCATTAATACCAAAGTGCAATGTTATTTTTACATTAAATAATTTATTGTTTTTGAGTTAAATTAAGACACAAAAGGTAATATTTTATATTCTTCATATATTTACTATTCCCGGTATTTATTATTTCTTCCTGTAGATCAAAGTTTCATTTAGTGTGGCTTCCCTTTAAATTGAATAATTTTCTTTATTTTTTTATGGTGTAGCGGTACTGGTGACTAGTGTTCTTAGCTTTTGTTTATGTGAGAATTTGGCCTTATTTTTTGAAGGACATTTTGCTGCATATAAAATATGACCTGAAAGATATTTTTAATTTTAATACTTTAAAGCTGTTTGATCATTGCCTTCTAGCCTCTATTGTCTCTAGGAAAATGTCTGCTATTATTAGCACTATTGTTATCCATTGCATAATTTGTCTTTTTTTTTATGACTACTTTTATTATTTTCCTTCAGCTTCTATTTGTTTTACTATAATTTTCTTAAGTGTGCTTGTCTAGGCATTTATCTTGTTTAGGTTTTATAGAAGTTCTTTGATCTACCAGTTGAGGTTTTCTTTCTTTTTTCACAAATTTGGAAATTTTTCAACCATTACATTTTATATGTTTTAAATATATTTCCTGTTCTACTTTATCCTCTCCCTCTGCTACTTGAATTACAAGTATGTTAGATTGCTTGATCTTGTCCCACTGTTCCTTCAAGTTCTCTTAAATATTTTTCAATCTATTTTCTGCCTTTTTTCCATATTGATGAATTTCTATTCATGTGTTTTTAAGCTCAGTAATTCTTCAGGCTTTCATTTTCTGTTAAGTCACCCAGTTGATATGTCACTTCAAATATTATGCTTTTTAGTTTGATAATTGTCAATGAGCTCTTTTAAAAATAGTTTCCATTTATCTGCTGAGATTCATTATAATGGGCTTTTTCTTCAAGCTTTTGTATATATGTATAAACATCGTTTATAAGTTCCCGAAAACTAATTCAACCTTTGGGTCATTTCAGGCTTCATTTCTACAGAATACTTTTTTTGTTGTTGTTAGTTTTAGACACATTCTTTTTCATTTTCCTGTCTAGTAACGTTTTTATTGTACGTTAGACATTGTGGTAATGCATTGTAGTGAGTCTAGCTCTATGTTTAAAAACATAGATTAAGGTTGTATGTTAGATGCTCTCTGCAATAACTACCTAACTCTGCTGTTATAATGGGAAATAAGCAACAAAAAATAATTAAAGAAACAGATATGGCTATGTTCTAATAAAACTTTATTTACAAAAACTGGTGGTTTGCCTATGTGGTATAGTTTACTCAACTTTTCTCTAGAGTATGCCTTTTTTATTTTTTATTTTTATTTTTTGGTAGGTGGTGTTAGGTTTTATTATGGCAGGCAGTTAGATAAACTGGAAAATACTTTTTGTCCTGTACATTTTTTTTTTTGTTTAATTCGTATTTTGATGGCTCTATATCAGTTTTGAGTATTGCTCTAGATGTTTTTCTTAACACCCAAAGTATGGGCTTTCCATATCTCTACTAAATAGCCAAGTTGTTCAGCAAAGACTCTTAGGCTGACTGTAACTTCCGATGTTCCATTCAGCAGTCAGCCAAACATCAAATGATTACCTATAGGCATTGTGGAGTTTCACCTCTGTATACCCAGGCCAGCCCTTAGCCAAGGCCCATGTTTTGCATCCCTATGCAGACTTCTGTTTTCCAACTCTATGGTGCTCCTTCTTATCCAGTATTCTGCTCAAACATTCTAGACATTTTTGCTGATTTGAATTCTCATCCCTGCATCCCCAGTGCAACAAAATTGTTACTCAGTTTGGGCTTCACCTCCCTGTGCACCAGAACAATAAATATTCCCAGTCAGAAGCTCGTGAGATTGCAGTAATTACCTCAAAGTTCACAGTCTTACATTACCTATTGTTTATATTTTTTTTCTAGTTTTTAAAGTTTTTTTCTTTTTTTGGTGAGAGGGCAAGTTCAGTACCAGTTATTTTGTTACGACTGAAAGTGGATATACATCAATGCTTTACAAAGCATTCTTAAATTTTTCAATAAGGTTCCATTCATTTCTGCTGAGATTAGACTTGTGGAATATTTCATCAAGTTTAGGTCATTGGCTGTTGTCTACTCAATAATATTTCAACATAGCATTCAGAATATATTGAGTGAATTTATATATCTGAAATGTCATTACCTGAATATATAACCATTAATTATGCAACTGTGCCAACAACTATATAGGGAGAGTTTAAACAGTAAAAGTGTTTAATATTTAAAGAAAATTATACATTTGAATGACTACATTATAGACTATGAATACTTTTGATCTAATTCTTAGTATTTCCCTATACAATTTCATATTTTCCTATTCTTTGGTATTCCATATATATTAAAATCAGTTAGTGCTTTGCTTATCACTCTTCATATGTGTCTCTAGTTGTAAAAGCCCTGACATTGAAATCTATATTGGAAATAATGTACTTAGAATAATCATGATTATCAAATTTTAATTATTTTTAAGAATGCAATTTAAAATATAAATCAGAAACATAGTATGTCCACTATAATGCATATATCAGTAATCCAATCAAGCATATAATTTTTACAGGCAGAAAACTTGACAGAAAGTCAGAAGACTGGTTTCTATTCCTAGTTATCCTGCTCTAGTATTCACAACTATTTTGGGTCTCAGCCCAGTGGGAGCTTGGGGTAGAGCCTCAATCTGCATGAAAGCTACCTAGAATGTTTGTCCAGAATGAAGACTTCTGGGGAGTCCATCCAAATCTCACATATATTAAAGGTCAAGAATCTTTAAAAGAAAAGGTGGTCCCTGATATTACATTTATATCCAAAGTCTTTATTAAGAGAACATGTAGTATAACAACGTTTCTTTTTAACAAAATTATTTCTACACCCCTGTGGTGTTTAAAACAGAGGCTGCTCTTTGGAAAGTTAACAGATGTGGCAAATACAGGATTTAACTTGCTATTAAAACACGTAACTTACAGAAATCAACTTTACACCCACCAGTATTATTTTGTGAAGGGAGTTAATACTTTGCCATTAACTTTGAAGAAGGCTATTTAACCTCTTTAATTTTAATAGAAACATACTGATTGTATTATGATAATAAATTGAATGAGAAACATTATATGATTGGAAAAATGATTTCTAATGCTCCTTCTGGATTTGCCTTTCTCTATATATACAACGTGTAAAATCTGAAGATTGACACTATTCCACATGTAACTTTTATTATATAGACTACTATTTACTTTGTTATAGTTAACAAATATATAATAATTATTCTGTCAGATTACATTTTACAAATATTTTTCTCCATTTGAAATAAAATTCCAAGATTTTTTAAGGCTACTCTCCTATATCCAAGTTTCCATAAGAGAACTTCTATTTCTGTGTGTAAACAGTATTGGAACAACAATTATCATTCCGCCTTTTTTCTTCTCACTCCTTACTTCCCCAAAGAAGAAAGATTTGAAACTCAGATTGCAATTTATTCCATATTTGGATCTTTCTAAAGTTCTGGCATGCATTGTCAGTGGCTTCTTAACCCAAATTGTACTAAGAATGCAATGAATGAACACATTAGGCTCTGTTACTTGTGAAGCATACAGATGACTCTAAATATATTGCTTTTAAAATAAACCTTGTCGAATTACAGAAATGTGGTGAAGCATACCCTTATCTACAGAAGGGGGAGGGTGACATTGTGCTGGGCAGATTTTCTACAACGAAAACCTCATGTAATTAACATGACTCTGGCCCTTTAACTTTTAACATGCTTCCCCAATTAAGCTTTCAAGGCCTTGAACTACACTATCTGGCCACAGCTGCTAGAAATTGATTTATCCCAGAAGATCACTGGAGCTTCTGACCTCTCTGTTAGAGAATTTTATTTAGTTTTTTAGATATTTGCCTCCTTTTTGCCCCAGAGGAAGGGTGAAAAAAAAAGATGTAAATATTTGCATATGCTCTAAGATAAGCTTTCACTATTTCAATCTTTTTTTAAATACTATATATTTGCATTTAGTCACTATTCTGTAAAGGTTGAACTATAGCTGTTTAATGTTACATACACTTGCAAAATTATATAATGCAAAGAATATTTAGTTAGCTTATCTTGTAAATACTAAAATGATATGTGGTGGATGTTTTGCTTACCTATCAAAAAATTTTATTTCAGTCTAAATCCTCACGTAAATTTTTATTACTACTGTTGTTGTTGCATTTATAAAATTAATGATTAAGTATTAACCAAATAATAAATCTATCGCTTTTGAAATGTGCTAAATAATCAAATCATCATCTTGGGTACAGAACCTGTATAGCCCTTTCCATTGGCTTTTTTTTTTTTTTTTTACTTTTTTTAAAAATAGAGTTTGCAACAGTTATATGTCAGAAATGTCCACTTTCTTAAAGAATTCAAGACCAGTATATCCTGTCTTGACTTTGCTAAAGAAAACCTTCCTGCACACAGCACCTTGTGTTTACATGTGAGATTTGCCACTGTGAAGATTCCTGCCTCGTCTGTGTCTTGGCATGCAGCAGCCCCATGGGATAGCAACATGCCGTCTCCAGGGCTGCTTTTGCCAGCACTGCACTTTTGCTTCTGTCATCCCCTGCCTTGGTCCTAGTGGTTGTAACAAACCACAGGTGTTACAAACTCTAAATTGGAATTCGATGTTGGATTCAAAAACTCATGATAATTACACAGCTGTTTTAAATTGTGGTTAAGTGGCCAAAAACTGCCAAGAAACCCCACCCACATTCATTACTGTCTAAACGAAAAGGACGTGTATACAGTGATTATGAAGTTTCATATGAATCCCCCAAGCCATAGAGCAGACTTTCCTAATTGTCAGCTGGACTGTGCAGGGCTTGTTTAAAATAATTAGAGTGCCACAGCAGCTTCAGCAGCAAACCTCTCTCTCTTTTTTTTTTTTTTTTTAAATCTCAGTGCAGGTTTTTATATCAAATACTATCAGCTTCCTGTTCATTTTGACACTATTATTCTGCCAGTCTGGAAAATGGAGAAGAGGAAAGAAAAGAATTATCCTTAATGTACACAAATAATGCAGCTCCAAAGTCAGGAAGATATAGCACCATGTGTGAGACGGATGGAAACAATTCAGCAAACAAATCTAAACTGGGGGAAAAAAAACGCGGTTCTCTCTTATTTTTTTCAGGAAGGATAGCTGAAATCTTTCTTAATTACCGCTTATTCCAATGACAGAATTGTAATTTATCATTTAGTTGTAATTTGACATATGTTCACACCTTTGCCATTTCCAATTTCCTCCTTCATTCTAATTGTCTGCTTCACTCGCCTGTCATGCGCTCCTCTTGGGATTAATTCGAGCTGTCTGTCTGCACCAGGCTACCAGCACACTTGGGGCTGCTGAGAGCGTGACAGTGTCAATGTGCACACAGTTTATCTAAGACATTACCCAGCCATCACACTCCGGGATCTTCACTTCGCTCAGTGTTTACTGTTTATTCCACTTTGCATTTGTGACTTTTCCGTGTTTTATTAGACTCTAATTATGCTCTTGGCTGTCAGCTGTAAAGAGAGAAAATGTTACGTTAATTACAGTGGAGGGGGAGGCACTTGGGATTGGTAGTAAATGGACCAGTAGATGTCTCTCTCTGTCTCTAAGATCCACGCGTGATTTAAATACTCTTCTTGCTTCTCTTTGGTTTGCATCCTTGATAGATGCCGGCACTCAAATGTAAATATGCAAACATTCAAGCGAACGTAGCTTTTATATGCACAACTGTATTTTTCTTCATCTCATCCAAAACTAGGAACATTGGCATAGTAAGACAGAAACCTCAGCTTCCAAGTAACCATGGGTTTTTTAAAAGGTCAATTGTTTAATTCATGGATGTTGTCTACACAAGCATGATGGGGAGTGGCGATGGTGAGGAGCGTATTTAGTGAGCACTGGTAGAGTACAAATTTTTATAGCGGTAGCTGTTGTTTTGAACCATTAGAAACAGTTAATAGTCATTTTTTCTCCTTTCTAAGGCCATCTCAGCCCATTAAAATCCAGCAATAATTTCTGCATATGGCATCAATATTTTTTTCTTGCTTTCTTCAGAAAAAGTTCTTGTTGCTTCCAGCCTACCTAAACCATAAAAATATGTTTTCTGTTCTCCTGCTACATAGATTTTCATTGTAGCTAAAACTTCCTGGTAATATGAAACAGAGGAAATGTATCCTCCCCCACCCCTTTAGGCTGTTAACGTGGGTGGTAATTCATTAAATTGGTTGCATTATTCTCCCAATGGCCTGGAAGAGTGAAAGTGACTACTTTGAATATCAAATTATCCATGAAAATGGATTTATATTTTATTTTCTCCTCATAATTTCATCAGTCTTGTTTCAGGTAATTGTGGGACGGAAGCTAATCTGTGGCTTAGATTTCTTTCCTATTTTTTGTAATCCCAGCAATTCTTCTAATTATGTGTTTTGGCTTCCGAATCAGTTTTAATTCTACATACTGTCAGATGCTGTATAACTGCCTGATCATTACTTCACATATTCTTAACTTGTGGAATACCTGTATTTCTACAAATGTATATTAAATCATATTCCTAAGAGTTAGAGTTTTAATGGGAAATTAATAAGGCATGAGTGAAGAAAGTAACAGTCTATAAAATATGAGCAAAGTTGTGAAATATTGTCTAGGCTTTTTTTTTTAACTTTCAAATAACAGATGATAAATTTCTGGCATTTACCGACACTACTTTAACTATAATATAAACATTATATACCAAGACAATATCTAAGAATATTAAAGTCTCGTGCTGATCAAAAACAACTTTTTGTTAAGTTTCATTTTTATTCTTCTAACATTATTCTAGGGTAAATCAATTATAAAATATTATTAAAGTCTAAATTAAGCTTATTGAAGTTGTGCAACTAGAATGTAACCAATTATAATCACAATCTCAGCAACTAGAATTTTCTAGTATTTAATTTTTAAGCTACATTGACAGAGAAAATATAAAAGTTCAAGAGTAAAGGAAGAGAGATGAGACAATGAAGAAGACAGTAGAAAAGGAAATAAAAACAAGGGCAACTTGAGGACAACAAATCATCAAATTAGCTAAAATGCTGTATTAAACATGAAGAGTCAAAAAGTTATATAATATTTGAACTCTCCTATTAGGGATTATTTTTTAGCACTATGCATAATTTTATGGAAATAATGTAAAACCTTGATTATTACATACCTGTATTACTGAAACACATTTTCAACTGGCTTCTCTTCTTTCAAATGCAGAACCTCTCTAATGAACGTTGTTATGATCCCCTCATGAATCTAGCTCAAATATTCTCTTCATTTTAGAGGTCCCTGCCTTACCTTCTTTACTGGCTCTTAAAATCTTCCATAATTTGATTTTGTTCTAAATGTGTATATACCTATTTCCCACCACTCTATTGTAAGAACATGCCATGCTCATTATTGACGGATTGATTGGTTTATTCATTTATTCACATTTGTTGGACAGGTAATAGTAACGTATATAAAGCAGTCAGTAAGGCAGAAACCATTTCTAGAGTCATGGAACGTACTTTCAGGTGACCAGTTTGTTCTTTGCTGATTCCCACACAATAATTATGTTTGCCTCTGTGCTTTTGCTTGTATTATATAGTTTTTCTCTTTCCACATATATCTGCCAGCTCTGAAAAGCCAGCATACTCCTTTTTATTTTTCCTGAGACAGAGTCTCACTCTGTCGCCCAAGTTGGAGTGCAGTGGTGTGATCTTGGCTCACTGCAACCCTCCGCCTCCGGGGTTCAAGCGATTCTCCTGTCTCAGCCTCTGGTGTAGCTGGAACTATAGGCATGTGCGACCACGCCAGGCAATTTTTTTTTTTTTTTTTTTTTAAGTAGAGACGGGGTTTCATCATGTTATTCAGGCTGGTCTCCAACTCCAGACCTCAAATGATCTGCCCATCTCAGCCTCCCAAAGTGCTGGGATTACAGGTGTGAGCCACCACGCCTGACTCCAACCTATTTTTAAAAGTACAGATTAAGTCTAATCTTTCTAATGAAGTATTTCTATCCCACACAGAACCAGAAAATTTCACATTTTATTACATATTATTTTATATATTTTTAAAATATTTGTTTTTTTCAATTTTATTGAGTCAAAGTCTGTTTCCTTTTTACCCTTCAATGGCTAAAGCAGTATTTCTTGAGTAAGAACGTGCATCACAATAATTTGTAGAGCTTTTTAATAGTCTACTTCCAAATTGCTATACTTTAGAGGTTGGGTCCCTGGGTGCATTTGTTTACAAGGTATCTTAGCATTTAAGTCCCTGGGTGTACTGGTTTAAAAGCCATCCCAAGAAAATTTGGTGCATTCTTCTGGTTAAGAGCCACTGTCTTAACCAACATGGGACACAGTGCACATTGATTAATGAATGAGCTGACTGATATGCAAATTAAACTGTATTATGTTGCTTGGCCTACACAGTCCTAAGAAAGTTAAATCACTTTACCTGTGCTTCTATATATTTCCTATAGAAGCATGGTAAAGGACTTTGGAATATTCATATGAAAGATTAGTGTAATGTCCTATTTTTATTGTATTTCATTAGATGAAATTGAGAATAAATGACTCTAAACCTGTATTTAATGAAAGAAAAATTATGAAAAAAATTACTATTTTTATTTTACACAAAAGAAATTTATATGACATATTTTGCAATTATCAAGTAAGATAAAAACAGCATGGCTAGAAAACAAGAATCTTAGTTATAAAATGTTTATATTAAATTTTTAAAAATCAAGATAATTTATAGAAAACATGAGATGAAGAAAAGACTTATTTCTTAATGTTTTGTAATTTAAAGACTTCCTAGCAGAATATATGAACTTATGCTGATAAATGATGGTTGAAACAATTTGATCTGCTTTGCAAAATGGAGTTACAGGCATTTGAAATTATGACTAAGTGGCCAAATAAGCAATCTAATAACCCATTAAGACTATATATAGTCAAAGTGCCTATTTGTTTGGATGAGTGTGACTCTGGTAGAAAACTTTAAAGCATATCAATTTAAAAAGGTATAATGGAAGAAAATCAGGAGAGCTTACATAAAAACTACAAGACCTGAACATAAATAGGAAGCCAGGATCCTGCTATCACAAAATCAGCAAAAAAATAACCTACAATGCATGTTACTTCCACTAATTTTAGTGTTTTTAGAATATACGAGAGAATATACTGTTGTCAATCTCCTTTTCTCCATCAGCATTTAATGGGCAAAAATAGATGATATGGAAATACAAAGGAAAAACAAAAACAAAAAAAAAATTACTTGGGTTATGCCATATTTGCTTGATGCAGATCAACTTTACCACAAAAAAGTATAAAATTTGAGCAAAATTAAAAAAAAAAATTGAAGCCATCATTAACCAGAATGTTAGAGGTATAGATAAAAAAGAAAATGGAAGGTTCCATGATTTTCATTTTTTTGAGTTTCATTTTTCAATTAAAATAAAAATAAAATTTATCAATATCCTATGCCACTTCTTTCCTCACCCTTCCAGTTACTTGCACCAAAACTAAAGGAAGTTATGTAAGCCAAATAAAATTTTTCCAATATGAAAGCATGGAACTTTATAAAGTAATGTAGAGAAAAGATAAGGGATAAAATAATAGTTGATTAAATATGAATTATGAAGACATAAAAATAATAATGACCTATGAAGAAAAAACACATAAAAGTAATATCCATGGCCATAAGCAACACAAGAGCAGGAAGTGAATAAAGAGCATTCTAAGATCCTCCAGAAAGTAACAGAGAACTAATTTACTTAAAATCCTAGGACATCATGAAGATGTATAATTTAAAAAAAAATAATTTAAAGATTTCAAAAAGAATGTATAGTGCTAAAACTAGATGATAAAAAATGCTTAATCAAAAAAGAAAAGAGAAAAAGAAATATATAATAAGCAGAATCAACAAAAACAAATAAGAAGATGGCAGATTTAAACCTCAAAATAAAAACTAATGCAATTAGTATAGATTAATACTTTTGAAAGGTTTGGGAAACTATAGCTTTAATCTGTTTTTTAAAAATATGGATAAAGTTTTATTGAAACACAGTCACACTCATTTATTTCTGTCTGTGGCTGCTTTTGAACTACAATGGCAGAGTTGAGTGGCTGTGACACATAATAGATGTGACCCACAAAATAAAAGATAATCTGGCCTTTTATTTAAAAAAATCCCAATCCTTGCTCTAAAAACACAGATTATCAAAATAAAAGAAAGGGAAATTTTCTATACCACTTAAATTACTATAAATAAGTAAATAAATACAAGATATACAAATGTAAATATGTGTGTTATATACTATATGAATATAAGTACATAGAAATTTTGAAAGAAAAAATATTAAAAAAAGCATATCACATAAACACCAGAAGAAAACTAGTGGAATTTATTTTAAAATAAAAAAGCATCAGTTAATATACAAAGGGATATTTCATAATTATTAAGAAGAAAAACTGGAAGAGGAAATAATAGTTATACATTTTTATGTACCTACTAGCATAGCTCCATGTACATAAAGCTAAAACTGGTAGAAGGAAAAGGGGATATTTATAAATAAGTATTTTAACACTTCTTTCATTAACTGACAGAACAAACCTGTCTATCCATAAATAAGGATGTGAATGTTTGAACCACACAATTATAAACTACTTAATTGATGTCTGCTATCTGTTTGTCCACCCATTCATCCATCCTTCGAGCTTCTTTCTGTCAAACTCACTCAACCACATAATATACAATATATATTGTTTTCAAGGGCTTATGGGGTGTTTATCAAAATGTAATATACATTGTGCAATAAAGCAAGTCTCAAAAATAATCAAAATAGGAAATCATACATAATGTGCCCTATCCATAGTAGAATTAACATTAAAATCAATAATAAAATGTACAAATATTTAGAAATTAAGCAACAAACTTGTACATAACCCATGGGCCAATGAAGTTAAAATGTAAATTAGAAAATAGTTTGAGCTGATTGACAATAAAAAATGGCATATCAAAACTAGTGAGATGCAAATAAAGAGCATACTTGGTAAAAGCATATGGCACATTTTATAATTATAAAATGATCATATTTTAAAAACACTACTTATATTACCAAGAGGCTACTAAAATTATTCATCTCAAGAAGTTAGTAGGAGGAAATAAAGATAACACTAAAAATTAATAAGGAAAACAACACAGAGATGAGGAAAGTCTAAATTGGTTCTATGAAATATCAATAAAACTGATAAACCTGTTTAGCCTGACCAGAAAGGAGGAGGGGAAAGGGAACAAATTAGCCTATCATGAATGATAAAGAAGACACCACTAAGCCTATATAGATATTAAAACTAAGATTCTAACTAAAGATTTGTAATAATAATAAGAATATGTTGAAAACAACTTACTCAAAAAATGAAAAATTTATATGAAATTCACATATTTTCCAGTAATAAAAGGTCTTCACAATATATTAAAACTGACACAAGATCTACAAAAGAAAAGCGATGGCCCTATATCTGTTAAATTTGTCAGATCTCTAAATGAGAACCTTCTTCCTATTAAAGCTATGGAATATGTTCCATTCAACAATGAATTCTACAAATCATTCAGAAAAAGTAATGTAATCCTATATGAAATATTCCAAAGAAAAGCAAAGAAGGAGCAATTCCCAATTTATTTTATACAGTCAACAATCTTTTATAAGAATGGGGAAAAATGTATATACCAATCTCTTTAAACAAAATTCTTAAAAAGAGTTTTTTTAAAAAAAGTTCTTAAAAAAACCAACTAGGTTTTTTTGTTTATATGAATGCAAAGTTGAACAATTGTTAACCCATCAACGTAGTGCATCAGACTAACAGAGCAAAAGAGAAATATCATGTGTTTATCTCAAAAGATGCAGAGAAAGACAGCTACCATGAAACTATTAGTAAACTAGAAGTAGAAATTTTCTTTAGGAGCATACAAAAAATTACAGTAAGCTTTCCATCTAAATCAAGAATGAGATAAATATATCCACCATCATCACTTCAATTCAAATATGTACTTGAGATGTAGTCAGTGCAACATATCATGAAAAAGAATGGTATAGGAATTCAAAATGAAGAAATAAAAATGTCTTCTTAAGATAATGTTGAAAGCATGTAGAAAATTCCAAAGAATCAATTAGAATTAATATCTAAATTTAACATGGTCTTTAAATATAAAATTAGTAAATAAAATTAATTTTATGTCTATATACCAACAATGAACAGTTATAAAGTAAAATCAAGAAAATTATTATTAATTGCAAGAGCACCAAATGTCATTGAATAAGAATAAATCTCACAAAATTTATACAAACTCTCTACACAAAAAACTACAAAGTATTTTTGAGAGATTAAAGAAAGCCTAAATATAAAGAAGGGCATATTATGCCCATGAAAGAAAATGTCAGTTTTCCCCAAATTGATCCAGAGAGTCAATGTAATCCCAATAAAAATTACAAAAGTTTTGTTTTACAGAGACTGATAAGATTCCAAAATGTATACAGAAGTGCAAACAGCCAGAGGAGAATCAAGACACATTAGACATGCTTGAAGTAGAACAAAATTTTAAGGTTTACACTATGAGATATTAGGAATTGGTGTAAAGCCACCGTAGTTTAAAAAAATGAGGGGACCCTTAATGGAAGCATAGATAAACGGCCACTGTCATAGAATAGGGTGTCTAGAAATAGAAATAGACCGACAAGTATAAAGACACTGGACTGATAACAAGGTGATGCCTTCAAGTGATAGGAAAGCAACTGTCTATTCAATAAATGATGTTGGGTCACTGAGACATCTTTTTGGGAAAACAATAAATGTTAACTCTTCCTCACATCAGGAGGAAAATCAATTCCATGTGGATTATAGAATAATGTATAAAAGATGAAGCATAAAGTTTTTAGAAAATGACATATAGATGAGTTTTGACCCTGGTATATGTAAATATTTATTAAACAGAAAACAGTTTTGCCCAATCATAAAGGAAAATATTGATAATTTATGTGTAATAAAATTAAGATATCATGTTTATTAAAATATACTATTTTAATATAGAGAGTGAAAAATAAGTCACAGGGTAGGAGTATATTTAATATATATAACTGATAAATTACATGTACGCAGAATATATAAAGCACTTCTGCCGGGCGTGGGGGCTCATGCCTGTAATCCTAACACTTTGGGAGGCTGAGGCAGGCGGATCACCTGAGGTCAGGAGTTCGAGACCAGCCTGATCAACATGGTGAAACCCCATCTCTAGTAAACATACAAAATTAGCTGGGCATGGTGGCACATGCCTGTAATCCCAGCTACTCGGGAGGCTGAGGCTGGAGAATCACTTAAACCCAGGAGGTTGCAGTGAGCGGAGATCGCGCCATTGCACTCCAACCTGGGCAACAAGAGCAAAACTGTCTCAAAAAAAAAAAAAAAAAAAAAAAAAAAGCTTCTAAAAACCATTAAAGATGAAAAAGAGCTAACCAAATATGAAAGCTGGCAATAAATACATTAAAAAGTACTTAACTTCATCAGTTTTCAGGGAAATGCAAGCTAAAATCACAATGAGATACACCACCACACATACTAGAATGGCGAAAATTATACTAACAATACCATATATTGACAAAGAGGTAGCATAATTGGAACTCATACACTGCTGACAGGGTTTAAATATTTAGCATTATTTTGAAAAACTGCAGTGGTATCTACAAATGTGAAAATGCATATTCTAGGTAATTCTACTGATATGCATACACTTGTCAGAACTGCATATGTCTGTTCCCCAAAACATATATACAAGAATGTTCATAAGTTACATTATGTGCAATAGTAAACCAAATATTGCATGCTCTCTTTTATAAGTGGGAAATAAATGATGAGAACACGTGGACACATAGAGGGGAATAACATACACTGGGGCCTTTCGAACGGTGGAGGTTGGGAGGAGGGAGAGTATCAAGAAAAAAGACTAACGGGTCCTAGACTTAATATCTGGGTGATGAAATAATCTATACAACCAACACCCATGACTCAAGTTTACCTATTTAACAAATCTGCATTTGTAACCCTGAACTTAAAATGAAAGTTAAAAAAAGTTGGAAAATGAATGACCACCAAAAATAAAATAGGTAAATAAATGTGCAATTTCACACAATGGACTACTATACAGCTATGAAAATAAATTAAATATTGTTACACCAGCAACATGAATGAATATCAGGCTATTACTATGAGAAAGAAAAGCTAGACACAAAATAATATGTATTATATAATTTCATTATACATATTTTTAAAACAAGCAAAACTAACAGTGTTAGATACTGGGGTAATGGTTGTCTTTGGATAGACAGTCTAGCTGTGACTGAAAAAGGCATATTGGAGCTTCTGGGATTTTGGTAATATTTTATTTCTTGACCAAGCAGTTTTTACTAGTTTGTCCACTTTGTAAGGTTCACCAATCTGTGAATGTATCATCTCTCTCTCTCTCTCCTTCAGCTCATGCTGCAGACTGAATTGTGTCCCTTCAAATTCATATGTTAAAGCCTTTACCCCCTTGTGATTGTATTTGGAGATGGTGGGGCCTTTGGGAGGTAACTAAGATTAAACTCATGAGCATGGGGCCATAATCTGGTGGAATCACTGGCTTTAGAGGAAGCCACATTAGACCTCTTGCAGTTATGCGTACAAGTATACTCTGTGCCTGTAGAAAATCTCAAAGAATCTACAGGAATTAATAACTAAACTTAAGATGGTCTTTGGATATAAAATTTCAATCATAATTGAACAGTAATGTGTGTTCCTATTGTTATATGATATACAGTTTTCTCTAGTCCAACCTGAGATCCAGGTATATAATCTAGGTACTGTATAATGGTAGTAGTGTATATGATTATAAATTATTGAAAAATTTATTTCCACAGATTTCTAGGAAATTCTATAATCTATAATAATCAATACATTTAGATTTTAACTCTATAGTGGGTATCAAATATTGCAAATCTTTCTAACATACTTTCGTTCACTGATTTTTTTTTCTTTTTTAGGTTTTTTACTCTCTTCTAAGTTGTTCTTGCTTCTGTTTAGCCAGTTTGGACTGTTTCTCAAGAATATATACTCAGATATGGACTGTAATTATACCCCTCATTTTAATTCTTTTAAATACCATCCCCCTCTACAAAAAAAAGAGAAAGATAAAGCTACTAAAAGCAAGCATTGGTTTTTTATGTGTACACCTGAGTCTTGAAATATAAGGACTTCGAAGTGATAATAGAGTGCTTTGCATTTGCATTGTGTACTTTCGTTTCTAGAGCACTTTACATAATTTAACTCATTGTATCTGATTACATATTTTATTATCATATTATTTAATGCAGTATATAAAAACATAAAAACTATTCTTTAAAATACTCGTTTCATTCTGCTTCTACATTAGCAGTCTCAACTCATCTATATTTTGATCAGTTATCTGCTATTCTTTCTTTTGAACATTTCATTTCAAAGCCAGAGTTAAGGAGTAATTGTAAATGTAGCATGTTTTTCTCCCTAGTTATATCAAAGTTAATTTGTTGTCTTGATGGTATATTTTACTTTTTCTGGCATTTTCCTCACTGTAGTGTTAACCCTGGTTTTAAAATAATCAGTGTGGCTATTCTAAAGAGTCTTAATTGATTACTACCTTATTGCTCACAGCTCATTCTTCATCCTCTGTTACTAATTTTAAATCCTTTCCTTATACTCTGCCATTTGAAACTATAGATTTTCAATATTTTTTATACATTGATTCACCAAACCTCTCACCCTTGAGCAACAACCTCTTATGACGTGATTTTGTGTCTGTCCTCTATTCCCCCATATTTTGACCTTTGGTAAGGTTTTACCTTGAAACATCATCTCTTTTTTGAGCAGCATTGACAATCCCTGCTACAAGATTGAATATTCTCCACAATAATTTCAATTGCTGCCTTTCAATTGTTTGGGCTTACTGTTCCATAAAGCAATAAAAAACTCTCTACACAAAGATATTCCACATCAAGTTGGTAGCAAGTAAACAGAATTAACGTATAAAAGACAAAGGATTAAAGTTGCTTAATGGAATTGTCTGGTTCTAAGCAATCTCCTAAAATTTTCTGTTTTAAATCATCATCAACAAACATTTATTGAGCATCCTAATAAGAATGTTCATTGATAAGCACACTAGTTTTATTTTGCAAGTTTAGTTTATAAATCATTCTTCACACATATTTACATAAAATGTAATAGCCGTCTTTTTCATTCACATCATGTTTTCTTTATTTCTTATTCACTCTAACCTTGATATTTTTATTGATTGTAAAAATTAATGTTTCACATCTATTTTTTTCCTAAGAATTGTTATCTTTTGACATAATCACTGTGATTATGTTCTTACAGTAGTTGTGAATAATGTACTGTATTCTATAAACATATATTATTACCAATGGGCGACAGAGGCAGACAAAGAAATATTGGCTAATAAGGACCAGAACTTAGACAAGAAGGGCTTGGTTATTATCTCAGAACCCATGGATGAAAAGATTGGGTTAGAGGGGTCAGAACCTTGGCCAAAGTCTGTGCCATGGAATGAGAAACCAACTTGACATCCTTAGGCTTTGTGTCTCCATCCAAATCTCATCTTGAATTACAATCCCCATTATCCCCACCTGCCAAAGGAGAGACCAGGTGGAAGTAATTGAATGATGGGGGTGGTTTTCTCCATGCTGTTCTTGTGGTAGTGAGAGAGTTCTCACGAGATCTGATGCTTTTATAAGGGGTTCTTCCCTCCTTTACTCAGCACTTCTCCTTCCTGCCGTTTTTGTGAAGAAGGTGCCTGGTTTCCTCTTTACCTTCTGCCATGAATGTAAGTTTCCTGAGGTTTCCACAGCCATGCTGAACTGTGAGTCAATTAAACCACTTTCTTTTATAAATTACCCAGTCTCAAGGAGTTCTTTATAGCAGTGTGAAAATGGACTAATACAAGTTGAAACATTGATGTCAAGAATGAGCTAGTATCTTTGAAAGCACAGGCTCTTCATGCACTTTGTTTTCTAGGCCTGAATTGAGATAAGAGAATTGAAATAAAGTGTAGGTGGAACAAAAGTCACAGGCCAAGCACATAGGTGTGAGTTCTTGGAATTGAGGAACAGAGTCACGTTCTCAGTAATATGGTGAAATAGTCACATCATCCCGCTCTGTTCTTCCCGGGATGTGAATCATCCCTTCGTTCAGCATATTCACTTTGTATAAGCTACCAGCCAGTCAGTCATTTGGTAGCCATCTCAGTTATCAGTTCAACTGTTGAAGTATTGCAGTACCTGTTTTCAATAACTCTTATTTTACTTAACAGTGGCTCCAAAACACAAAAGCAGTGATGCTGGCATATTGTTATAATTCTATTTTATTATTACTTTTGTCAATCTTGTACTGTGCCTAATGTATACATTTTATTATAAGTATGCTTGTATAAGCAAAAACATAGTATATATAGGGCTCAGCACTATCCACCATTTCAGGCATACACTAGGGGTCTTAGAATGTATCTCTAGAGGATAAGGGAGGACTACTGTAGTGATAAATTGGAAAAGAAATCAGTCTGGCTGATAATCACAGTTTTTTTTTTTTAACAGAACATTAGTGATATTTGCATTGAGATATAATGTCAAGAGAAGAAAATATTTTAAACCTGACACACACAAGTCACACTTAGACTCACAATAGACCAAATCCTCTCCTGAGTGACTGCTGCTTTTTAGGAATGACATTCTAGCTCTACTTTGCTCCTCTTTCTCTCCTTAAATCACTTTCACTTCAAGTTTTTAAAATATTTTACCATATCTACTAAGAACACTTCATTATGACTATCTTTGCTCTCCTTCTTGTTACGTTGACTTTCCTACGCATAGCTCTTTCACTAGTTCCTTGAACTTTGCTGCATTTCTCCTGATGCCTCATAATTCATCTGTGAATGTTTCTACTTGCAATTTTTCTAGGTATATGTATGTGTAACCTGTATATGGTTTTGAGCTCTGTTTAGTAATCCCAGTAATAAAGTGTAGTAATCTGTTAAAGGAAGTAAGTACTTCTCACTCCTTCCTTTTATGAGTTGTGTATTGACTTTAACTCATTCGGTTTTAAATAAAATCTCCTGAAGTAAAATAATTTTCTTCCAAGTATTTTTCCCCACTTTACTTGTAATATTAATTCTTTTGGGTGTTTATCCTAAATCATATAACTCTAAAGCAGGGATGGCATATACTTGGCAATAAGGGATGCATGTCTCTCCCTACAACTACAGTTTTATAAAGCACCTAAGAAAATCCAGTGGTCTCTTCCCTACTCAACAAACCCACATCCTACTCCTCAGATGTCACAAAGTTCAGCACTTTTAAGTGTTTCTTCTGATATTTATCTCTGTATTTAAATAATATGTTTTTACTTAGATTTGTTTGTAGATTTTGAGAATGAAGCTCTATTGAACACCTTCTCATGCATACATATTCCCTTCTCCATCCCTCACACTGTTTTTATACCAATGTATGTGCTTATACCAATGCTCAGCATTTAACTTTTATGAGTGCATAATTTTTATTCATAACTAGGCCATATTTTTTACCATAATTGCACATCTTTTTTACATGTCTTTGTTTCTCATACAGTTAATATTGATCCTCTGTTTGGTTTGCTTAGTTTTTCATGAAAATATTACTAATATAGACCCAAACATTTTGCCCATAGGAATAAAATACCTTCCATCAATAAGTTTAAATACTTTTTACCAATCTTCAATTTCATTTTCTTATTCAGATATATCCCTCCCTAAACTGCCTGTCCTCCTGTATTTACTAGTTGCTCGCTAAACCTCACATACCACTGTCTTCTTGAGATCTCCCTTCCCTATGAGTCTAGGGCTTATTGCATTCTTCTTTCTTGAATACTCTGATTTTTATATCTTGATGAGTTTTCTCATTGCTAGATTATTTTCATAAGTTTGAGATTTGGCATAGCTGAACTCGTTACCTTCAGACTTGATTTACAGTTTCTAGTTCCCAGGTTGGAAATCGTATTTCCCTAGAGTTGTGAAGATATTATATGGCAAATATATACACTTTGTTGTATGGCAAAACATATACTGCTTCATTTTTCTATTGACCTTCCTTACTAGTAGGGAACACCTGCCTGAGCTCTAGTGATGTATGCAATTTCCAGCTCTGGTCCTTAAAACCTCCACAGAAATTGCCCTCTTTCGTTAAATTGCAGCCTAATTGTGATTAGTGAACTCTAAGGCCATAGGTGACAGCAGAAGTACTATATGAGAAGACCTAGGCTCCTCAAGTACTATCACAGATAGGTCTGAGTCATGCGCAATAATTAAAAATCATTTGTTGAGCCACTGGGATTTGAAAATTGCATGTTACAGAAATCAGTTTGTGCTCACTAATACACATGTTCCATTGTTTTCTAGCTCCAAGATATGCTGCTAAGACACCTAATGCTATTCCATTGCCTGATCCTTTGTGTATCACCTAACTAGTTTTCATTTTGTCCTTTGGTTCTATATATATGGATATATTTATGTGTGTGTATGTATAGACATATATATATATATAAAGACATATATACACACACATGAGTGTGTATATATTTTTATTTCTTACGCTGGGCAATCTGTAGGTCATTTCGATTTGAAGACATGTCCTTCAATTCTTGTGCTTTTTTATTAACTGGTTTGTTTCACATAGGTAATAGACTCTGGAATGATGTTTGTTTATCTTTTCTTTCCAATATTACATCTCTTTGCTTTGTAGTTCTACATTCAGGGAGATGTCTTCAAATTGATCAGATTTAAGTTCTACTTTTAAAATTGCATTTATTTGTATAATTATTACTTTTTAATGACAAAATCATATATATTTATGGTATGCAACAAGTTGTTTTGAAATAAGTACACATGGTAGAATGGCTAAATCCAGCTAATCAGCATATGTAATTAAAATCTCTCAACAGTTTTTGTATATACAATACATTGTTTTTAACTACAGTCATCAAAAGATGTACAAAAGATCTCTTGAAGTTTTTCTTTCCTACCTGAAATCTTGTATCCCTTGACCCATGCATCCTCATTCCCCTGCTTCCCCAAGCCCCTGGTGACCACATTTTACTTTCTGCCTCTATGAGTTCAACTTTTGGACTCATATTGTTCATGTTTTCACAAATGAAAGGACTTTGTTCTTTTTTCTTTAATAACTGAATAGTATTTTACTATGTATGTTTCTTGTATACTTAGGTTAATTCCATATCTTGGCTATCGTAAATAGTATTGCAATTAATGTGACAGTTCAGACATCTCTTCAACATACTGATTTCAAATCTTTGGGGTACATACCCACAAGTAGGATTGCTGGATCATATGGTAATTCTATTTTTGTTTGTTTTTTTAGGAACCCCTGTACTGTTCACCAAAATGGCTGTATTAATTTACATTCCTACCAACAGTATACAAAGCTTCCCTTTTCTCTACATTCTTGCCAACACTTTGTCTTTTGATAAGAGCCATTATAACAGGTATTATGGTTTTAATTGCAATTGCCTGATGATCAGCGATGTTGAGCATTTTTTCATATACCTGTTAGTCTTTTGTATTTCTTCCTTTGAGAAATGTCTACGCTGGTTCTTTGCCCATTTTTAAATCAAATTACTTATGTTTTTGCTATTGAGTTTTTAAAAAAAATATATTTTGAATATTAACCCCTTATCAGATGTAAATATCTTCTTCCATTCTGTAAGTTGTCTCTTTACTCTGTTGATGGTTTCCTTTTTCATGTAGTTTTTATTATTTCATTCATATTTTAAATTTTCAGTAATTATTTTCTTGTCTCTGAATTTTACTTTTTAAATAACCTTCTGTTCCTATTTCATGATTTCAGTATTTCTTTTATTACTCTGGGTTTATTTTTTTCAAAATCTATTCATTTCACTTAGTATAAAAGCCAAATTGCTTACATTTTTCTGACAACCTTATAATACAGTATACTCTCTAGCCATCCTTTACCTCTCTGATCTTATCTACTGCATTTCCAGGTGCTCTGGCATTTTATTTGTACTGGTTTCCCTAATATACTTTGGATCCAGCAGACACTTGCCATTTTCTCTTTCCCCAAGTATCTACATGACTTTCTCCCTCATCTGCATTAGGTCTTTATTCAAATGTCACATTCTCACAGATGTTCTGTGAAACCTATTGAATATTCTGCCCCACCTTCCCAGTTTCCCTTCTGTTTTAGTTTTCTTCATTGCAGTTATTATTTTTTACTGATTTATCTTATTTATTGTCTGATTATCCCCAGTAGAATAGATGTTCTATTAGAGTGGGCTTTTTAATTTTAACAGGCAAATCCCCAATTCATAGAGCTTTCATGGAAAATATTGGTGCTCAAATATTTTAAGGGATCTTGAAATCACATCTGCATCCAATGCACAGTAAAGAAAACCCTCTAAATTAAAACATAAAAGTTGTTTTGCTGAAAAACTTGCAAAATCTTAGGGATACGGCCGGGCGCGGTGGCTCAAGCCTGTAATCCCAGCACTTTGGGAGGCCGAGACGGGCGGATCACGAGGTCAGGAGATCGAGACCATCCTGGCGAACACGGTGAAACCCCGTCTCTACTAAAAAATACAAAAAACTAGCCGGGCGAGGCGGCGGGCGCCTGTAGTCCCAGCTACTCGGGAGGCTGAGGCAGGAGAATGGCGTAAACTCGGGGGGCGGAGCTTGCAGCTAGCTGAGACCCGGGCCCCGGCCCCCCCCCGGGGGAAAAGACCAAAGCCCCCGCCTAAAAAAAAAAAAAAAAAAAAAAAAAAATCTTAGGGATAACAAATAGTCGTTCTTGGAGACTCCTTCAACAGGTATAGCATGAATTATTTCCAACAGTAACATTTTCTGGGTCCAGTGTTTATTTATTTTGATTCCTGCATTTCAACATCAACTTTTTGCAATCACCTTCAGAAATACACATCTTTTGACCCAGAATAGTGCATAGTCTTTGTTGTTTGGATGGTCAATATTGAGATCAGCAAAATATTGCTCTCTTTCTCTTGATTTTTTCCTTCCCATTACATAGCTTTACTCATTAATTATTAAACTTTCTCCTTTTTAGTCTTACAGTTTTTTCTTATTTACTCAATCTGCATTGATAAATACTTACTGTTTTACAAGTTCTTATTCAGAAATTGTGAGGGAAGGGGAAGCATGGAGATACAGAAACAGCCAAAGATATAATGTTCATTTCCTATCTATGTTCCTTTACTTGACTAGTATAGAAAAACAAAAATCAAAAAACAAAAACAAAAATAATCTATCTTTTCCGTAAGTCTCTAAGATAATTTCATTATATGGTTGCTTTGCATACTTCATTTTATTTACTAGTTTTATTAAAACTGTAGACAATTGAATTAAATATTTTCTTTTATATGTGTGCTGCAAAGTATGCTGTTCTTTGTCATACAGTATTAATCCCTTATTATCTTTACACCTCAGATGTCAAATAGAACAAAACTGAAACATGTGCAAAAGTATTGTGGTGCCAGAGCAATGGTACATGTGTGGAACTGAGAGAAAAGGACCACTGTAGTAGGAACTATGGTATTGCAACCCTAAACTCCCTTATCCAGTTTCTGAAAGTGCTGCCAGCAGAGAGCCTACAGCTGTCAGCCACTTTAGGGATTGCTTCATCTGTGGGAAACTATTTGCCCAAGGCCAATTCCTTTCCTTGGAAAGCCTATATCCAATGACTGATTAATGGATGACTTTGAAGGTTTGTCCACCTTTATACCCAACTCAGGACATTTGTGAAGCACCATGGAGTGAGCAAAAGCTGCCATTGAGCTTGCCTCTTAGCTTGATTCCTCCCTCTGCCCAGTCCTACTCCCCTCCCATTCCTTCCATCATTGTCAACCCCAAGGACATTCTTTAGCGATTATTCTGCAGGCTAAATTTCCTGTCAGAGTCTGCTCCTTTTAACAACCAAACAACACCAGTTTTCATAAGATCTTGTGCCTTCTTTCTGCAAACATTTAACCTGAACTTCAAGTCCCATATGCTTGAAATGTGATATTTTAAAAATCACTTCATCATAAAGTAATTGTTTTTCAATCTTTTGTATTAATAATATAATTCATGGTCAGCAGTATTGTTTTATGTTGTTTGTATAAGGTAATATATTGTTTCCAAAAATGTTTCTAAAAAACATTCTGGCCAGGTACAGTGGCTCACGCCTGTAATCCTAGCACTTTGGGAGGCTGAGGTGGGCAGATCATGAGGTCAGGAGTTTGAGACCAGCATGATCAACATGGTGAAACCCTGTCTCTACTAAAAACACAAAAATTAGCCAGGCGTGGTGGCGTGTGTCTGTTGTCCCAGCTACTCGAGAGGCTGAGGCAGGAGAATCACTTGAACCTGGGAGGTGGAGGTTGCAGTGAGCCGAGATCGTGTCACTGCACTCCAGTCTCGCAGACAGAGCGAGACTCTGTCTCAAAAAAGAAAAACAGAAAAAAGAAAAAAGTTTTTTATCTCATTCATCTCCATTCAATAATTACTGAAAACTAGCAAAATACTAGATGCTATGGATACTGAAGTCAACAACTGGCTCTGTTCTGAAGAAATTTATAATCCTGTGGAATTAGACTAATAAGTAAATCAAAAATTGTAATAATGTGACATAGAAATACACAGAAGTCTTCAGAAACATTCAGGTGTGAGATATAACATGAACTGAGAAGTTGGAGGTATGTCAGGGAAAGCTTCCATGAGGAAGAGATGCTGAATTTAAATACTGAAGCATTAGAAATATTAGGCATATTTCATTACTCAGGTTAGGTTAGGCTGTGCTGTGGTATAAATAAAGTGGACCAGAACCCTAAAGGTGTACTTCTTTCTCATGCTACATTATGATGCAGAATGATGGCTCTTCAGGGTAACTACCCTTTCAAGAGTCTTGGTTCCTTCAAGGTCCATCATCTTGGCTTCATCATCTCAGATTCCTTTTAGTCCAGATGTACAAATGAGGGAGAGTAAGCTTGGCAGATGGAACAATATGTTTTCACCTAACTCTGAAGGCTTTGTACATCATTTTGACCACAAATTTTATCCAGATTACTTACACGATTCTATCCTCATGCAAGGGAGCCTGTGAAATATTTATAAGGAAAAGGAAATGGAATTTATGGAGTGAATAGAAAGCCTCTGAAACAGAAGTGTTAAAGTGGAAAGTACTTCAGATGGAGGGAAAAGCAAGTATAAATACACATTGTTAAGAGACAGCATGGCACATATAGCATAAGACGAGATAAGGAGGGGTACAGGATGAGGACAAAGAGGTCATTGAGGATCACATTATAAAGGGGATTGTATGGCATAGTAAATAATTTTTCCCTTACCTGAGACATAGAATTGTTATTAACATGTTTTAAGCAAGAGAGTGATATGACTAGAATTCTTGTTATAGAATTGCTTTAGACTTTGCAGAGAACAGAATGGGGGAAGAAGGCAGAACAGGGCAAAAAGTTTGCAGACAGGGAGGTTAATAAGAGTATATAATATGCTTTCTGTGGGATGTAAATGTTGTTCCATGATATTAACTATGTAACTGAATATTTATTTTTTAAACAAACACTCTAAGTGCTCCAATAATTTGTAGTCTACACAAAGAAATTATGTAGAGCTTCTTTATCATGCCAATTTATGATTTATCTCTTTGGAATAATTTGTTTCATACTGAACTCTTATAAATTAGGTTTAAGTTCAGCTTTACAAAATAGAATCTTAAGCAAGAATGACTTAAATAATATACATGTACATTTCTCCCTAATGTGAAATAATTCTGTAGATTATTATAGCACTGGACTGATGGTTTTATGGGCACTTGGAGCCTGGGATTCTTTCTAACACACTGCATTGCCATCATGGTCCCAAAAGACTGTTAAAGCTTCAGTCATTGCATCTGTGTTTCAAGTAACAGAAAATTAAACAAGGATTGTAAAAGGGTGCTATACCTTGGATATCTAACTCCCCCAAATTTCATTTGATCTCCAGTGTTGGAGGTGGGTCTTAATGGGAGGTGTCTGGGTCATTGGTGCTGTCCTCACAGTAATGAGTGAGTTCTCATTCTATTAGTTCCTTCGTGAACAGGTGATTATAAAGAGATGGGTGCCCTCCTCCATTCTCTCTTGCCTTTTCTCTCACCATGTATGTCTGCCCACACTGGCTTCCCTTCCCCTTCTGCCATGAATGGAAGCAGCCTGAGGCCTTCACCAGAGGCAGATGCTGGTGTCTTGCTTATTGTACAGCCTACAGAACCATGAGCCACATAAATCTCTTTTCTTTATAGATTCCCAGGCCCAGGTATTCCTTTGTAGCAGCACCAATGGACCAAGACAAAGGGTATGCCTCCATCTTTGCAAGAAGACTTCTTGGAAGTTCTCTATCACTTATCCACCTGTACCTCAGTGACCAGACTTACTCACATGACCACACCTAGTTGAAACAGAAGTTGTTTCTTTACTTGTGTGGCAATGTGCTCAGCTAAAATAAAAATTATATTAATTGTGGCCGGGTGTGGTGGCTCAAGCCTGTAATCCTAGCACTTTGGGAGGGCGAGACGGGTGGATCACGAGGTCAGGAGATCGAGACCATCCTGGCTAACACGGTGAAACCCTGTCTCTACTAAAACATACAAAAAATTAGCCGGGCGTGGTGGCGGGCGCCTGTAGTCCCAGCTGCTCGGGAGGCTGAGGCAGGAGAATGGCGTGAACCCGGGAGGCGGAGCTTGCAGTGAGCCGAAATCACGCCACTGCACTCCAGCCTGGGCGACAGAGCGAGACTTCGTCTCAACAAAAAAAAAAAAAAAAAAAAAAGTGTTAGATAATTGGAAAAAGGATATTTGCTAAGCAACCAGATGTCTCTGCCACTACCTTTTCAATTAGCTACCATTACCCTTTTAAGTTTATTTTATTTACTACCCCATTTTAGCGTTTCTTTATGAAGATTCAGATCCCAATTTATTGCTTTACTAGGAAATGTAATTCGAGGAAAGAATTCATTCTCCTGGCCTTCCATGTGGTGAGCTTTCTTTACAAGACCTCTGTTTACACCATTCCCACTGTTCAGGTAAGGAATAAATTGCTAATTGGTGGTTGACAAAGTATGATATTCATTATCAAGGTTTCTTTTCTTGGATAGAGGTAATCTAAAAATAAAATAAAAACCTGTGAGATTAACTTTCATTTCTCTCCTCTGTGCTTGTGATCAGTATGAGGCAAGGATCTTGTGTGAGTCTGTTCTTCACACCTTGAGTGAGATATCTTATGGTCTAGGCTTACAGATGGGAACATATGAAAACACATTTGGGCACAGATTTAAAGCCACAGTCTAATCATTTTTATATTACAGTTGATGCTCATCTTTTGATACTTTGTTTCTGGATTTTATTTTTCAGTGGGTCACAAGTTAAGGAAGGTAATATGCACATGGTGCCTAATTCCTCATTATTCTGGAGATTCTGACCAGAGATTCCAAAAACAAAGCTTATAGGAGTCAGGTCAAGAATAGAGCTACTTCATGAAAGAGGACAGACAAACTTAAGAGTCATATAAAGAGGAGGCGCTTTCTCAGCTCTAGTCGATGATTACCAGGTAGAAATTCTGATTTGTGATTATGCGATTTTTCAGTTTTGGGGGAGAAACTAGAAATGTAGATTTTCATATTAAATTACCTGGTTTTGTAAAATATTCATCAAATTTAATAATCAAAGCAATACTGTGTGAACAAAACAAAACCTGTCTGTAGAGTCCCAAGATAACAGTTTATTCTAAAAGCCTATCATTATGTAAAAATCCCACAGTGTTTGTTCAGGCAGGGTGGGTTATTATTTTTCTAGTACAAGGGGTTCACATGATTGTGACTAGGCATTTTAGAATGGGGAAGAAAATATGACTTTAGAGAGAAAGTCCCCTAGCAGTATGAAAATATCCATGGCTAAAACTAAGGACTACTCAATGCAGCCTGTGTTTAAAGAAACACACTGGTTGGAAAGAGAATTTGCCTTTGACATTTTTTTCTTTTAATGATATTCCCCGCACTCCCTTGTTTGGTAGTAGTGACTGAATTTTATATAATTATAACTAAGAAAATGATAATGTTTAAAAACTTTGTCAAAAGCTTATTTACCACAGATACTCAGGAGGTAGGAAAGAGGTAATACAAATATTCCTACAGATGAAGCAGTTAGCCTTGCGTCAGAGGCATAGTAGGGCTTTAAAAATGGAAACCAGCTAAGGCATTGTCATAGGAAACATTGCTAAGACTCTGCTCTGGCATGGACAACTCACAGGGAAAAAAATAAAAATAAAAATAAAAAAAAAATAAAAATAAAACAATTTTTGGCATATCCTCTCTCATACTCTCTCTTTCTTCTTCTTTCTAGCAGAGAGAGTATATTTAAAAGAGTCATTGCATATTTTTAAAAATTTCACCACACATTCATGCATCAATGTCTTTTTTTTTTTTTTTTTTTTTTAAATCCAACTTTAGAACGCAGGGCTAAGTGTATTTTTTCAAATAATGGAGGTCAGGGATAAGCCATAGAGGTTGCAGCCCTGCTCCGGGAGGAATGCTCACATTTCATTACCTGGTAATTTCAGTCAGTGAGGTACCAAATCCAAAATTTTATATAAAATCTACAATATTAATTTTACCTTATTTCTCCAATTTTATCTCTTTTTAATGTTATATAAAATGTTCAATTCTGGCATGTAGAAAAAGAAAAAATTTAAGTGTGTGAGAATCAGTCTATGGAACATAGAATTAAATGGAAGCATAATCATTTTAGTATTACTTGTATAGAAAGCGAATATTATTCCAGAACCAAATATTGTATTATTGCTTATTATATTGTCCATTACATCATTGCTGATACATTTATTTTTTAACATTTAGCTAATTCAATCAGATACAATGATGAAAGTACTATCAACAGATATGTAACATTTCCTTTTGTTATTCCTATTTCATTAATGGGCATTTACCTTTGACTTAGTCTTATTTCTAAATCTTAAGAAAGGCATAGGAACAATGAAGCTTACTACTGTTATATTTTTAAGATCATTCTGCTGTTTTGCTCTATGTGTCACTTGACAGTTCAACAACAATTAGACATTTAATAATTGAAAAGCTTGTTTATGTTGGAAAAAAGTGAAGAGTTCTATTCTTATCTTGGACAGCACATTTATGCACACACCTTTTTGAGATATGGTATATTGAGGGAATTTATGTGCCCTATTCTATAATACAAGTAGTAAGGTCAATTTCACTGTAAGGTACAACCTCACAACACAGTTTCTGGGGGCTTGTTGGCATTTCTTAAGCAGGGAGTCATTAATATACCCCATTGGTCCTTATTCCCAGCAGTCAGGACTGCCACATTCAGCAGCTCACAAGAGATTTAGAGTAGATGATCTAATAAATTAACCCTGGTTTTGCACACAGGCACATCAGGGAAGATCTTAAGATCTTCAGGTTCTGCATCTTGCCACCCTTCAGGACTTTCTTACGACATGAGCAGTATGAGTGACCTGTCAGTTGACAATTTGCTGAACCTTTTTCACAACTACTTCTTCAGCCTGGGATGCTGTCTTCTGGGTGCCATGTTTATATCTTCTTGGCCTGCCCCTCTCTTCTCAGACCCCTACCCAAAACTCCAATATTCCTCATCTCTGTCAGATAACCGTTTCCCAACTTCCCACCATTTGTCTTGACTCCATAAAATTTCAGCATGGGTATGTAAGACATAGAGGTTATTAAATAGGGTCCCGTGAGGCATAATCCATGTTTGGAAATTGATTATGTTTGCCCTTCTAGGTTGCCTCTGCAATGTTCTCATGTTGCCTCACTCTGTAAGAATTCATATGGTTTCACTGTTATTTTTCCCTGAACCTTCAGGTAAAAGTAGTCTAATGTAAGGTGAGTTTCTGTAGGAAACCCCAAAGCAGGTTTTAGAAATTAGATTACTCGCTCGTTTCCATGACCTAGGGACTATCCAATAGAAATATATTACAAGCCACACACGTAATTTTAAGTTTTCTAGCAGCCACATTAAAAATAGTGAAAACATATAGAACAAACTTAATACATTTTGTTTCAGTGCATGCATAAAATTTATGATTTCAACATGTAATCAGTATTAAATTTATTAATAATATATTTTAAATATCTTCATAATAAATATCTAAAGCGTAGAATAAATGTGTATTCTACACTTACAGGAAACCGCAATTTGGATAATAATTTTTGTCAGAAAAATTTGATCTGTGTCTAGATTTTATAACCTTTATATTTAAAAAGTTAGGTTCCATTAACTAAATTGTACCAAACATATCGGAAAATTTTCCAATAACTAAAATGTATACGAAAAACTCAGTTTCTTTTCAGTATTTTAGGTTATGAGCTGATAACATTTAACTATAAATATGGATAAAATATATCAAAATATAAATTGGGCAGTGTCACATAATCATGTAACCTAAGAACTGTACTTTTTATTATTCTTTCTTTTTCTTAGCTTTTATTTTAGGTTCAGCAGTACATGTGCAGTTTTGTTACCCATATTTGTTACATAGGTAAATTGCATGTGACAGGGGTTTGGTGTACAGATTATTTAGCATCCAGGTAGTAAGCATAGTACCTGATAGGTAGCTTTTCAGTCTTTACCCTCCTCCCACCCTCCACCCTTAAGTAGGCCCTGGTGACTGTTTTTTTCTTCCTTGTGTCCATATGTATTCTGCTACACTCCCCCTTATAAGTGAGAACATGCAGTATTTGGTTTTCTGTTCCTCCATCAGGTGGCTTAGGATCATGGCCTCCAGCTCTATCCATGTTGCTGCAAAGAATGTGATCGCATTCTTTTTTATGGCTGCATAGTATTCCATAGTGTACATGCATTACACTTTTTTTCTTTTTAATTTTTATTTTTATTTAAATTCTGGGGTACATGTGCAGGACGTGCATGTTCATTACATAGTGCCATAGTGGTTTCCTGCACCTATCAACCTCTCACCTAGCATATTTTCTTTATCCAGACTAACATTGATGGACATTTCGGTTGATTCCATGTCTTTGCTATTGTGAATGGTGCTGTGATGAACATATGCATGCATGTGTCTTTACAGGGGAATGATTTACATTCCTTTGGGTATATCCCCAATAATAGGATTGCTGAGTGAAATGGTACTTCTATTTTAAGTTCTTTGAAAAATCACCAAACTGCTTTCCACAGTGACTGAACTAATTTACATTTGTACCAGTAGTGTATAAACATTCGCTTTTCTCTGCAACTTTACCAGCATCTGTTGTTTCTTGACTTTTTAATAATATCCATTCTGACTGGTGTGAAATAGCATCTCATTGTGGTTTGGATTTTCATTTCTCTAATGTTTAGTGATGTTGAACATTTTTTCATGTTTGTTGGCCACCTGTATGTCTTTTTTTTGAAAAGTGTCTGTTCATGTTCTTGGCCATTTTTAATGAGGTCATTTATTTTTTATTGTTGCATCACATTTATTATAGATTCTGGATATTTCACCTTTGCTGGATGCATAGCTTGCGAATCTTTTCTACCATTCTGTAGGTTGTCCTCTTACTCTGTTGAACTCTTTAGTTTAATTAGATTCCACTTGTTACTATTTCCTTGTTGCAATTGCTTTTTGGGATGTAGCCAAAAATTCTTTTCTGTGGTCACTGTAAAAAAGGATACTTTCTAAGTCTTCCTCTAGGATTTTTCTAGATTGATGTCTTACATTTAAATTTTGATATATTTTTATTTCTCCTTCACTTATAAAGCTTAGTTTTGCAGGATCTGAAATCTTTGATCAAAATTTCTTTTATTTAAGGATGCTTAAAATAGGCCCCCAATCTCTTCCAGCCTGTGAGGTTTTCTGCTGAAAGGTCCACTGCTAGCCTGATGGGTTTCCCTCTGTACATGACCTGACCCTTCTCTCTTGTTGCCTTTATAATTTTTTTTTCTTTTGCACTGACCTGCATCAATCTGAGGAGTACACATCTTGGGGATAGTTGTCTTGTATATTATCTGGCTGAGGTTCTCTGTATGTTTTGAATTTCCATGTCATCCTCTAGTGAGATTGGGGAAATTTTTGTGGACTATATCCCCAAATATATTTTTCAACTTGCTTATACTCTTTCTTTTTTTCTCAGAAATGCCAATAAGTGATATATTTGGTATCTTTACATGATCCTATATTTCTCAGAGGTTTTGCTCATCTTTAAAAATTCTTTTTTTGTTTATTTTTGTCTGCCTGAGTTAATTCAAAGAACTAGTCTTTGAGGTCTGAGGTTATTTTCTCAGCTTGTTCTAGTTTCCTATTAATACTTCTGGTTGTATTATTAAATTCTTGTATTGAATTTTTAGCTCTAGAGATTTAGTTCTTTCTTAAAATAATTATTTCATCTTTCAGCCCTCAAATCATTTTACTGGATTCCTTAGATTGACTTTGAAATTTCTCTTGAATCTCAGTGAGCTTCCTTACCATTCAGATGATACATTCTTTGTGATTTCAGTCATTTCAAATTGGTTAAGAATCACTGTTGGGGAGCTAGCGGACTTGTTTGGAGGTAAGGACACATTCTGGTCTTTTGAATTGCCAGAGTTCTTGCACTGATTCTTTCTCATCTGGGAGGCTGCTCCTTTAATTGTGGTGTAAGTGGAACTAATCAGTTGGCTTTGTTTCTAGATGTTTTCAGAGGGCCAAGGCTATGTACAGGGTCTTTATTTTTGTTGAATTATTGCCCTTGGTTTCACAGAGGGGTATATTAGCAAAGTATTTTTGGTGTTCTAGTTCAGGCTGTGATCCAGTAGATGACACTTAAGAGTAATGGCTGGCAGAGAGGATCTTAGCTGGCAGCTCCTTTGTATTTCCTCACATTTACAACAATATTCTGTGATGTGGGGGAGAGAGAGGTGATCCCCTCACCAGGTCCACTCATGGGCCTCTGAGAAGTCCCCTCCAATCACTGGCACTGCAACTGCATTTCTTTTGTTAGTTGTTCAAGGCTATGGGGCTTCCTTGGGCAGAGGCCTCCATGGGGAGATAGGCTACACGCTGGAAAGCAGAAGGAGGCACACCCTTCCCCCATGCTGGCCTACAAACCCATGCACCTCCCCCCTCTCAGTGCTCTGAGAGTGTGGGCTCCTCCGTTGCTTGTGTGTTAGCCACATATCTCAGCTCAGCACTCCTGAGTTCCATGCCACAGCCTTGGCGTGTCTGCACTGGCTGCTGGTCCCATCCTCCATACCCTTAAGCTTGGGTTCCAGGTGAGTTAGGAGACCTAAAGTACTCTCAGGCTGCCAGGAATGTGCAGAAGTAGAGCAAAGCACCCAGACTAAGAAGAGGAGACTGCACTGTGCACATGTTCTTTCTGAATGGCAAGTCAGGGACTCTGGGAGGAGCTGGCAAGCAAGAGGGCCTGCAGACAGATGAGTCTTGGCTCCCCATTGGCTAAAGCCCTGTCTCTGCCTATTTACCAGGCAGATTCCCCTGCCATCTCAAACATTCATGGGAGATATGGTGTATTAGTCTATTCTCACATTGCTTTAAAGACTGGCTAACTTATAAAGAAAATAGGTTTAATTGACTCAAGTTTCACAAGCCGTATGGAAAGCATGGCTGGGGAGGCCTCAGGAAACTTACAATCATGGCTGAAGGCTGAAGGGGAAGCAAGCACCTTCTTCACATGGCAGAGAGGGAGAGAAAGGAGGGAGGAGCTACACACTTGTAAACAATGAGATCTTATGAGAACTCTATTATCAGGCAGCACAAGGAGAATGGTGCTAAACCATTAGAAACCACCCCCATGATCCAATCACCTTCCACCAGGCCCCACCTCCAACACCTGGCATCAAAATTCAACATGAGATTTGGGTGGGGACACAGAGCCAAATCATATCATGTGGGTTCTCCTGTAGCTAGGATCCTAGAGGTCTGTGTGAGGGTGAGCAGTCCTACAATCCATTCACTGACTCCTTCACCCAGGAGCTGTTCAGGGCTGGGGACTAGTCCTGCCATTCAGGTACCCCAGGCAGAGTTTCCAGCTTTCTCTTTCATCCTCAGTGTCTGCATTATATCTATATGTACTCTCAGCATTTTCTTTCTGTTTATTTTTGTCTGCCTGAGTTAATTCAAAGAACTAGTCTTTGAGAACTAGAACCAATTAAATATTTTTTCTTCCCATATCATTTCCCACTTCCATTCCTAGGTAACCATTGATTTGCTTTTTGTCAAAAAACTCAGAAAACCAGCAACAAGTTTTATCTCTATAGAGCTAACAATTTCTCTGTAGTAAATATTTTGTGCTGTGGAGTGCATATGCTACTCAACTCTGCAACTGTAACATAAAAGCAGCCATAGAAAGTACATAAATTAATAAACATATTATGTTCTAATAAAATTTTATTTACAAAATAAGGTAGCCACACAGATTTGGCTCTCTGGGATAGAGTTTGCCAAGCCCTGCTGTAGATTTTAATTTATAAAAATTTTGTAAATGGAATCATGAAATATGTTCTCATCTTTTAGTCTGGACTTTTTCACTCAGAGGTTGTTTTTGTGGCTTGTCTTTTATTTATTTTAATTGTGTCTTCCAAAGAGCAGAAGTTTTAAATTTTGACAAAATCAATTTATCCACATGTCCTTTTATGGATGTCCCCTTTAATTTCATATCTGAGAAATATTTGTCTAATTCAAGGTCACAAAGATTGTCTTCTATATTTTCTTCTAGAGTTTTATAGTTTTAGGTTATACATTTAAGTTTATGCTACATCTTGAGTTAATTTACTTACATATGGATATTCACATACGGATTCTTCACTCAATAGCATTTGCATGTTTGTTGAAAATCAGTTGTCCTTATATGTGTAGGTCAATTTCCGTAATCAATTTTCTCTTCCATTGATCTATTTGTCTATTTTTATGTCAATACCATACTATCTTGATTACTATAGCTGTATCATAAATTAGACTCAATTTTTTTCTACAGTTGTGGCTATTCCAAGTTCTTTGCATTTTCATATGAATTTAAGAAGTAGTTGATAAATATGCATAGAAAAGTTCACTGGGATTTTGATTGGGATTATATTGAATCTATAGATCGATTTAGAGAATATTAGTACCTTAAAAATATTGAGTCCTTCAAGCCATAAACACAATGTACCTCTCAATTTATTTAGGTCTTCTATAGTTTATCTCAGTAATTGTTTGTAGGTTAAATGTATAGCTCTTGTACACTTTTTATCACAATTTTGTTTAGTTCATATTTTAAATACTATTATACAAGTTATGTATGCCTCTTTCTCTGCCTTTCTTTCTCTCTCTGTGTCATTCAACCTCTCTCCCCCTCTCTTGCTTCTCTCCTTTGTTCTGGAAGAATCAAGCTCATTTCCATTGATGGCAAGGATTTGTTGTCTCTGGCAAAGAGTCAGTGAGTAATTGAGGCCTGACCATATTTATGTGAGTGAACTTAGAAAAAGTGGTTCTTCCCCCAGTCAAGAATAGTTATGGTCCTGATGCCTGGTGTAGTAATATGTGCCTATAGTCCCAGTTACTGGAGAAACTGAGGAAGGAGGATCCCTTCAGCCTAGGAGTTGTAAGCCAATCTGGGCAACATAGCAAGACCCTGTTCTTAAAAAAAATCTTATGCATTCTAAGAAGACGAATGACTATTTATAATCCACTAACTTTGGGAATAACTTGTTATATAGCAATAGAGGCCTAATACAATGGTTTACATTTACATAAGTATCACTATAATGCATACTATCTACATAACATATTCAAATAAACAAATTACAATGTGAAATTGATGTACATAAATAATCATTTGAATTGAATCAGTCAGTTGATACCAACTAGATAGAGTATCTATATATGTGTAATACCAGAAATATTTGGTTATATTTGACACCAGAAATTACACATGCACTTAGCATTTATTACTATACAACAATATCATCTTACAGTATGTGAAGAATAGTCCACCAAAATAGAAAAGCTGTGTTTAATGTTAAAATATTTTGCACTGCTTTCATTTTAAAATGTAAATTAAAATTAATAAAATAAAATTAATAAATCAGTTGATCTGTCTCCAGTTTCACATTTCAGTTGGTCAACTGCCACATGTACTTAGTGGTGATCAAGGTACTAAACATGATAGATTCAGTATGTGTTATGCTAGGTTAAACTATCTAATTCATAGGTGGTTAGATATATAGATATGGTTATTTTAATATCTCACAGAAATATAAAGAAAGATTCAGAGACTAACATCACATTTTCCTTATTCCATATTATTATGCATTAATTAAATCAGCTACTACTCTATTGTGTATATTTGTGTGATAATAAACTATAGCGTCTGCCTCATACAGTAAAAAAGAGCTTTAAATTCTTGTCAACTACAAAAAAGGCAAAGTGGTCAAGGCTAAGGAGGCTCAAAGACAATGATGGACAGATGCAATTTTCAAGAATTTTCCTGTTTGGAAAGAACATAGGCAGATGTTATAGGGCTCACAAAGGCTAATATTCCATGGTAAAAAGACAATTTGTCTTATTCCTTATGTTCTGCATTGCTCTTTCTGAACAAGGATTTTTTGCACAGGTTATGTGTCTCTCTTGTTCAGGTCAGACTTTAGAGTGCTTGTGGCATTAATTTAATAGTGAGAGAACATGCTGGAATTCTCTAATGCTATTCACCTCTAGAAAAAAGGCAATGCCTCACGGTTTAGTTCCCTTATGGCACTGTCTTATTTGGTCAGATAGTCATTGTATAAAGAATACGTTGACACTTTTTGATGTGAAAGCTGTCAAGGTAGTCTGTTTGGGTCATATCTGCCTGGGAAGCATTAAGTTAAATGTTGCACAATTATTAAAAAATTTTAGGACATAGAGGTTTTTTTCTTTTTTCTTTAGCTATAGAGATTTTAATGAAAATCACACCAGCATTTCTTTTTAATTTTAAGTGCATAAATACAGGTAAAATTCTATGTTTATGGAAACAAATCTGTATGGATTTGAATATACAATATAACATGAAAGTGCAAAATTATGAATTTTTTTATTATCCAAATATAACTTGTGGATGAAATCTCCCGTTATGATTTAATATTTAGAAATTCAGAACTTAGTCACTACCCAGCTCAAAAACTAATCTATCTTAAATTAATTTAGAAAATTAAGTGTTTCCTGCATCTACCTTTTGTAAAAATAGATTTGGGTGCACAAGAGCAGATTTCTTACATACATATATTGCATAGTGGTGAAGTCTGGGCTTTTTAGCCATTACCCAGATAGTGAACATTGTACCCAATAGGCAATTTTTCAACTCTCACCTGACTCCCACTCTCTCACTTTTGTAGTCTCCAATGTCTGTTACTCCACTCTGTATGTCCATGTATACAGATATTTAGGTTACACTTATAATTAAAAGCATGCAGCTTTGCCTTTCTGTTTCTGAGCATTTTTGCATAGGATAATGACCTCCAATTCCATCCATATTCCTGCAAAAGACATGCTTTCATTATTTTTTATAGCTGAATAATATTCCATGGCATATATATACTACACATTTTTAGCCAGTCAACCATTGACACTTAGGTTGATTCCATACCTTTGCAATTGTGAATACTGCAGCAATAAACATATTAGCACAGGTATCTTTTTGATGTAATGATTTCTTTCCCTTTGGGTATATACCTGGTAATGAGATTGCTGGATCAAATGGCATTTCTGTTTTAAGTTTTGTATAAACATTGTACTAACTTACATTCCACCAACGTTGTGTAAGTGTTCGCCTTCCTCCACTTCATCACCTATATCTGTTGTTTTTTTTTACTTTTTACTAATAGCCATTCTGACTGGTGTAAGATGAATCTCATTGTGTTTTTTTTTATGTGTAGATATATTTATTCACTTGGAGGCTATAATACATCAAGTGAGTGGATTAGTAGCATGGTAACTAGAGTCACATAAAAGGTATGCATTAAATTGGAAAATAATTGACAAACATGAAAACTTTATTTGCAGTTCTTATTATGATCCTTTCGTTATTCACTCCAAGATTTGTTGTATCATTTTAGACCAGAAATTTCCATTTACTTTTTTTTTTTTATTATTATTATTAAGACGGTCTTACTCTGTCATGATCTCGGCTCACTGCAACCTCCAACTCCCGGGTTCAAGTGATTCTTCTGCCTCAGCCTCCTTGAGTAGCTGGGATTATAGGTGCCCACCACCACACCCAGCTAATTTATTTATTTATTTATTTATTTATTTATTATTTATTTATTATTTTTTAGTAGAGATAGGGTTTCACTATGTTGGCCAGGCTGGTCTCAAACTCCTGACCTCAAGTGATCTGCCCACCTTAGCCTGCCAAAATACTGGGACTACAGGCATGAGCCACAGCGCCGGGCCCTATTGTCTTTTTTATTAGTGAAGTTTTAAATATTTAATTTTTGTGATTACACAGTAAGTGTGTATATTTCTAAGGTACATGAGATATTTTGATATAGACATGCAATGTATGGTAATTACATCAGGGTAAATGGGGTAGCCATCACCTCGAGCATTTTTTCTTTGTGTTATGAAGGATCCAATTATACTCTTAGTTACTCTAAAATCTACAACGTATTATTGATTATAGTCACTCTGTTGTGCTATTAAACACTAGATCTTATTCATTTTTTTTTTTTTTTTTTTTTTTTTTTTTTTTTTGAGACGGAGTCTCGCTCTGTCGCCCAGGCTGGAGTGCAGTGGCCGGATCTCAGCTCACTGCAAGCTCCGCCTCCCGGGTTTATGCCATTCTCCTGCCTCAGCCTCCCGAGTATTTGGGACTACAGGCGCCCGCCACCTCGCCCGGCTAGTTTTTTGTATTTTTTTAGTAGAGACGGGGTTTCACCGTGTTAGCCAGGCTAGTCTCGATCTCCTGACCTCGTGATCCGCCCGTCCTGGCCTCCCAAAGTGCTGGGATTACAGGCTTGAGCCACCGCGCCCGGCCTCTTTCTCTTTTCTTTCACCCATTAACCAATCCCACTTCCCTCCAACTCCCACCATTACTCTCCCCAGCCTCTGGTAACCATCCCTCCACTCTATCTCCATGAGTTCAAATGATTTAATTTTTTAGCTCCCACAAGTAAGTGAGAACATTCAAAGTTTGTTTTTCTGTGCCTAGATTATTTCACTTAAAATAATGATCTCCAGTTCCATCCATGTTGTAACAAATGACATGATCTCATTCTTTTTATGGCTAAATAATACTCCACTGTGTATATATATATATATATATATATATCAAATTTTCCTTATCCATTTATCTATCGATGGACACTCAGTTTGCTTCCTCATCTTGGCTATTACGATTAAGGCTACAATAAAAGTGGGAATGCAGGTATCTCTTCAATATACTGATTTCCTTTCTTCTCATCTAGCCGTGGGATTGCCAGATCATATGGTAGCTCAATTTTTGCTTTTTGAGGAACCTGTAAACAGTTCCTCAAAGTTGTTGTGCTAATTTGCATTTCTACCAACAGTGTACTAGAGTTCACTTTTCTCCATATCCTCACCAATATTTGTTATTGCCTGTCTTTTGGATAAAAGCTATTTTAAAAGGGGAGAGATGATATCTCACTGTAGTTTTTATTTGCATTTTTCTGATGACCAATAATGTTGTGCACCTTTTCAAATATCTGTTTTCCATTTCTATATCTTCTTTTGAGAAATGTCTATTCAGATCTTGTGCCCATTTTAAAATCAGATTATTAAACCTTTTCTTAGAGAGTTGTTTGACCTCCTTAAATATTCTGGTTAAAAATTCCTTGTTCAATGGGTAGTTTGCAAATATTTTCTCCCATTCTGGGAGTTGTCTCTTTACTTTGGTGATGGTGTTCTTTTCTATGTAAAAGCTTTTTAACTTGATGTGATACCATTTGTCCATTTTTTCTCTGCTTGCCTGTGCTTGTGGGGTATTACTAAAGAAATCTTTGCCCAGTCTAATGTCCTGGAAATTTTCCCCAAAGTTTTCTTTTGGTAGTTTCATAGTTTGAGGACTTAGATTTAAATGTGTAATCCATTTTGATTTTTTATATGGTGAGAAATAGAGATCTAGTTTCATTCTTCTGCATGTTGATATCCAGTTTTCCCAGCACCATTTATTGAAGATACTGTCCTTTCCTTAATGTATGTTCTTGGCACCTTTGTCAAAAATGAGTTCAATGTAGATGTATGGATGTTGATGTATGGATGTGTTTCTGGGTTTTCTATTCTGTCTCATTGGTCTATCTGTTCATTTTTATGCCAGTTTCCTGCTGTTTTAGTTACTATATTTTTGTTGTATAATTTGATGTCAGGTAATGTTAATTCCTCCAGTTTTGTTCTTTTTGCTCAGAATAACTTTGGCTTTTCTGGGTGTTTTGTGGCTCCATATAAAGTGCAATATTGTTTTTTCTATTTCTGTGAAGAATGTCATTAGTATTTTGATAAGGATTGAATTTAATCTGTAGATTTCTGTGGGTAATAAGGATTTTTCAAAAATATTGATTATTCTAATCTGTGAATATGGATATCTTTCCATCTACTGGTGTCTTCTTCATTTTTATTTTTTGGTGTCCTCTTCAATTTCTTGCATCAAAAATTTATAGATTTTTATTGTAGAGGTTGTTCATTTCTTTGGTTAATTTCTTCCTAGGTATTTAATTTTGTTTTTTAATTATTATAAATGGGATAACTTTCTTGATGTCCTTTTAAGATTGGTCATTGTTGGTATATAAAAATCTCACTGTATTTTTGTGGTTAATTTTGTATCCTAAACTTTACTAAATTGGTTGACCAGTTCTAATAGTTTTTTGGTGGGGTCTTTAGGTTTTTCCAAATATAAAATTATATCATCTGCAAAAAAGGATAATTTGACTTCTCTTAACATTTGGATGTATTTTATTTCCTTCTCTTGTCAGATCGCTCTAGCTAGAACTTCTAGTATTATGTTAAATAACAGTATTGAAAGCAGGCATCCTTGTTGTGTTTCAGATCTTAGAGAAAAGGATTTCAGTTTTTCCCCATTCAGTATGATTGCAGTGGGTCTCTGGTATAAAGCTTTGACTATATTGAGGTATGTTCTTTTTAGTTTTTTGACAGTTTTTATCTCAAGGAAATGTTGAATTTTATCAAATGAATTTTGGGCATCAATTGAAATGATCATATGGATTTTATCCTTCATTCTATTGATATGATGCATCACACTGATTGATTTGCATTTGTTGAACCATCCTTGCATCCCTGAGATAAATACCACTTGTTCATAATGATTGATCTTTTTAATGTGTTGTCGATTTCAGTTTTTTGCTATTTTGTTGAGAATTTTTGCATCAATATTCATCAGGGATATTGACCTGTAGTATTGTTTTTTATGTGTTTTTGTCTGGCTTGGCAGAGTAATATTGGCTTCGTAGAAGAAGTTTGGAAGTTTTCCCTTCTCTTCTATTTTTCAGAATAGTTTGAGTAGGATTGGTATTAGTTCTTTAAATGGTAGAATTCAGCAGTGAATCTATTGAATCCTGTATTAAGGTTCTCTAGAGGGACAGAACCAATGGAATATATATATATTTCTTGAAATAACTGATAATGGAAATACAACATACCAAAACCTGTGGGATAAAGCAAAAGCAATACTAAGAGGAAATTTTATAACTATAAGTGCTTACATCAAAAAAGGTAGAAAAACATTAAATAAACAACTTAATGATGCCCCTTGAAAAGCAAGCCTGGGCGTAGTTGCTCATGCCTGTAATCCCAGCACAATGATATATAAATATATAAATACAATACACACACACACACACACACACACACACACACACACACACACACACATATATATAATATGAGTTTATTAAGCATTAATTCACACTATCACAAGGCCCCACAACTGGAGGTCTGCAGGTTAAGGAGCAAGGAGAGCCAGTCCAAGTTCCAAAACTGAAGAACTTGGAGCCTTGTGTTTGAGGGCAGGCAACATGCAGCATAGGACAAAGACGTAGGCTAGGAGGCTAGACCAGTCTCTCCCTTTTCACATTTTTCTGCCTGCTTATATTCTAGCTGTGCTTGCAGGTGATTAAATGGCGCACACTCAGATTAAGGGTGGGTCTGCCTTTCCCAGCCCACTGACTTAAATGTTACTCTCCTTTGGCAACACTGTCACAGACACACTTAGAATCAATACTTTGTGTCCTTCAATCCAGTCAAGTTGACACTCAATATGAACCATCACAAGTCCTGAGCTTTTCTTTGCTGTGAGACTTTTTATTATGGCTTCGACTTCATTACTTGTTATTTATTTGTTCAGATTTTTTATTTCTTAATGGTTCAATCTTGGTAGGTTGTATGTGTCTATGAATTTATTTGTTTCTTCTAGATTTTTCAACTGATTGGCATATAGTTGATGATAGTAGCCTCTAGTGATTTTTTGAATTTCTTTGGTATCATTTGTAATATCTCCCTTTTCATCTCTGATTTTATTTGAGTTCTCTCTCTGCTTTTCTTTAATCTACCTAAAATATGTCAATTTTAGTTATCTTTTCAGAAAACAACTTTTCATTTTGTTGATCTTTTGTATAGCTTTCTACATATCTATTTCATTTATTTATTCACTGATACTCATTATTTTCTTTCTCCTACTAAGAAGTTTTGTTTGGTCTTGTTTTTCTTTTCATTTTTTTCTTCTCTTTTCTTAACTTTTTTTTTTTTTTTCCAAGTTCTCACTATGTTGCCCAGGCTTGTCTTGACTCATGGGCTCAAGTACTCCTCTCACTTCAGCCTCTCATTGTGCTGGGATTACAGGCATGAACAACCATGCCCAGCCTGGTTTTTTAAGGTGCATCACTAAGTTGTTTATTTGATGCTTTTCTAACTTTTTTGATGTAAGCACTTATAGATAATTCCTATAAGTGCTTCTTTGTACTGCTTTTGCAGTACAAATTCCTTCTTTGTACTGCTTTTGCTTTCTTCCACAGGTTTTGGTATGTTGTGTTTCCATTATCATTTATTTCAAGAATTTTTTTCAATTTCTTTCTTAATTTCTTTATTGACCCACAGGTCATTCAGAAGTATATTGTGTAATTTTGATGTGTCTGTAGTTTCCAAAATTCCTCCTTTTTTTTCAAGATGGAGTGCCACTCTATTGCCCAGGCTGGAGTGCAGTGGCATGATCTCGGCACACTGCAACCTCCGCCCCCTGGGTTCAAATAATTCTCCTGCCTCAGCCTCCCGAGTAGCTGGGATTATAAGCACCTGCCACCACGCCTGGCTAAGTTTTGTATTTTTAGTAGAGAGGGGATTTCACCATCTTGGCCGGGGTGGTTGTGAACTCCTGGCCTCATGGTCCACCTGCCTCAGCCTCTCAAAGTGCTGGGATTACAGGCATGAGTCAGTGCGCCTGGCTCCTCTTCTTTTTGAGTTCCAGTTTTGTTCTACTCTTGTCAGAGAACATGCTTGACATTGTTTCAGTTTTTTAGAATGTTTTAAGAGTTGCTTTGTGATGTAACATATGATATACTATTAAGAATGATCCATGTGCTGAGCAGAACAATGTATTTTAAAGCTGTTAGATGAAATGTTCCGGGCCGGGCGCGGTGGCTCAAGCCTGTAATCCCAGCACTTTGGGAGGCCGAGGCGGGCAGATCACGAGGTCAGGAGATCGAGACCATCCTGGCTAACATGGTGAAACCCCGTCTCTACTAAAAATACAAAAAACTAGCCGGGCGTGGTGGCGGGCGCCTGTAGTCCCAGCTACTCGGAGGCTGAGGCAGGAGAATGGCCTGAACCTGGGAGGCGGAGCTTGCAGTGAGCCAAGATCGCGCCACTGTACTCCAGCCTGGGTGACACAGCGCGAGACTCCGTCTCAAAAAAAAAAAAAAAAAAAAGAAATGTTCCTTCAATACCTATTGAGTTCATTTGGTCTATAATGTAGAATAAGACCAGTGTTTCTTTGTTTATTTTGTCTGGATGCTCTAATTATGAAATTTGGGATCTGAAGCCTCCAGTTATTATTGTACTGGGATCTATCTGTCTTTGGCTCTAATAATACTTGCTTTAGTATATGGATATTCCAATATTGAGTGCATATATATTGACAATTGTTATATTCGCTTGTTAGATTGACCCTTTGTCATTATATAATGACCTTCCTTGTCTTTTCTCAAAATGTATATTGAAATCTACTTTTTTTTCTGATATAAGTATGCTTCTGTGGCCCTGGGGGCCCTGCCCTGCTGTCTGCCCAACCCATGCCATCTGTGGGGTGTGGCAGGCTCCCTTACACCTTACCTCTCTCTGTGTCAGTGAACCTGAGACCGCCTCCCTACTTCCTTCAAAGAGGACTCTGACTTCTGGCCAGCAGGGTGGTCCTGGGCCCATGTCTACGGCACTAGGGCAGGGTCTGTGAGAGAGTCTGGGGTGACATCAGGGCCTGGTGCAGGTGAGGCAGGTGCATGCTGGAGGGAAAAAGGGGTCCCCATCCACCTGTACAGCTGGTGGGCTGTGCTGTTATGTCATTGTAATATAAATACAGATTTTTATATTTTCATATGTCATATATTTTTACGACATCGTGGTATAAATATGGGTTTTACACCTCAAAAACGCATTTTAAAATTTATGTTGACTTAATGTTTGTTTTATAAGACATAAATATAGCTACTTCTGCTCACTTTTGTTTTTCATTTGCATGGAATATCTTTGTCCACTCCTTTACTTTGGATCTATGAATGTCTTTAACCATTAGGTGGGTTTCTTAGAGACAGCATATGAATGAATCTTATTTTTAAAAAATATACTCTCCTCAGTCTATATCATTTAAATGCAGCATTTAGTGCATTAATTTTCAAGGTTGATATTTATATTGCTTTGTTCCTGTCATGATGTTAATGGTTATCTAGTTTTTTTGTAGTCTCAACTGTATGTTTACTTTGTAAGATCTGTGAGTTATATACATTCATGTGTTTTTATGATTGTGGGTATTGTCCTTTTGTTCACATGTTTACAACTCCTTTGATAATTTATTATAGGGCTGGTTTAGTAGTGATAAATTCCCTTCATGTTTGCTTGTCTAGGAAATACTTTATTTCTCTTTCATTTATGAAGTTTAGTTTAGAAGGATACAGTATTCTTGGGTATTCATTTCTTTAGGAAGAATACAAATAGGGCCCTAGTCACTTTTGGCTTGTAAGGTTTCTGCTGAGAAGTACACTGTTAGTCTTATGGAATATTCTTCAGAGGTGGTTTGATGTACCTCTCTTGCTTTTAGAGTGTTTTCTTTAAGTTGACTTTGGATGGTCTGATGAGTATATGCCTTGATGATGTTCATTTTGTGATGTGTCTTACAAGTACTTCTGAGTTTTTTGTATATGTATATCTACATCTCTACCAAGACCAGCGTAATTTTCCAAAATTATTTCTTCAAATATGTTTTCCAAAGTTTTTGCTGTTTCTCTTTCAGGTATGCTTACAACTCATAGGTTCAGTTGTAAATATAGAATGTTATTCTATATTTCTTGAAGTTTTATTTATTTTAAAATTTTTTTGTTTATTTTGATCTGACTCGGTTAATTCAAAAGAGCAGTCTTCAAGCTCTGAAATTCTTTCCTCTGCTTGGTCTAGTCTATTGTTAAAGCTTTCAGTTCTATTTTGTAATTTCTTCAGTAAATTATCCATTTCTAGAAGTTCTTTTTAAAATATCTATCTCTTTAGTAAATTTGTATTCATATCTTAAATTGTTTTGATATCTTTGTATTGGTTTACAACTTTCTTTTCAATATCATTGAACCCATATTTGAATTCTTTATCTGTCATTTAAAAATTTTCATTTTGGTTGGAATACATTGCTAGAGAACTAGTGTGATTCTTAGGGAGTGTCACAATGCTGTTTGTTTTTTCATGGTGCTAGAGTTCTTATGCTGGTTTCCTTTTTATCTGGAGAAGCTGTCCGTTTTTTATTTTTGAGTTAGTTCAGATGGGAGTTTTTTTTTTTTTTTTTTTTTTTTGGTCCTCCTTTGAGGGTGTAACTGTTGCATGTGTTAAGTAGGGTCCTTCATCTTTTCTTCTTTGTATTTTTAGGGGCCAAAGCTGTGTATGAATTCCTTGGTTATAGATAGCCTTAGTGTAATGTTTTTCTCAAATGTTGTTTGTTTGTATGTTGTAGTAGCAATGTACTGTGTATATGAACAGCCTTTTTGTCTCCTGAAGAGACAGAGAGGGAAGGTAGTGGTGTGTGGAGGCTTACCTACTTCCCCAGCACTGTGCACTTCTGTTAGAAGCCTCCTGAAGTTCAACCTATAGGCCTGTAGGTGGCACTTGCAAGTAAGAGCCAGCCAAATGCTGTACAATGGTATCAGCAGATGTTGTAATGGGTCATGTAGGTTGACCTCTCAGCCAGTAGGTGGCGCTTGCAGGAGAGAGACAGCTGTGATGGTAGCAGTGGGATTTCTACTTGGCCCTTGTTCATCAGAGCTACTGGGGTGTCCCAGGTGATAGGTGGGGCTGTGGAGCTCACAGGGATTCCTGTTCCATGCCTTGCCACAGTGGCATCCGGAGGAAGCAAAGTTGGACAAGTATATGAACAGGGTCTCCAATGCAGCTCTTGTGCCAACCTTTGTGGCGGTCTAGGGGCAGCTCTCAGGCCACTGGGGTAACCCTCCAGGGAAGGGTGGATGTTTCTCTCTTGTGTGACAGAGTCTACACAGGGGAAGTGGGGTGGCCCAGAGTCCTCAGCCTAGCAAGTGGCAGTGGAACCTACTCAGCTCCCACACCCTCAACTCATGGGTCACTTTCTAGCATGAAGCTGCCAGCAGCAGGCCAGAAAGTTTAGGCTAGTCCCAAGCAATCTATGTCTAATCACTGAGCCATTCCAGGCCAGGAGACTCCCTGTCTAGAGCAAAAACTTCAGCTACCAGCCTACATTCTTTGTGGTCTAGTTTTGTTAAGGGAGGGACACCTATCTCCCTCACCACAGTACAAACCTGCACCACACTCTTCTCTGTATTCTGTTGGAATACAGAGAGGGAAAGAAGAGGCACAGATGGGGGAGAAGCATGTTTCTCCCTGCTTGATAACAGTTTACAGATCTCATCACCATACTCCTGGAAGGTGTGCTCCAGTCCTGGGCAAACAGGTATAGGCCACTGGACTTGTTCTCTGGCCCCTTGAGCTCAAGCACTGGCTGTGATAAGGAGGGATGAACTCCTTCCAGGTTGCAGACAAAACAGTCATGGCAATGGTGGCTATGCTATGAGCCTGACACTGGGAAATGTGCGGCTCCTTCAGCAGGAATGGCCATGAAGGCAGTCTTGAGAGGGACTGGCAGTATGGGGTATATGGTTTGAGTGCATTTTGGTCCTGAAGCTATGGGAGTGAAACCCATCTTTGAAGCATGTGAGAGCATTTAGGCCCCTGCTTACTCCCTGGCTCAGCTGACAGTAGCAGCAGCAGCAGCAGCAGCAGCAGCAGCAGCAGCAGCAGCAGCATATCAGGGCAGGACACAGAACCTTAGGGATGGATGCCCAGAATGGTGCTTTGTTACAGCTTCCCAGGGCACAGAAGCCTGAGAGGCTTCACATGAGTTCTAGCAGGACATCTTGGTCACCAGGCAACTCCTTTTGCCAGTCTGAACGTCTGCAGGTCTATCTCCTGTAACTAGGATTGCGGATGTCCTCATGTGGAATGTAGAGCCCTAGGGTCCTTTCACTTACCCCTTCCTTGGCTCAATGTCTGGGTCTGTGGGCTACTCTTGGCACTTGGCAACTCCAAAGAGGCAGCCCCATTTCCTATTCCTTTACCCATGTTGTCTTCTGTTGCCTCTCGATTGAATTTTAGTGTTTTCTCTCAGGAGATCCGTTTAAAGTGTGAATATTTGCTTAATGTTTTGGTTTCTCTTCATGGAAGAAGTATGTCTTACCTGCATCTGGTCAGCCATCTTGAACCTCCTATTTACTCTTTTTTCTTCACTGTTCTCCATCTAAGTGTGGGGTGATGGAAAAGGTTTTACAGAGGATTTTGGAGCAGATATCTCTGTCCCGTTTATTTCCACTATGTTGTCAGTTAAATACTTGCTGACCTCCAAAACAAGGAGCTGGTCTCCTAGTCCAACAGTGTTTGCTGGAATTCTGTGTTAATGTCCTCAGTTGTTGTCATTGTCTCTGCCTGCAAGAAGCACACTATGCTTTCCTTGTCCTGAAACCACACTCCCTCTCATGTCTTCCACCAGCACTCTCAGCCCTTTCAAATCCTTCATAGAATCTTTCTGAAAATTCCAGATCTTTCCTATTGTCTCCTGATTACTATGAGGAAGTCTGGAGTGTGACATATGGAAAGTATGGCTCAGGTGTTTCCCTTATTATTATTTTTTTTAAAAGAGAGATGGTATCTCACTTTGTTACCTAGGTTGGAGTACAGTGGTGTAATCACGACCCACTGCAGCCTCTACCTTCTAGCTTCAAGCAGTCCTCTCACCTCAGCCTACCAAGTAGCTGAGACTACAGGCCCACGCCAGCATGCCTGGCAAATTTTTGAAGTTATTTTGTACAGATGAGGTCTTACTATACTGCCTAGGCTGGTCTTGAACTCCTGGGCTCAAGTAATCCTGCCGCCTTGGCTGCCTCAAGTGTTGGAATTACAGGCATGAACCACAATGCTTGCCTGGCATTTCTTTGCCTAAATATATCATGCTACTTTGTCTTCTCCTTTTGGCAAACAACAACCTATAATGCATTTCTTTCCAGATTTCTAGACCAGTAGAGCATCGTAAGCTCTCTCTGCTTTTATTTTTTCCTCAATTTATTTGAGATTTCTATCATCTTATTCTTTCTCTGATACTTAAGTTTATAGGAACTAAAGCACCAGGTCCTTTCTCACTGACTTCAGCAGTGTTTTTTACCGTAGCCTTACACACTACATAGTTATTTTCTACTTCCTTAACAACCCATAACGTGTTTATCTCCTTCCTGTATTTTTGACTGTTTTTTGACCCTCTTTTCTATGCCATCTCTGTCTTCTTCCTAACAAAATAAATGTGATTGAACTAGTAGGTAGAGAGCCTTAGGATAAGTAAGGCAATAGAAATATTGTGAAGAAATAAAAGGCCTACACAAAACAAAATTCTTGTATTAGATATCCAAATAGCTACTTGCTTGGAAGTGGAAGGACACCTATGAGAGTATGTATTCTTTGCATGAATGCAGAGATTTATAATGGTTATAAATCATGCAAAGGATCAAATCTGGGTAAGTAGATAGTTGGATGTTAAGAGGTTATTAGTGTAATACGTAAAATTGTCTGAAGCTTCTGGGAACAGAGGCAATGCATGACATTAATGTAAGGAGACAAGAGAATTTTCATTACTCCAGCCAACCAAAAGGCTGAGACTAACCAGAGCAAGAAAGACGTTTCAAGCAGAGACTAGTGAATATAAATCTTCCCTCATGCCAGGAAAATACAAAACGCATCCAGGAAATTAGCCCTTGATGTTTAGGGTGGGAGATGTGGGACTAGAAAACACTGTGAACTGATAGTTATAGAAAGAATCATAGTTTTTTTTTCCCTTGTTTTTGTCTTTCTGAGACCATTTTAAAACAGAAAAGACAAAGTGTCTTCTTTAAAAGCAGGATTTAGTTTCACCATCCCAACATCTGAGTAAAAACCGAGGCTTTAGAAGTTACTGAGGTAAATTATAGAATATTTGATTATAATTTACACATATAAAATATAATATATGTGTTTTATGCTTATTTAAAACACTCAAAGCTTGGTATATTAGCATAAACTCTAAAGATACTTTCAAAGCAGTCCGTGTATCATGTCATGGAAACACGGCCTCTTATCGTTGTAGAGTGGGAGGACCCTGAGAGATCAATTTCACCAAAGGTCTTTGCTTCTCGTTTTTGACTTTTTCCCTGATAGAGCCTACAAATTGAAATAAATATTCTACTAAACAAGTAATAGAAGTTACACACTAATTGCAAACAAATCAACACTAAAAATAGATAATAAGCTTTGGGAAACTTTGGAGAGATTGAACCCGTAGAATCACTGATCTGAACACCTGCTTCTGTGCAGTGCCCTCACTGGAACTGACCTCCCATTACTGTTGCCATATCCTTTTTAACAGTGAACCATATTTAGATCTAAGCCTTTTTCCCTAGATTTTCTCTCCAAAAATTATTCACTCGAGGCAGTTGTGTATGTAGCAGAGCTCATTGAAAGTTTGCAGAGGGACTTTAATCATAAAAATTCAAATTCCTTAATATTAAATAACAGTATATTTTTCCTTAAAAATCTTTTGTATGTGAATCACAGGTAATTTCTCACTGGCAAGTTTTCCCTGCAGACTCTAGACACATAATTTGTTATTTAGTTCACATTCATTCTTTCCTCTCCACAATTCTTGCTTCCTCTACTGTTTTCTGTTTTGTTTATTGTGAACTCATTAACGATATTATGGAATTCTATGATTACTAGGTTTTAAATGTGCTCTTCCCAACATGATATTCTTATGGTTGGTGTTGAGGTGACTTCATTCCAAGACCATTTAAAATCTTAGATGAGCTTTTCTAGGTCACGTGACCTGTGATAATTTGAAACCCACACTCCTAATACTCAGGAGATATGTATGTGTATGTTAAAGCCCTCCACTAAAATGCAGGCTGAGCTAGTCAGTTTTCTTCGCTATTTACTTTTGTGGGGCAGATAATTTTCTGGTCCACCCTTTCACGTAAAAAATTGTTGACTTTTGTGGAAATCTTTCTTCCAACTCCTCTTATTACATGGGTTCAATGCCATGTGTTCATGTCCATGTGTGTCTTTACGACCTAAGCCTCTGAATTGCAGGGACTGGCAAACTCCCTTTCGGTAGTTAGCAGCTTTAGCACCTTCTGTTAGATGTAGATGTAAGCTTTCATTTCGTATTTCTTTCCTGTGAATATTCTTTATTTTCTTGACAGCTTAGACAGATTAGAAGAATTTGAGATATATATATATGTATATATACACACACACACACATATCCATACACACATATATATGTCTTTTACATATGATACATAATTATATATTTTAAATGTATAATATTTGTGTGTGTGTATTTTTTTTCAGCTAATTTGGTTTTGTATCAGATTTTTTGTACACAGGGAGATTTCAGGATATCTAGTCAACTATGTTTCCAGAAATGCAAGTATCTCCTTTCATCTCACCATCAATTTCTGTTGGGCTTCAACATAGATTTTTGTGACATCTATATTACAATACTGTTTCTTCACATGACTGCATCATTTTTCTAAAATTTTACCCATAAATCATTATCAATGGTAAATTGTGGCAATTGTATTGTTAGGGCTTTCATTTGGAATTTTTAAAAGTATGTATTAATGGACCACATCATAGTTGGGTTTTTATTTTCTCTCGGGTTAGAGTCCACTAGACCTTGCTTTGGCTTATATTCGGCTGTCTAAACCAATGCTATTCAAAGTGTGGACTGTGGAACAATGTTTGTCCATGAACTATTTATTAGTGTCTGTTAAAACAAAATAATACAGATATGATCAGGCACAGTGGCTCATGCCTGTAATCCCAGAACTTTGGGAGGCTGAGATGGGCAGATCGCTTGAGATCAGGAGTCTGAGGCCAGCCTGGTCAACAGGGTGAAACCCTGTCTCTACTAAAAATACAAAAATTAACCAGGTGTGGTGGTGGACACCTGTAATCCCAGCTACTCAGTAGGCTGAGGCAGGAGAATTGCTTGAACTGGGAGACGGAGTTTACAGTGAGCCGACATCATGACACTGCACGCCAGCCTGGGAGACACAGCAAGACAGAGTGATACTCCATCTCAGAACAAAAACAAAAACAACGATAAACAGATATGGAGTGTTTAGGAACTTGTACAGCAATTTGAAGTGGCAGAGATAGTCAAGAATGTCCAATCTTGTTGAGCAGGGAATAGACTAGTTGTGCTGATGGCAAAATTATGCTGATTCACTGACTGGCACAAGATGTGTGATAGGTGTGCATAGAATAAACTTGTATTAGTCTATGCAAAATTGTGTTGGGGAGATAAATACTGGTCATTGAAAAGAGACAGTTTGAGAAAGATCAGTCTAAGTAATAATGTATGCTTTACACCTTTCAAATAGTTATTGCTAGAGATGTATTCAGTTATTTAAGTTTATCACCGATCCGGCCAAATTCTCGAGTTTGTTTATAGAGGCACCAGTCAGTTCAATCTGAAATCACATATCTACACCTCTTCCACACATGTCACAGGTCACATGAAGGAACCAACAACTTTGAAAGTTATAAACATAAATGTATCACTTATGTTGAAAACAAAGGACCTGCACTATGATTTGTCAATAGTCAGTTGGATTTACTTACTGGAAAACAATAAGTTAAGGTGGTCATCATCATTTTTGCTACTATTTCATGCCCTTAAAGCTGAGAGAAATGCTGTAGTAATCAACATTTCTATCCAGCATACCTAATTTTTGAGCATTAATAGTGAACAAGAAAGTATGCAAGTGTCACAGGATCCTTAGGGTGTTGCTTCACCAGCTGGAAACCTCTGTGACTGGTGGTGCCTCAGCTTGTGTTTTGTTCACCACTGCTGAGCTCGTTTCATACATTAGACCCAGCAGGCTACACTTGGCTTATGCTACCAGACTGGATCCGACACCTGCCAAGGGCAAGCCAGGCGCAGAGCAGAGAGGTGTATGTGAGCACCCGAGCTCAGGAGTCACCCACTATGCACAGCCGGGAACACTGGCTGCTATGGCAGGGTGGGCAGCTCCAGGGACAGGCACAGGCACCAGCTCCATGCAAGGCTGTGGCTGGACCAGACATACCACAAGAGGCTTTCGCTGTAAGCACCAGCCTCTGGACAAGGGGAATAAGGTGGTGCCCAAGAGCTCAGAGATATCAGGAACTGCAGACCCCCAAAGAGGGTGTCACAGCCCTGGCTCGGGCAGCCCTGAGGTCTGGGTTCCCAGAAAGGCTGCAGCTGTTTTCTCCTTCTTGTCACCCCAGCATGGCAAGCAGGATTTGTGACGTGTTCATGGGCGCGTTTTTCAGCCTGATTGAGTTACACTCTTACAGTCCCACTGCCTCACTCCAGCCTGTGGCTCCTGGGCTGGCCTGGCTCTACCACTGCTTCCTTTCACATGAGGCAGCTACCTGGCCCCTACAGAAGGTAGGAGGGCTATGATGTTACAGCAGCTCCGGCTCAGGGAATCCTGAGGCCTGAGCCGCCAGAAAGGTTGCACTCTTCACTTCCACAGTCTGAGAGCATGTCACTGCCTACAGCTGAGCCAGCCAAGAACACATTACAGCTCCTTTCACTCCCACCAGTCTGTGAATCCTGAGTTCTTGTCCCACATCTGGGAAGAATGACGTTACATGGACAACTGGAGGGTGAGCAAAGTGGAGAGGAGATTTACTGAGTGACAGGCAGCTCTCAGCAGTGAGGAGACCTGAGGTGGGTAGCTCCTATCTACAGGCAGGTCATCTTGACAAGTCTAGAGGAGACCCAATGTGGGTAGCTCCTATTCACAGGCAGGTTGGTCCCAACAAGTGTAGATGAGACCTGAAGAGGGTAGCTCCTACCTGCAGGCAATTAGTACCAACAAGTTACTGAGTCTGGCTGAGTCTGGGGTTTTTATGGGCTCGGAAGGGAGACAGTCCGTGCTGATTGGTTCATGGGGGGTGGCCATGCGTGGGCCTGGAGAAAGCACCATCTGATTGGCCAAAAGGCATCAAGGAAGTTCTCACTCCGGGTCTTGGACTCCACCTGGAACTGGCAACCCGGTCCCCAGGCTTCAGACCTCCCCTGGCCTGAAGGTGGGGTTTCACTGGGGACCTTCCCCTTCCCCCCGGGAACCTGTCTTCCTCCCAGTGCCATCAATGTGCCATACATGGTGCCCAGGCTCTCCATGCCAAGGGACACCTGCAGGCCCAGGCCGAGCCACTCTCAGCACCCCCAGTCTCCCTCCTGCACACATCAGCATCCAAAATCTAGAGAGAGCCAAGGTAGCAGGGGGCTGGCATATCAACACTGCCCTGAGCACATGCACACCTGGCTAGGTTGTGGTAGCACCTGGGTTTGGCCACAACTTTGCTCTGCACTGGAGCACATGCCAGGAGCAGGAGCAGGCACTCCCGAGCCTGCAGGGCAGGGGGCTTCCCAGGCCCCTGAGGGCATAGGGATGCCTGGGCCTGCAGCCATGGCTGGGCAGATGCAGCTGCACCCAGGAGCATGGGCTCCTGCCTCACCAACTCAGTAGAGAGTGGGGATCTTGCTGGGAGCACCTGTTGCTGGCCCCTCCTGGCCCTGTGGAGTGTGAAGCCCTGACTGCCTCTCCCATCGCAGCTGATGTCCTTGCAGTGGCTGCTCCAGTTGGGCCCCCACCACCATCACAAGTGTTAACTGTGCTTTTACTCTTTCTTTAATTTTCCTTACCCATTAGTCTTTTCTACATCTCTTCACTTTTCTAAGAAGTTTTCTGTGTATTTTCTCACCCCAATTTTTAAGTATTATTTCTTGTCATCATTCTTTATACTACAAACATTTATTGAGCATTATCTAGGTGTCAGGCAGTGCTATTGGCTCTAGGTATAAAGAGAGGAATCAAATAATTTTTCTGTCAATAAGAAGCTTACAATATAATTTGATCCATCATATATATAACAAAGATGACTATTGTAAATATGATAAATCCATGAATGAAGTGTAGTAGGAGATTTAAAAAGGAAAGTCTCAAAGTTCTGCATGGGAAAGTTAAGAAATTTTGTATAACTTAAGTGACACTATCACTGATCATCAAAAATAACAAAGTGTTATCTAAGAGGACTGGAAAAATGTGGTAAGGTGAAAGATTTCTTAGAGCTAATTCCATATAGGTACACAGAAAAATTTTCCTTTTAAAAAGAAGAGGTTGGTGGCAACAACCAAACATAGTTAGGTCCAAAGTCCTACCAAAATACTACTCTTTAACTATTAAAAGGCAGGAGAGAGATATATGATGAATTTAATCTGCCAGATCTCTCTTTTTTTAGAAAATCTTTTATTTTCTTTGTTTTGTTTACTTCACTTTTCTAGGCCCAAAGAAACAATCAAGAAAAATTTTTATGATACATTTCTTAAATATCATTAAGTGGAAAGAAGCTGGTTGCTAGCACAGAGTAGGGAAGCGTAGTGGAGAAATATATCCAGCAGAAAAGAGGAGGTCACTAATTGCTGAGCAAGAATGGTCTGGCAAGGTGTTCAGAAAGCCAGAGAGTTGCAGAATAAGGGTTCAGTAAAGCCTTGGAATACAATGAGGCAGGGGAGAATTTCTGGACTCAGTTAAATGATAGGAAAATACCAGACTGTAGGAATAGCCTTTAGTGAAATGAATATTCCTGCAGCAAATCATAAATGAATATGTGTGAATCTACTACTGCTTTCCACAATTTCGTTCTGATTTCCTTGCATGACTTTTCAAGAGAAAAAGATAGAAATGATAAAAGCGAGAATTTCCACCATTTACATGATTCCTTTTTTCTAAATGTCAGTCTTTTGAAGAAATGTATGCAATAATGCTTTTATTTCTAATCTTTACTACTAAGACTAAGTGTTACTAAGTATTATCAAGGCCATGAGAAAGCAAAGCATGTTTATATAAATTAACTAGTTGTTTCCTTTCTTCTGCTTTCTCCTACTGATACTAACCTATTTTTGTATTCAACCCACACACATAAACATGCACGTACACAGATACACACACATTCACATTTCAACTTGTAAAAGTATTTTAGACATCCTTTATTAATTGACTACAAGTAAATACTTAATTTAAACATTTGTCAGGAATTTGGAAAGATAACTTGGGGAATATCATAGATTTCAGTTTTAATTTGTGAAAAATCTCTTTGCTTTTTCTAAGTCACAATGAAGAGTGGAAAAGGATCCCTCCATGAAAACTGGGTTTTGTGTGACTGACACATACTGCATTTTTAATAACACAGACTGAAATGCATTATTCAGAATGCACTGTTGTCCAGTATTTCAGCTCTGCTGTAGATCTTCATACTTGTAGTGAGTGTGTTGTCTGCAAAAATTCAAATTATTTTTGTGATCAATACTAGTGACCAAGATACTATTTGTTTGTCCAGTAAAACATAGTAAACTAGAACTAGGAATTATAATATCATATTTCAATTGATCAAATAGTTATAAATCAGTATTTACTGTGAGCTGTCTCAATAGATATCTGAGCATATCTAGCTATTTTTATTTTTCCTTTGACTTGTGAGAATAACATCACATTTACACAAGAGAAGCACTCGATTCCAGGGAACAATGCATGGGTATACATATTACTTTTTAACAGCACAATAGAGCCCTTAACCAGTTTCAGAAGTCTGGAAGCTTAGAGATGATCAATTTAAAGATGATGTTATTTATTGTTATTCATCTAGTAATTATATAGTCTCAACTTGTCAGGATGAAATATGTTTATTTTTTAGTGACCCAGACTATCAGAGCATACTGTTATGGTTAGGGGCTCAAAGAATAGAACCAGTTCAATAGCCCCTGCTCTTCTAAAATTAATCTGTTTATATGTAGACAATAAAGCAATCATACAAAACTTGGAGTTAGAAAAATATTACTCAAGACCAAACTTGACTACTTGCTACTAGCTGAGTGGTTTTATTTGTTCTATAATTTTCTTCATCTGTGAAAGAAGGGTTCTAATGATTCCTACTGTAAAGATTCCTGTGAGATTCAAATGAGATAATGTAAATGCATATGGCTCAGAAGTGATATAAATCCCTGTACTACAGTAAGTTTTATGTTTATTGTTATTGCCCGTTTTAACTTTTATTTTGAAAAAATCGACTTCATCACTTTGAAACATTTCAAGATCAACGTTTGCAGTGATTAACCATCAGTGACTTAGACTTTCACCTTTCATATACTTGATAGGATTTTTCAGTCTAAATTTTTATAGAAGCAGTGTATTAAAAGCAATTAAGAAAAATAATCAGCACAACTTCAGAGTACTTATCTTATATAGATATGATTCTTCTACCATGATAAAATGATCTATAATTAGAACGCTTTTTGGCATTCCTGCTTAGTCCTATCCAATAATGACCTCTGTAATTTAATGATCTGTAGCAATTTGTAATTAAGATAATAACACCTACTACATGGGGTTTCAGAAAAAAGTAAGTGAGGTAACATAAGAAAAATGCTTCGTGCAAAATTGAACGAAGCTTGAGAATGTTTAGTGTGTGAGAATACAAGAGGAAGTAAGTGATCATAGGCCATCACCAAGCAACTGGTGTCAACAAGTGTTAGAGAAAAAATACAAAAAGGAAAAGACTTATAAAAGTTCATAGGGCTGCATTTAAATTGATTAACAGAAGTCTTATGTATTTTTTTTCCTGTGTTTAGGAACCCTATATAAAAGAATATTTTTTTTTCCAAAATAACTTAATCACGAATAAAACTCTCCTGTAACAGCTAGTTTTATTCCTATTTAGAATACAGTATATGAAGGTGAAGAAGCAGTCAACACAACAAAGAAGAAAGGAGAAAAGCAAGCAGAGGAACAAGGAGGCAAAGGTGGGGAGATGTAATGAGGTGGTTAGAAGAAGGAGTAATAATGTGTAACAAGTGGAGACTATGTCTTCTCTCTCCTTCCACAACACCTTTCATTTACTCTTCCAAGTCTGAAGGACTTGAAAAGTTTATCAAAATATCAATTCAAGTTTTTTTATTTTTATTTTTTCAGATTTAATTCCTATATATACCTTCGCACTTCTTTTTGCTAACGCCATTCTCCAACTCACACAAGGCCAGTGAAGTGGTACATGTCTGTAGTCCCAGCTACTTAGGAGGTTGAGGCTGGAGAATTGCTTGAGGTCAGAAGTTTGAGGATGTACTATGTTATGATCACTCCTGTGAATAGCCACTACACTCTAGCCTAGTCAACATAGCAAGTCTCCATTTCTGAAAAGAAAAAAAAGAAAGAAAAAGAAAACACACATGCACACATACCATACTTTCCCTTATGCTGTTCTAAAAGTAATTCAATAGAAAAACGTAAGTGAAGTTGGAGTTTTTATTAGTCTTTAGTATAGTAATTAGCATGTTTCATCTAGTTGACTAAGTTTATATATTTTGGGCATTAGTAACTATATATGTATATATAATTAAATAATGGATATGATAACTATATTTATGAATAACTATTAATCCATAAAATTATAATTTTTAAAATTACAAGTGATTGAAATATATGAAAGCAGTAAATAATAATTTTTAAGTATCAATGAATATAAATGCTATATTATGGCAGTAGAATTCAGATATTTCTCAAATTTTTAACATCTCTTAGCTATTGATGCCTTTTTAGTACATACTAAATTACTCCAGTAATTTGGTTCAGCATTTCACCTAATGGTAGTAAATAAAAATAATGAGGTGTTCAAAGGTGAGCAAAGCAGTTACTGGTCCCTGAAATAATAAATGTTTCAAATGTACTGAACCAAAAGAATGATGTGATTTTTTTATTTTATGTTGAAAATATTGAAATAAATATATTAAAGAAAATGAGAGAGATAAATTGTGTAAGTTAGATTTTCTATCCTTTGTAACTCCAAATTAATAGCATGTCATTCAATGTAATTGCTCCTTTGGAGTTTCTAAAGAAAAACGTCCTTCACCGTGGGATTTGTTATTTTAATTTTCATAGCTCATAATTTACCTTACAGTTGCATTTGCACACTGAATCAAAGGGTACAGTGCAATATTTCTATTGTGATTTTGAGTGTGATTAATTTAGCAAGTTCTCCCCAGAGGCTTCTCCTTCTATTGTATTAATATGTTCCATCTCCCCATAATCTGTAAAGTGAATGGGATAAATGAATCTATATAATCCACAATTTATATGACTATAATACAATATCAGAATTAGAAGGCTGATGATAATGTAGAGTGTTGTGTATAGTTCTATATTATTTTCCCCACAATTTATTGGATTTATTTTTCACACTTCACTTTTCAGATTATGGCAACTGTTCAATACAGTATGAAAGTGTTAGGCAGATGATGGGGAAGAAGCAAAAAAGCTTTCTTATTTATGGTAAATGATAACTCTTATAATATCATCTTTTTTTAACACATAAAAAGAAGATGAAACAAAAGGTGTACTCACTAAGTTTTTCTGTTCCTGAATAACATTTAGTTCATTTACATTTAGTGTAATTATTGAGAGGGTTATTATTTGATTTTAGTCATTTTTTTCTTTTGCCATTTGGACTAATCAGATATATTTTAATTTTCATCAGAAGAGTAGTAATACTCCTCTTTTTTAGCAGGAACATTAGAGATTACAATAGCATTTCCAAGTTCTTCTGGTCTAATAGAAATTATTACCTTTATCATATCTAGATAATGCTAAAATTTTATAATACTTTAATTACAATTAAATTCCTCTCTGTAATGTATGCATTATAATAGCAAGAATTTTAATTTTATATTTGATTTTAAAATTCCACAAGAAAATTACAATTCATGTATGCTGTCTATGTGTATACCATTTCCATTGTTCTTCATTGTGACCTTTATTTCCATAATTTTATTTGGGATTTTCTTCATCTGTTTAAAGAAGTGTTTCTTCTCAATATTTAAGTCATACCTGGTGAGATATAGCCCACTCTATTAAAATAGGAAAATATTATGAATATATCAATGATAATGCTTTATTTTTTTAAACTTTACAAATATAATTATACATTCACCGGGCTTTGCAAAATAGTGTAGAGAGTTTCTTGGTACCCTTTAAAAATTATTCTCATGACTACAGTTTGCACACTTTTAGTATAATCTCAGAAATTGGAAACCATCTAAAACATTACCACTGACTTCACAGAAATACAAGAAAACCATCAGAGAATATTATGAACACCTTTATGCACAAAAAAAGTAGAAAACCTTGAAGAAATGAATAAATTCCTGGAAATATACAACCTCTCAAGACTGAATCAGGAAGAAATTGAAACCATAAACAGACCAATAACAATTTCCAAAATTGAATCAGTAATGAAAAACCTACCAAATAGAAAAAAAAAAAAAAAAAAAAAAAAGCCCTGAACCAGCTGAATTCAAAGCTGAATTCTACCAGGTGTATTAAAAAGAGCTGGTACCAATTCTACCAAAGTTATTCCAAAAAGTTTAGAAGAAGATATTCTTTGCTATCTCATTCTGTAAGGTCAGCATCATTCTGATACCAAAACCTGGCAGACACAGGCCAATATCCCTGATGAACATTGATGCAAAATCTTCAACAAAATACTAGCAAACCAAACCCAGCAGTACATCATAAAGCTAATCCACCACAGTCAAGTAGGATTTATTCCTGGGATGCAAAGTTGGTTCAACATAGGCATATCAATAAATGTGATTCATAACATAAACAGAACTAACAACAAAAACTCCATTGTCATCTCAATAGACACAGAAAAGGCTTTGAGGTAACTTAATATTTCTTCATATTTAAAATCTCCCAACAAACTATGCATTAATGGAACATACCTCAAAATAATAAGTCATCTATAACAAACCCATAGCCAACATTATACTGAATGGCAAAAGCTGGAAGCATTCTCCTTGAGAACCAGAACAAGTTAAGGATGCCCACTCACACCACTCCTATTCACCATGGTACTGAAAGTCCTAACCAGAGCAATAAGACAAGATAAATAAAAGGCTTCCAAATAGAAAGAGAAGTCAAACTACTGATATTCACTGATGATATGACTTTGTATCTAAAAAACTCCATAGTCTCTACCCCAAAGCTCCTAGATCTGGTAAACAACTTCAGTAAAGTTTTAGGGTACAAAATCAATGTAGAAAAACCAGTAGCATTTGTATACACCAACAACATCCAAGCTGAAAGCCAAATCAAGAATGCAACCCCATTTACAATACCCAGGAAAATAAAATCCCTAGAAATACAGCTAACAATGGAAGTAAAATATTTCTACAATGAAAATTATAAAAACACTGCTGAAATAAATAAAAGAGGACACAAACAAGTGGAAAACACATCCTATGCTCATAGATAGGAAGAGTCAATATCATTAAAGCAACCGTACTGCCCAAAGCAATTTACAGATTCAATGCTACGCCTATCAAACTACCAACAACATTTTTTTAAACAGAATTAAGAAAAAAAATTCTCCTAAAATTCATGTGAAACCAAAAGAAAGCCTGAGTGACCAAAGCAATCCTAAGCAAAGAGAACAAAGTCACATTACCTGATTTCAAACTACAAGGCTACAGTAACCAAAACAGCATGATACTGGCACAAAAACAAATACATGGGACAATATAACAGGTTAGAGAACCCAGAAATAAAGCCACACACCTATAATCATTGGATTTTCAACAAATTTGATCAAAAACAGCAATGGGGAATGGACTCCCTATTCAATAATTGGTGCTGGAGTAACTGGATAGCCATATGCAGAAGATTGAAACTGGGCCCCTTTCACCATATACAAAAATCAACTCAGGTGGATTAAAGACTTAAATGTAAGACATCAAACTGTAAAAACCCCAAAAGACAACCTAGGACAAACTATTCTGGACATAGGTCTTGCCAAAGATCTCATGATGAAGTCACCAAAAGCAACTGTAGGAAAAATAAAAATTTACAAGTGGGTCCTAATTAAACAAAAAGCTTCTGCACAGCAAAATAAACTATCAACATAGTAAACAGACAACCTACAGAATGGGAGAAAATACCCACAAACTATGCATCCAATAGAGGCCTAAATTCCAGAATCCACAAGGAACTTAAAGAAATCAACAAGCAAGAAACAACACCATTAAAAATGGGCAAAGGGCATGAACAGACACTTCTCAAAAGAATACATACATGCAGCCAAGAAGCATATGAATAAATGCTCTACATCATTAATCGATAGAGAAATGCAAATCAAAACCACAATGAGATATTATCTCATACCCATCAGAATCTCTACCATTAAAAAGTCAAAAACTGACAGATGCTTGTGAGATTGCAGAGAAGAGCGAATGCTTATACACTGCTGGTGAGAATGTAAATTAGTTCATCAACTGTGGAAAGCAGTTTAAGAATTTATCAAAGAACTTAGAGCTATTATTTAACCCAGCAATCTCATTACTGGGTATATACCCAAAGGGATTTAAAGAAATATAAGTTATTCTACCATAAATATACACGCACAGATATGTTCATTGCAACACTATTCACAATAGCAAAGACATGGAATCAACCTAAATGCCTGCCAATGGTGTACTGGAAAATGTGGTACATATACACCATGGAATACTACACAGCCATTAAAAAATGAGATCATGTCCTTTGCAGCAACATGGATGGAGGCCATTATCCTAAACAAATTAACACAGGAACAGAAAATCAAATACTGTATGTTCTCATTTACAAGTGGGAGCTAACATTGTGTATATATGGATATAAGGAAGGAAACAATAGACACTGTGGTCTACTTAAGAGTGAAAGTTGGGAGAACTGTGAGGATCGAATAATTATCCATTGGATACTGTGCTTATGACCTACAGCAACATTAACACTTGCTGTAAGTTTTTGTAATGGTTTTCTCTTTTCACTATTTTCTTTAAAATATTTATCATAAATAGGTTTATTAGTTAGTGTTCCCCAGAGAAACTGAACCAATAAGATATATATAGCTTTATAAGAGGAAATGTTTAAATGGAAGTTGCCTCATGCAGTTAAGCTCAGATAATGTAAAATAGGTAAGGTAATAATCAAGAAGAACATAAAGTTGGAGAACCAACACTACCAGATATCAAGACTTATTTAAAACAATGATGAGAGTAATTAATATCAGCATAGTAATAATGCAAAAATAGGAGTTACGAAACGCAGCATGAGAGACAGTCGTTAAACAGACCCAAAGATTATCACTCATCTTGTGTATTACAGAGTCCACTGCAGTTGAATGGGGAAAGGAGAACTTTTGCTAAATGGCACTGGGTCAATTAGATGTTTATAAGAGAAGAAATAAATATTGATTCTATGCATGTATAAGATAAATTTCAGATGAATCATTGATCTAAAATTAAAAGCTAAACAAAAACTTCTAGAAGTATTTGAGATAGGAAAAGACAAATTAAACAATAAAATAAAAATAATTGGTATTGAATTGAGAATTTCTTTAGTTTGATAAGATCTTATGGCCGGGCGCGGTGGCTCAAGCCTGTAATCCCAGCACTTTGGGAGGCCGAGACGGGCGAATCACGAGGTCAGGAGATCGAGACCATCCTGGCTAACACGGTGAAACCCCGTCTCTACTAAAAAAAATACAAAAAACTAGCCGGGCGAGGTGGCGGGCACCTGTAGTCCCAGCTACTCGGGAGGCTGAGGCAGGAGAATGGTGTAAACCCAGGAGGCGGAGCTTGCAGTGAGCTGAGATCCGGCCACTGTACTCCAGCCTGGGCGACAGAGCGAGACTCCGTCTCCAAAAAAAAAAAAAAAAAAAAAAAAAGATAAGATCTTATTTGTAAATTATTTACTTTTCCTGCAATTGCTTTTGGTGTCTTCATCATGAAATCATTGCCAGTGCCTATGTCTTGAATAGTATTGCCTAGGTTGTCTTTCAAAGTTTTTATAGTTTTGGGTTTTACATTTAAGTCTTTACTCCATCTTGAGTTAATTTTTGTATACGGTGGAAGGAAGCAGTCCAATTTCAGTCTTCTCCATATGGCTAGCCAGTTATTCCAGAAACACTTATTGAATAAGGAATCCTTTCCCTGTTGCTTGTTTTTGTCAGGTTTGTCAAAGATTAGATAGTTTTAGGTGTGCAGTCTTATTTTGGGATTCTCTATTCTGTTCCTCTGGTCTATATGCCTGTTTTTGTACCAGTACCATGCTATTTTGGTTATCATAGCACTGCAGTATAGTTTGCAGTCAGGTAACGTGATGCTTTTAGCTTTGTTTATTTTGGTTAAGATTGCCTCATCTATTCCGGCTCTTTGTTAGTTCCATATGAATTTTAAAACAGTTTTCTCTAGTTTTGTGAAGAATGTCAATGGTAGTTTGATATAATTAGCATTAAATCTATAAATTGCTATGTGCAGTATGGCATTTTACTGATATTGATTCTTCCTATTCATGAGCATGGGCTTTTTTATTTGCTTCTGTCATCTCTGATTTATTTGAACAGTGATTTGTAGTTCTCCTTGTAGAGATCTTTCACCTCCCTATTAGCTGTATTCCTAGCTATTTTATTCTTTTTGTGGCAACTGTGAAAGGTAATTCATTCATGATTCGGCTCTCTGCTTGACTGTTGCTGGTGTATAGGAATGCTAGTAATTTTATACATTGATTTTGTATCCTGAGACTTTGCTAAAGCTCTTTATCAAATTAAGAAGCTTTGGGGTTGAGACAATGGGGTTTTCTAGATACAGGATCATGTTGTCTGAAAACAGGGATAGTTTGACTTCCTCTTTTCCTATTTTGAGCTCTTTATTTCTTTCTCTTGCCTGATGGCCCTGGCTAGAATTTCCAATACTATGTTGAATAGGAGTGGTAAGAGAGGGTCTCCTTGTCTTGTGCCAGTTTTCAAGGGGAAGTCTTCAGGTTTTTGCCCATTCAGTATGATGGCTGTGGGTTTGTCATATATGTCTCTTATTATTTTGAGGTATGTTACTTCAATAACTAGTTTATTTATAGTTCTTACATGAATGGATGTTAAACAGTAAACACAGACCAAAGAGACTAAAATGAAAAAGACTGACGATACTAAATCTTAAGAAGGATGTAACTGAAACTATATATTCTGCTGTTAGTTTAAGGATAAATTTATAAAACAACTTAGAAAATGTTTCAAAACTTCCTACTAAAAGTAAACATGCATATGCCTTATAACTAAGCAGTTCCACTCCTTAATATAAAATTCAACAAAATAAGTGTTTATAACCATAAAAATACACATACAGAAATAATTATCTTTATTAATAATAACCAAAAATGAGAAAAATATTTAAAAATGCATAACTTTTTTTGGTTTATTCATACAGTGGGTTATGATAAAACAATGAAGAACATGCTACTAAAATGAGTAACAATGTGACCTAATCATGCAGACAAAATGTTGAATAAATTGAATTGGAAACAAAATACTGCATACGGTATAATTCTCTTTATATGAAGGCAGAACTAATCTATGGTAATGGGGGTCAAAATAATGGTTAACATGATGGGGGTTACTGATAGGAAGGGAATCATAAAGGATTCTCAGACATATGTGGTTCTGGGTTGTGGTTACATAGGTGTATACATTTGTAAAAGACATATTGATTGTTACAAGTCAGACATATTTAATATACTGTATGTGTTGCATTGTAATTAAAACAAATGCCTTTAAAAATGTACACCATCCAGAGTAGTGAAATAAGGCCAGCTAGGTAGCCAAAGTTCACTCTAAGCATACAGGAGATGGGCCACACCTGAGGAGAGAAAGTATGAGATAATAAAACAACAAATGTTTTGTTATTACTTGAGCACAAGTAAGGTGTAATGCAAATATTTTACTATTAAAGCTTTATGTGCTTTCTCTAGAAAAATATAGAGCAGATAGGATTTACCAATAAATTAAACTGAGGCTTCTAATAAATAAATCAAAGATCATTTCAAACTTTTTGCCAATAATGAATGGAAAAATGAAGTTGTTGTCTATTGAAGAAGATTGAAAGAGGAGCAGGTTGAATTTGGGAAAAGAGATTTAATCATGCTAATTTGGGAATACATATTACATATTCTGTGTGGAAAGTTAGCAGTGGATATATATAAGTTTTGAGTTTGGTGAGCAGTCCAGACTTAAAGTAAGTTTTGAAGGATAACATCACTATGTTAGTAAGGGTTCTCAAGAGACACAAAACCAATAGGATGTGTGTATACGCACATACAAATACAAACACATATTTGTATTTATAGATTTATATATTATAGTATGTAGGTATTAAAAAGAATTAGTTAACATGATTATGGAGGCTAAAAAGCCCTCAGATCTGCAGTGGCAAACTGGAGACTCAGGAGAGCCAATGATATGTAATTTCATTCTGAGTCCAAACATCTGAGAACCAGAAGAGCCAATGGTCTAAAATCCAATCCAAAAACCAGTAAGCTGAAGATACAAGAAGAACTAATGTTTCAGTCCAAGTTTGAAGGCTAGAAAACACCAATATTTCAGTTCAAAGAATCAGTCAGAATGAGTTTCTATTTATTTAATCTTTTTGTTCTATTCAGGTTTTCAATCGATTGAATGAGGGTTGCCTATATTAGAAAGGGCAATTTACTTATATACAGTCTACCAATTCAAATATTAATATCACCCAAAAACATCCTCACAGACACATTTAGAATAATGTTTAATGTTTAACCGAATACCTGGGCACTATCATGACCACCAAAGATTTCAGGTCGTGAGACTGGATGATGTCTCCCCAAAAGTGATGCAAGAACTAAACCCTGGATACTCTAACGTTTGAAGCTCAAAAAATTAGCAATATTCAACTAAAAAAGTTTAGAATGTGTGACCAGTAAAGCAGCAGGAAAACTGAGGACATGATATCCAAGAGGCCAAGTGAAGTATTTCAAAAAGTTGAGATACGGCAACTTTGCCAAAAATAGTGGATGAGTGGAATGTAATGAGGCCAGAGATTTAACACTTAGGTCACAGAGTTGGTTCAAGAAATGATCAAAGCCCTTTAATTTTGGCCACAATGGAATAATCTGAGGGGGCTTACAGTACTTAAGTCCATAAACTACTAAAAATCTGGATAAAATGTATAAAATAATTCTTTTCAAACATTGAATAACAGTTATCAGAGGACTGTAGTTCCTTAAAAAGGGAAGTAAACTAAGTGAACCCTATTCTTCTACTGGCTTTCTGCCTTAAGGTCCTCCCTTTTCAGACACAAGTGAGAGGAGGGGAAATTCAAGCAGAGTTGAGATAGATTGGAATCCAGAAATGCAGAGGCAGTTGGAACTGTGGACAGATACCAGAGAGGAAGATGCTACCCGGGGAAAGACATAGAGAAATTTATAAAGGATTGAATCTGTCACTGAATAAAAAAACATACATAAGTAGCATGGAATGTCTCTTGTCATAGTAAAGAATTGTCAGAGAGCTGGAAACTGAACATTACCCAAAGATTTGGTAATACACAGAGCTTGGAATGTCTGAGCTACAACCAGCCAGAATGAGAAGTCTTCAATGAACACCTGAAGCATTCAGTATACACCTCTGAAATGTACATTCTTAGCAGGAAAACTAAATTGGCCCTAGTGTGAAAACTACTGTAAATGCTCTCCTACTGCCTTTTATGTCCCATGTGAATTGCTCTCTTAGCTGACTCTAACCGAAACTTGCAGCACTCAGCTTTCGTCAGAAGCAGTAGAGGCAAATGGACCACACATCATTCAGCACAAATAACACAAGTGACTTTCTTAGTGACACAAAATTCTTTAATGTAGTGTTTAATAGGTGAGGAAACTATGATTCTGTGTATATAGGTAAATAACCTGGTATAAGACTAGTTACCTGTGGAAGGGTATTATTCACGTAGAGACTCTGTGGTAGGTATATAAGACTTCTAACATGGGACATGTCAAGGGCTTTTATCTGATTTAAAAGACAGAAGCAGCACCAAAAATACAGTAGAAAAAAAGGGAAGGTAATAATAATTAGCTCATTTATTATACTGCTATATGTCAGTCACTATTCCAAATATACTATGCGTATTGACTCCCTTAAGTCTAACAGCAATCTATAAACGTGAGTATTTTTATTCTCATTTTAAACACCACAAAAACTCTAGCACAGAGACACTAAGGAAATTATCCAAAGTCATACAGCTAATAAATGGCTGTATAGTCCATTTTGCATTGCTTTAAAGGAATACCTGAGACTGGGTAATTTATTTTTTAAAAAGATACTTATTTAGCTCACAGTTCTGAAGGCTATACAAGAAGCATGGCACTAGCATCTGCCTCTGTTGAGACCTCAGGAAGCTTTTACTTTTTCTACTTTTTTTGTGGAAGGCAAAGGGGAGTCAGCATATCACATGACAAGAGAGGGAACAAGATAGAGAGGAGGAGGTAGTAGTTCTTTTTGACAATCATGTCTTGCCGTAACTAATAGAGCGAGAACTCAATACCATGGGAGAACACTGAACCATTCATGATGGATCTGTTCCTAAGACCCAAACATCTCCTAGCAGGGTCCACCTCCAACATTGGGGACCACATTTCAGCGTGAGATTTGGAGAAGACAGATATCCAAACTATACCAATGGTTAAGCAAGGATTTGAACGCAGAAAGTACAGCTTCAGAATATGTGGACTTACAAATGATGACAAACTGTTAAAAAACAGTGAAAGATATTTAAAAGAGGAAAACATGAGGCAAGCAGGTAAATCAACCATCAAAATAAAAAAATGAACTAATTTTTGTTTGTATTGAGGAGTTAATGGATAATCTGAAGATAAATAGAGAATTTTTATAACATTTTGAAAATAAATTAAATACACTTTTGGATTTCTGAGCTTAAAATATGTTTCTAATGATGAAATTATAGGTTGGCCATAAATGTTTTTACAGAAATAGGAAATTTGGAAAATACCATAATTGTCTAAGTACATGTGAGATTCAGCAGTGAGAATATTTAGGCATTGTGTTCTTTAGGAAGAAGAAACAATATTTAAATATCCATTAAATACTTACGCATTTGCATCTTTGAACATTTGCCCTAATCTTGCTGACTGGAACCCCTTTCCCATCCTTGGACTTAAAATCAAACGCAAATCAGCTTCCCCTTCACTAAGCCTTTCCTTTTCCATTCAATAGATTCAGCCATTCTCTTTTTTTAACCACTTGAATGAGGTTTAATTGACATACAAAATTTATATAATTTTCTGTGTTTGGACATAAGTATGCACCCATTAAAACATCATCCCTAGCTATACCATAAACATATTCATAATCTCCAGAAGTTTTCTCCTTCCATTTTTATTGCTTGTGTTACAAAATCACTTACCATAAGATCTACTGTTTTAGCAAAATATTAAGTATACATTGTAGTATTATTAACTGTAGAGAATTTATGTACTGTACAGTAGATCACTCGGATTTTACTCACCTTGAAAACCCAAAACTTTGTACTCTAATATCTCCTGTTTCCTCTGAGTTTTCACAGTAAGTACTTTGCTCACACCGCTATGTTAGTCGGTGTCATAATTGATGTTATTTTTTAAATGTGTGCAATGGATGCTGTGGTGCACTACCCTAGTACCCCTTTAGGACTGAGACATTCATTCTCACAGTTGCAGGAATGTTTGCTTGTTGACAACTTGCAACTGTGTCCCTCTCTGAGAATTGCTTTCAGCTGAAAGAAACTGCCTTGCCCTCTCCCCGAGGGAATCCTACATCCAATAACTGTTTGATGCAGAAGTACAAAGGCCTAGCCCATTGGCTCCAATTGGGTATAACTCTGAAGGGGCATCCAAGCTTCAGAACTCCCTAGGGGATTAACTGAGTTTGCTCTTGCAACTACACTCTACTATAGTTCAGTGTCACCTTCTGCACAATGCTGCTTCGTAGTTCTAACAAGAGCATTATCTGAGAAATCTGGTGCATACAAAACTAAGGTAGCCTAAAGAAATTGATCTTAGCCATGTGTCTGTCTTTACCATTAGACCCTGTTATTGGAAGGAAAAGACAATTTCCAATTTTTTTCCATGGAATAACTCATATCTAGCTAACATTTATTGGGACTTGCTATGGCTTAGGCATCATGATCTATAATTCTTCATAACAATTCTTGAGATAGGTAATACTGTATTTCAATGATGCTAAAACCCACTGATTATGTAATGATTTATCAATTTATAACAGCTATTAGAGATGAGAGTGAAACAATTACATAACATATCATAGCACATAATCCTTATAAGCACATAAGAATATGTACTTTATTTCACCTTTTTTTTTTTTTTTTTACATTTAATGCTTCTCTATGGTCAGTAGAAGGAATCGTCTGAATATGTTCACCTCTTAGAAATCATCACTATACACTTATATTCATAATTCAGCTTTATGACTTTGACTGATTTGGCATTATTCAAATTATCACCAAAACTCAAAATCACATCTAAAATATAGGGGATTTCTACTGTATTGTGAGATTAATACAAGATATTCCTTAATTAAAATTATGTTTTCCTAAAATTTAATCAGTGCATCTAAAAAGTTAGCAGGAAATTTGAATAGATATGCAACAACTCAGTGATAGTTTCTTGTAATGCTTAAATCAACCACCACAACCTCTCTTATGTTGGAAAATTATATGATGGATTTTAAGTGTTCTGCCCATTTTTGCTCTAATTATACTACTTGGTATGTAATATGTATTACTCAAAACACACACAAGGACCTCCCATTTCAGTGCTAAATTATTGTGTTATCATTCTGAAATATTTAAAATAATAATTAGGAATTTAAATTTAAGTAAAACTTGTTTTGATGACATGTGCTGATATCAGTGTAAATAAGTAAAATGAAATAGCAGTTGGATGAACAGGTATTTTCTATGGTTATTTGCACACGTATGAGCAATAGCCAGTACCAGCAAAATTTGGACAAAATGTCAAGTGTCACCTACTCTAATAGATGTGTTTCAACATTCAGTTGACATCACTGTTAGATGCACCTTGATTTCAAAAATTAAAATGTGAACATATTTTATAAGATGAAATGGGGCATTGTTAGGAGGAGACTGAAGTTTAGAGAGTATAAGTACTCTAAAATCACAGAGTTACTGAACGGCAAAGCTGACATTTGAACGAGACCAGTCGGATCCTGATATCAATGTTCTGAAGCCCTCTGAAAACTTATATTGGATCAATGAATAAATAAATACATTGATAAATTAATATAAACTTGATGGATTCAAGACAATATACTATCTAAATATATTTCAGACCAATCTGTTGTGCTGTTGAAATTCAACTCCCTGTAATATTAAAAGAAAAATGGAACCTTGGAAAACTAGATAATTGACACTAGTCTGTTTATGTAACGAAGAGAACAAAGGGTAATAACTTAAACATAGCATTTGAGACATTGAGGAATGTGGGCTGAACCAAGAACAATTTGGCAGGCTAAATGAAATTTTGTGGAATAAGATATATCGAGATCTATTTGCAAGTCTGTGTGCATTTTTTTTTAAGATATGAAAATTAGCATATTTACTCAGTAACGTTGTAGGTCATGTAATTTTATAAGTTTTTTTTTTAAACATTGGTCATATCTAAAAGAAAAAATAAAACAATCATCAAAGACTTAAATGAATTACTTCGGGAAATTTAAAAGTTAGCTATTTCAGCAAGAAACACATGGGCAAGAGTCCTTAGGCAATGACTTCTTTCAAAGTGTGGCAGATTATATTGCTAGCATTAATCAGGCATGTGTATCACATTGTCTTACACAACTGCTTAAGGCCATCAGACTGTATTTAGAAAATATATATGTGCATTTGGTAGGTTTTTTTTTTTTTTTTTTTTTTTTTTTTTTTTTGCTTATCTCAAGTGCATGTAACTAAAGGGACATAGTCTTTTAGCAGATTTTATTTTCTATTTTAGCATGAATTTTACTAGTGATTTTTAAAAACAAGATATAGTCCTATGATTCCCAAGAGTACAATGAAATTATCTTTGTAATCTTGTCCAAATCTATTAAAAAACTTTGGATTCGAAATCAATCTAAACATTTTCCAGAAAAGACCTCTTGATAATATTTATCAAAAAATTGCATTGTCACGAATATTGCACAGGAACCATATGTTTCCTTGGCGTAAGAAATGGTGTTAAATGTATTATTACATTATGAACAAAAGATGTATCTGGATACTATTGTTTACCCTTATGCATACTTTTAATTTAAACAGGTAAAAATATCAACTCAAAATAGTACTATTTTTTATAACTACCTGTAAATTAATTTAGCAAACTATAAAGTAAAAAAAAAAAAATAGTTAATAAAACAAAATCATTTCCCTCTTCAACTTTTAGCAGGTTACACTCACTCTGTGAAATATGAGAGTTACACGAATTGATTCTGTATTCCTAAATCTATCTAATATCTGCTGGATTTTAGGAGATAGTTTAGTGAACAGACAAGTGCAAACTAGTGGGTAAGTTCAAGCAAATCATTTTAGCTGAACTTTCATGAGGAGGAAAAACGACCTGATTTTATAATTTTAAAGAATGATTCAAAGTCCATTTTACTTTTCGTCAGAACTTTTCACAGTGTAAAATTAATATCTGTAAACAAATGCTAAATGAATAAATTTGAATTAATTTGTTTCTTAGAAATGAGAGGAGTATGACTCACTGAAGGTTATATTGAGGGCTTGCTATCTGCTACTTCTTTATATCATGAGGGAAAAGACTGTCTGTGCTTAATCATCACGTTATACAACTAAGGAAAACATCATCATCACATTATCACCATCATCATCAACCTAGCAATAAAATCACTCCATAAAGGAGAATTTTCAAAAGGCTATATGTCTACTCCCAATATCAAATAATAATTTGCAGAAGCTTAAGAAAGCATCTTGAATCTTTCAATTTTATACTTTTTTAAAGCTGAATTGTAGATATGATACAAGTCTTCTTCAACATTACCTAGTGTCCACAAATAACCTCACTGCCTAGGAAAGTACCAAGATTATGTGGAATCCAAATGTAGTGCAATTACATGAGAAAGTATTATATTAATAATAACTGGAAAACACAAGCTGTCTGGATATTAACCAGTACACATCTGTATAACTCATTGTCAGAATAATTTAAAACAGAATCTATTTATCTATTTTCCCTAGCTTTATTGAGATAAAATTGACAAAAATAATAATAATACTACATTTTCACTATACAAGTGCACTGATTTTATGTTAGTTTCAAAATATCAGGAATGTTCCATCAGAAGAAATTACAACTGGTTAATATTTCCTTATTGTCAAAGCATACCTTGCCAACTCTTTGACTTATTTTTGAGTCTTGAAATATGTTTGCATATACATAGACTGAGTTTTAGGTACATAGCTTTTTCAAAAACTCTATATTGAATGAAAGTGTAAAACAAATTAAAGTCAACTTAAAGTTCATTATAGTTACTTGAAACACTTTTTTAAAGACATGGGTGATGTACTTTTGGGGACAATTATTTTTTGACTGTTTTAATGCCAATAGCTATAACCAATTTCTTTTGTTTATGGAATAAAAACAGCATGGAAGAACAAAATAATCAGAGTGATTATATAACAACATGTCCTAAATAAGTATGAAAAAAGCAGTGAAAGTTTATTGCTTATGCATATTAAATTAATGAACAATTATTTAATTAGCTGTTACTACCAGGTGGGAAATATAATGGCAGGACACCCAGACAATGTTAAGAAGGAGAATAATCAGCTCCATTTAAGTTAAAATTCATCGTACACTAACATTGCCTGTATTTTCAGCATGGTACCCATGCAAAATATATATTTTTGTATTTATTACAGCACTTAGATATATTTCTCTAAACAGATAAATATGTATTCCACAGATGTAACAGATTCTTTAAGAGGCAAGAATGCATTTAGAAGCAGCAATAGTTTCTTTATTTTTATTTCTTTATTTTTTACTTCAATGACTTTTTGGGGTACAAGTGTTGTTTAATACATGGATGAATTGTATGGTAGTGAAGTCTGATATTTTAGTGCACCTGTTACCCTAGCAGTGTACATTGTACCCAATATGTAGAGAGAGCTTGAAATTCCCATTTTTAAAACCATCAGATCTCATGAGGCCCATTCACTAGCAGGAGAACAGTAGGGGAAAGACCCACCCCCAGGATTCAATCATCTCCCACTAGGTCCCTCCCACAACACATTCGGGAATATGGGAGCTACAAGATGAGATTTGGGTGGGGACACAGAGTCAATCCATATCAGATGTGGTGAAAAGGGAACACTTACAGACTGCTGATGGGAAAGTAAATTAGTACAACCTCTACAGAAAACAGCATGGAGATTTCTTAAAGAACTAAAAGTAGACCTATCTATCCAAAGGAAGTCATTGTATATATATTAAAAAAATTCTACCTGCACATGCATGTTTATTGCAGCACAATCCACAGTTGCAAAGATATGGAATCAACCTAAGTGTCCATCAGCAGATGAGTGAATAAAGAAAATGTAGTACATATACGTCACTGAATACTACTCAGTCATGAAAAGAAATGAAATAATGTTTTTTTTACAGCAATTTGACTGGAGTTGGAGGCCATTATTCCAAGTGAAGTAACACAGGAATGGGTAACCAAGTAAATACGTTCTCACTTATAAGTTGGAAGTGGCTGGGCGCGGTGGCTCACGCCTGTAATCCCAGCACTTCGGAAGGCCGAGGCGGGCAGATCACGAGGTCAGGAGATCGAGACCACGGTGAAACCCCGTCTCTACTAAAAATACAAAAAATTAGCCGGGTGCGGTAGCAGGCGCCTGTAGTCCCAGCTACTCGGGAGGCAGAGGCAGGAGAATGGCGTGAATCCGGGAGGCAGAGCTTGCAGTGAGGCGAGATCGCACTACTGCACTCCAGCCTGGACGACAGAGCGAGACTCAGTCTCAATAAATAAATAAATAAGTTGGAACTAAGCAATGGGTAAACAAAAGCATACAGTGTAATATAAAGTACAGTAATGACTGAGAAGTGAGGAGAGTGGGAGGTGATGAGAAACAGGTGGGTTTGGGGGAACAGGTGGTATTTGGCTCCATAAGTAAGTTAAGTGGTGATTTGTGAGGTTTTGCCTCACCCATTGCCCAGTAGTGTACACTGAACGCAATTTGTAGTCTTTTATCCCTCAACCCCCACCCACCCTTTCCCCTGAATCCCCAAAGTCCATTGTATCATTCTTATGCCTTTGCATCCTTATAGTTGAGGTCTCACTTATGAGTGAGAACATATAATATTTGGTTTTCAATTCCTGAGTTACTTCACTTAGAATAATAGTCTCCCATCCGGTTTGCTGCTAATGCCATTAATTCATTCTTTTTATGGCTGAGTAGTATTCTATCGTATATACACAGCACAATTTCTTTATCCACTCATTGATTGATGGGCATTTGGGCTGGTCCTATATTTTTGCAATTGCAAATCGTGCTGCCATAAATATGCATGCACAAGTATCTTTTTTGTACAACGACTTAATTTCTTCTGGGTAGATACCCAGTACTGGGATGACTGGATCAAACGGTAATTCTACTTTTAGCTCTTTAAGGAATATCCATACTGTTTTCCGTAACGGTTTTACTAGTTTACATTCCCACTGACAGTGTAGAAGTGCTCTCTTTTCCACACCAACGTTTATTATTTTTAAATTTTTTTTGATTACAGCAATTCTTGCAGGAGTAAGGTGGTATCACATTGTGGTTTTGATTTGCATTTCCCCAATTATTAGTTATGTTGAGCATTTTTTCATGTTTGTTGGCCATTGGGTATATCTTCTTTTGAGAATTGTCTGTTCATATCCTTAGTCCTCTTTTTGATGGGATTGTTTTCTTCTTGCTAATTTGTCCACTTTTTATTAGGGTTATTTGTTTTCTTCTTGTGGAATTCTTTGAGTTCCTTGCAAATAAGTATATTTACATTGCTGTAAAACAGATCTCCTGAACTTTTTTATCTTGCAAATTTAAAACTCTAAATCCATTAAACAACAACTCTCTTTCTCTCCCTCCTCCCAAACCCAATAACCACTATTCTGCTTTTGTCTCCACAAACTCGACTTAGACACATCATATAAAGTGGAGCCATACTTTATATGTATTTTACTGTTTGACTTATTTCATTTAGCATAATGCTCTCAAGGTTCATTCATGTAATAGTATGTGAAAAAAATCCTTCATTTTAAAAAAAATGAATTTTTTTTTTATGTACAGTCCCCAACCTACATTTTTTGACATTATAATATAATGGTGCAAAAGTGATATACATTTTATAGACACTATACTTTGAGTGTCCATATGACCATTCTGTTTTTCAATTTCAGTATAGTATTCAATAAAATTACATGAGGTATTCAACACCTTATCATAAGATAGGCTTTGTGTTAGATTATTTTGCTGAAATGTAGGCTTGTCTCCAGTTTTATAAGTTTTCTGAGCAGATTTAAGGTAGGCCAGGCTAAGGTATGATTTTCAAAATGTTAGATATATCATATGTATTTTTGACTTACAATGCCCTCAAAATGATAGACTTGTTGGGCGATAACCCATAGTAAGTTGAGGAGCATTTGTATGTACTACATTTTGTTTATCTGTTTATCCATCCATGAACATTTGGGTTGCTTATAGCCACTAGGGTATCATGAATGGTGCTGCCGTAAATATGGGTGTGATAATTGAGTTTATGCAGTGTTCTGTTTTAATTTCCTTCTAATTTCTTCTTCTGTACATTTTTGAGATTTTTTTACTTGCTAATATTTATTATAATTAACATTCTAAATTCATAGCAACCTAATTTAAATTGATACAACTTAGTTGAAATTGCATGGACAAACTATGCTCCGTTGCTACCCTTTATGTTGTTATTACTCATGATGTCTTTATATGTTATTTTATGATTAACATAGATTGAAATACATTTTGTGATTTTCTTTGAAATCATAAAAATTTTAAAAAGGAGTTATACACCAAAAATACAATAATTCTGGTCTTAATGTTTACTTCAACTTTTGCCTTACTGAAGTTCTCTATTTCTTTATGTGGCTTTAAGTTACTACCTAGTGTCCTTTTACTTCAACCTGAAGAGCTCCTTTTAGCATTTTTCATCCAATAGATTTTATAAGCAACAAATTATCTCAAAAATATCTTACTCTTACATTTTTGAAAGATAGTTTTGCTGGATATAGAAATCCTGATAGTTTTTTCTTTTCAGTTCTTTTAAAACATTACCCCTTCCTTCCTGGTCTCTGTTGTTTATAATGAGAAATATATTTTTATCTTGCAGTTGAATATATTTTGAGTATGATAAGTTGCTTGTGTCTTGTTGCTTCCATAATTCTTTCAATTTTGCCTTTGACACTTTGGAAATAATGTGTCTCAATGTGAAAATTAGTGTTTTTATTTTATTTTATTTTATTATTTTATTTTGGAGCTTGTAAAGCTCGATGGATGTGTAGATTTGTATCTTTTATCAATTTTTTTTTTTTTTTTTTTTTTTGAGACAGAGTCTCTCTCTGTCTCCCAGGCTGGAGTGCAGTGGCAGGGTCTTGGCTTACTGCAAGCTCCGCCTCCCACGTTCATACCATTCTCCTGCCTCAGACTCCCAAGTAGCTGGGACTACAGGCATCCGCCACCATGCCCAGCTAAATTTTTGTATTTTTAGTAGAGATGGGGTTTCACCATGTTGGCCAGGATGGTCTCGATCTTCTGACCTCGTGATCTGCCTACCTCGGCCTCCCAAAGTGCTGGGATTACAGGCGTGAGCCACCGTGCCCGGCCTTCTTTTATCAAATTTGTAAAAATTTTGCTTTTATTTCTTCAAATACTAATTTCATTCATTTATTCTCTCTAAATTATTTTTTAATTTTTGTGGGTGCATAGTAGGTGTATATATTTATGGGGTACATAAGATGCTTTGATACAGGCATGTAATGCATAATAATCAGATTATGCAGAATGGGGTATCCATTCCCTCAAGCATTTATCCTTAGTGTTACAAACAATTCAGTTATGCTCTTCTAGTTATTTAAAAAATACAAGTAAATTATTGACAAGTGTCACTCTGTTGTGCTATTACATAGTAGGTTTTTTTCATTCTTTCTAATTTTTATTTTTTTGTACCCAACAACCATCCCCACCTCTTCCCCAACCCGCCACTATGCTTTTCAGCCTCTGGTAACCATCCTTCCACTTCTTATCTCCATAAATTCAATTGTTTTGATTTTTAGATTCCATAAATAAATGAGAATATGTGATATCTGGCTTTCTTCTTTCTGTGCTTGGCTTATTTCACCGAACATAACGATTTCTAGCTTCATCCATGTGCTGAAAAAACCATGAGGATGCACATATCTCTTTAATAAACTGATTTTCTTTCTTTTGGGTATATTCCCAGAAGTGGGACTGATGGATTACATGGTAGCTCTATTTTTAGTTTTTTTCTGGAATCCCCAAACTGTTCTCCACAGTGGTTGTATTAATCTACATTTCCAACAACAGTGTACAAGGGTTCCCTTTTCTCCATATCCTTGACAGCATTTATTTCCCGTCTTTTGGATATAAGCCATTTTAAGATGAGATATCTTATTGCAGTTTTGATTTGCATTTCCCTAATGATTAATGATGTTAAGCACGTTTTCATATACCATATGCCATTTGTATGTATTCTTTTGAGAAATATGTATTCAAATCTTTTCTCCATTTTACAACCACATTATTAGGTTCTTTTCCTATAGAGTTGTCTGAGCTCCTTTTATTCTGGTTATTCAACTCTTGTCAGATAGATAGTTAGCAAGTATTTTCTGTCACTGTTTATTGTATCCTGCGCTGTCCAAAACTTTTTTTAACTTGATGTGATCCCATTGTCCATTTTTGCTTTGATTGTCTGTGCATGTGGGGTATTACCCAAGAAATTTTTTTCCAGTCCAATGTCCTGGAGAAATTCCTCAATGTTTTCTTGTAGTAGTTTCATAGTTTGAGGTCTTAGATTTATGTCTTTAATTTTGATTTGATTTTTGTATATGGTGAGAGATAAGGGTCTAGTTTCAATCTTTTGCATGTTCATTTGAAGTTTTTCTTCATTTTTTATGTAGGCACTTATAGCTATAAACCTCCCTCTTAGTGCTGCTTTTTCTGTATCCCATAGATTTAGGTATATTGTGTTTTCAAAATCATTTGTTTCAAGAAATTTTACAATTTCCTCCTAATTTCTTTATTAACCCATTGGTCAATCAGGAACATATGGTTTAATTTCCATGTGTTTATGTCATCTCCAAAATTCCTTTCATTATAGATTTCTACCTTTTTTTCATTGTGGTTAGAGAAGATCCTTGACATTATTTAAATATTTTAAGACTTATTTTATGACTTAATATATGATCTATCCTTGAGAATGATCCATGTGCTGAGGAAGAGAATGTGTATTCTTTACTCATTAGATGAAATGTTCTAAATACCTATTAGAGCCATTTAGTTTATAGTGCAGATTTAGTACTCTGTTTCTTTGTTGATTTTCTGCCTGGAAGATCTGTTTAATGCTGAAAGTAAGATGTCGAAGTCTCTAGCTATTGTTATATTAGAGTCTCTCTCTTTAGCTCTAATAATATTTGCTTTATATATCTGGATGCTCCAGTGTTGAATGCATATATACTTAAAATTGTTATATCCTCTTGCTGAATTGGCCCATTTACCGTTATATAGCATCTGGGAGCTAGGACCTAGAACAAGGTTCTCATGGCTCTGACTGGTGTCCTATCCCGCAGTAGCTGAGCTGGTCTCCAAGGTGCAATACAAAGTCCTTTCCACTCTTCCCTCTCCACTCCTCAGGAAGAAGGATGGGGTCTCATTTGAAGATGTGAACTGTGCAGTCTGATGTTAGGGTGGGGGTGATGCCAACACTTCCTTAGCTACCCTGGCTGGTGTCCCCAGTAGGTCATATGTACCCCTTCCCCTTACTCCCCTCCCCACCACCAGTGCACTGGCACTGGACCTGGACCAAATTCAGCACTCGGACTCACCTAGCAGTTGCAGTCTTTGTGGCCTAGACTACCATTCATGTTTAGTTAGAGCCCCAGAACACTGTAGCCCACAGCAGTGAGGTTTGTGAGAACCCAGGTTCCAGTGACTGAAATCAGTGATTCTCCTGTGGCTAGGGCTGGTTTAAATGCTCCCTCTCTGAACAAGCATCAGCTGAGTCTGGTCTGGTTTCGTTTTCTGTTATAAGAGAGCAGCACTGAGTTCAATGCTTCTTATTTGCTGCACTCTCCCTCTCCCAAGTGCAAAGAAAGGCTCTGTGTGCCATGCCACCACTGCCAGATGATGGGGCAAGGCAGGAATCTGCGATTTAAAATTTTTTTTCCTACCTCTTCAGTGCCTCTTTCGGTGATATGAAGTGAAAACCAGGTACTGTGAATACTCATCTGATTTTTCATTCTTATGAAGATGCATTTTCTGTGTAGATAGTTGTTAAATTGGTGTCCTTGCAGGGGGAATAATAAGTGGAACCTTCTATTCCACCATCTATACCCCTCATTTTTTTACCCGTTTTTTGCAGGTTTTCAGAGTGAATAATTTCAAATGACCTATTTTCCAAGTTTTCTGATTTGTTTTTCTGCCTGCTTAAAATTTCTATTGTTTTAAATTTCAGTTATTGCTCCTTTTAGTATCAGAATTTTCATTTGATTCCTTTTCACAACTTTATTTTCTTTGCTACTATTCACTGTTTTTATATCATTCTTCTATTTTACTTTATCTGTGGTTTCCGTTACTCTGAGCATATTTAATATGGTTGATTGTAGTTTTTATGTAGTAAGTCCAATATCTATAATTTCTCAGAGACAGTCATTTGTGCATAGACTATACTTTCTTTTTAATTTGCACACTTAATTTTTTGTGTGTTTGAAAACTGAACATATTGAGTATTATAGAGGGTATATCTAAAAGTTAGATCCTTCTCCTTACCCAGGATGTATTTTGTTGCTTCATGTGTGCTATCACTGTTTGTTTAATGTATGTTGGTGAAGCCAAGTTTTTTGTTTGTTTGTTTGTTTGTTTGTTTGTTTTTATGTATGACCTCTGAAGTTTTTGTTTCTTTGGGTTGTACAATACTTTTGATTTCAGAAATTGGCTTGACCTTCAAAAGCCCCTCTTCCCCAAAGAAATTGGAGAAGAAAAAGAGAGAAAATAGAGATGGGGGGGAGAGAGAGAGAAAAAGAGAGAGAGAGAAGGGGGGAGAGAGAGAGAGAGAGAGAGAGAGAGAGAGAGAGAGAGAGAGAGAGAACAAATAATAAAATAAAGAAAAAAATAAAATTATCCAATTCTTTGCATGTTGCAGGTTGAATTTCTGCTGGATTACTTCTTCAATGCTTAACTAGATTGTTTAAAAATTAGCATTTGCCCTCATTTCCAATTTCTTTTGAGTCTACAGAAAGTCAGAGGGAAATCTCAGGGTCTTCTCAGGCCTTTTCTGAGCATTCATTTTGTGTTAGGCAGGTGCATCGCTCTCTAACTTCCTCCGTATATGTAGGCACTTTTTGAATAACCTAATTTCTCAAAGAAAAGTCTCTCCATAGCTTATCCTTCAGGATTTCATTGCCCTCTTGTTTGACACATTGTAATATTTTGCCATAGGCAGCTGGTGGATGTTTCTTTGTCTTATGTTGGTTTTGAGGAATACCCCCCACTTTTCTGCCCTTAGTGAGTTTTGACTTAGCTAGCACAAGGTGAGTGCTTGCAGCAGTCCTTCAAGTATCCCTGACAGTTAAGATCAGATAAGCATAGTTCTTTGAGAATAAAGTCTGCTCTGCTCCTTCTGGAACCAGGTACCAGTATCTTATACCAGGGACACAGGTTACCATCTTCATGACTGTCATTGTGTCAGAAGGTGGTGTGGGGCGGGGGTAGACAAGGGCAAGTAAAAATGCCACAACTCTTTCCTAATGTTTTCAAGTTTCATTTTTCTTGATTAGGCATTCTCTTGGTTGCTATATATTATTTACCATAGTTCCAGCAAAGTTGATTCTGACAGTTTTTGCTTCAATTTTTCATCTTTCTGTGGAAAGATGAACTCTTGGACTTCTTTACTCGGCCATTTTTGCTGACATCTGATTTATGTATTTTAAATACATATGCTCTATTTATAGTGGATCTGTGGTTTGTTACACAAATGCTCCCACCAAAACCATGGCACTTCTCAGATGTCAAGGTGTTTACTGCAGACGAGTCAGACCTAAATCCCTTCCTCAGAATTTCTCTCAACTGAAGTACAATATCTGTCTTAAGTTTATACCTCACTGGGGGGTGCTCATATTTAATGATTGATCAGTAAAAACAAACAAAAACTTGACCCTTTTGCCAAGACATCTGACAATCCAGAAATCCAGGAAAATTGAGAATATACCATACTTTCAAATTCTCATGGGATTGCTGAGCTTTTCCTACCCTTTTATGGATATTGTTCACTTCCAACAACTTTTATACCAAAACGAAGTCTCAGATGCTATTTCCTGGCACATATGAGATAAAGCAATACTTGCATTCAAACATTACATTAGAATACCTGAGGAAAATAAATTCCGTTCATGTTAATTTGCACATTTTGCATTCCTCTTTGCATCTGGCCATTATCAATTATTTTTCTAACTTCTTACAAAATTGAATGTTTTAACAAAAATCTTTTAGGCTAGTTATCAAGTTTTGTTATTTACATTACTTACATTTTCCTTTGTTGAAAATCAGAGAGATTTACCTGTATATATTCTTTATACATTTATTTCAAATTTTTTCTGTGATAATGGATACATGCTGTTCTCATGATAGTGAGTTCTTGAGAGATCTGGTTGTTTGCACACATGCACACGTATGTTTATTGCGGCACTATTCACAATAGCAAAGACTTGGAATCAACCCAAATGTCCATCAGTGACAGACTGGATTAAGAAAATGTGGCACATATACGCCATGGAATACTATGCAGCCATAAAAAAGGATGAGTTTGTGTCCTTTGTAGGGACATGGATGCAGCTGGAAACCATCATTCTTAGCAAACTATCACAAGAACAGAAAACCAAACACCGCATGTTCTCACTCATAGGTGGGAACTGAACAATGAGATCACTTGGACTCGGGAAGGGGAACATCACACACCGGGGCCTATCATGGGGAGGGGGGAGGGGGGTGGGGGGAGGGATTGCATTGGGAGTTATACCTGATGTAAATGACGAGTTGATGGGTGCTGACGAGTTGATGGGTGCAGCACAGCAACATGGCACAAGTATACATATGTAACAAACCTGCACGTTATGCACGTGTACCCTAGAACTTAAAGTATAATAATAATAATAATAATAAAAAGAAAGTGTGTAGCAGCTCCCTGCTTGCTCCTGCTCCCAATCTGTGAGACACCTTGCTCTCCTTTCACCTTTTGTTATTAGTAGAAGCTTCCTGAGGCTTCCCTAGAAGGACAAGCTGCTAAGTTTCTTGTACAAGCCTGCAGAATTCTGAGCCAATTAAATCTCTTTGCTTTATAAATTACTCGGTCTCAGGTATTTCTTTATAGCAATGTGAGAATGAGCTAATACACATATCCTGTTATATAGCCTAGATTTTGTTATTACAAGTTCTGTAACATTTTTTCTCTCTCCAAACACAGAGAGATCTCTGGTTTTTCCAGCAAATTCCTGCAAATACATCAAACTCCAAAAAGCTTATGTCATCTTTGAAAACAATCTTTTCATTTTATAATGGTTTTAAACTTATGGAAAAAATGTGAAGGTAGTACAAGAGAATTACCACATACCCTACCACCAATTTTACCTATTAATGTATAGTATTAGTATGGTATATGTTTCAAAACTAATGAACCCTATATGGATACACTATTATTAACTAAAGTTTATATTTTATTCAGAATTCAACAGCTTCTTCCTATGGTCTTTTCTGTTCTAGGATCCCATCATAGATGCCACTTTTCATTTAGGCCTTATGTCTCAGGCTCCTCTTGTCTGTGATAGTTTCTAAGACTCCTTATTTTTGAAGACCTTGAACGTTTTCAGGAGTTCTGGGCAGGTATTTTGTAGAATGTCTTTTAGTTGGGGTTTGTCTGATGTTTCTCTCATGATTAGATGGAGGTTATGTGGTTTTAGAAGGAAGACCACAGAGCCAAAGTGCCAGTCTCTTCATAACATAAAGAGGGTATATACTATGAACATGACATATCACTGTTGATGTTAACTCTGATTATCTTGCTTGAGGTAGCATTTGGCAGGTTTCCCTATAGTAAACTTACTTTTTTTCTCTTTTTCCATATTGTGTTCTTTGGAAGGAAATCACTCTAGCAACTCACACATAATGAGAAAAAGGCTATGTTGCCAATGTGGAAGATCTACATGAATTATTTGGAATTCTTCATGAGACAGTTGTCAATTCTCTCTGTACTTATTAATATAATTATTTTTGTATAACCATGAACTCAAGGGTATAGAATCTATACTTTGAGTTTTATATGGTGCTAAGTTGTTCTGTGACTCAAATTTTTCCAGCTTTAGCCATTGGGATTATTTCAACTGGAAATTAGATTACATATTTCTTTGCCTACCCATCATTGTGGGTGTTATTGTGTTGGTCTTTTCTTAAAAGTACTTTTTCACTCTCTGGAATTATAAGATTCTCCAGACTCACCTTGTACATTTCCTCTCACAGTTCATTTCTCCAAGGAACAATAGTTCCTTTCAATGAAGTATGCTATTAAAAACTAAGATCTGGGTACTGATTGTGCTTGATACTACTAGGGTGTTGTTGCTTCTAGATCTCTTAATACATTCAGTGGATAATATGTGTGAATACTAACATATATACATGTGCAAGTAAAAATTCCACAATTCTTTCCTAAAGTTTTCAAGTTGCATTTTTCTTGATTAAGCATTCTCTTGATTGCTATACATTATTTACTATAGTTCTGGCAAAGTTGATTCTGACAGTTTTTGCTTCAATTTTTCATCTTTCTGTGTAAAGACAGACCCTTGGACTTCTTTGCTCTGCCATCTGATTTACATATTTTAAATACATATGTTCTATTTGTAATGGATCTGTTGTGTGTGTACATATATATTATACATATATATAATATATATACATACATATATATTATACATATGTATAATATATATACATACATATATACACATATATATATATCCCATATATATGGGTTAGTATTAATACATGTTATCCCCTCAATGTGTTGAGAGATCTAGAAGCGACAACACCCTAGTAGTATCAAGCACATATATAATACATATAGTGTAAATATTTCTGCATGTTACCATCTGCACCTGTATTAAACTAAAAATGAGTTCATTTTGATACAATCAACCCTAATTTATTACCACCTAGATATTCCAGCTTTCTCTCTTTGTGTGTCTGTAACCTCTAAATCCAACAGTGAGAAAACTGGCTCCCACCATTTTTTGTACATTTTCTAAATTGCTCGATTTCAGTAAACTTATATTGTGGTTTCAGAGTTGTCTACCCATACCACATGGGAAACAATGTTAATCAACTGGAGTACAGTCCTTATATACAGTTCCTTTTGAATTTAGTTTTGCAGATTAAACTCTTTTCCAAGTTACTTAGGTCAGAACCTGATTTCTCTACCTCCTTTAGTGAGTTATTTAATAACTTTGTCATCCATTTAGATTTTCTTGTCACATTCTACATCCCATTTGAGATTTTCCAAATCTCCTAAATAATTTTTAATTTTCATAAATTAAACTATGTTCTTTATGTTATGTATAGGAGATTTTCCAAATAATTAAAGTTTTAAATTTACCATATCGATACCATAGAGAATAGTTTCACTACTGTAAGAAGCTCCCCTGTACTTCAACTATTCAACCACTCCCCTTCCCCTGAAACTGGCGGCCACAATTTTTATCATCTATACACTATTGTCTTTTCCAACATGTCATATTATTGAAATCATAAAATATTTAGCATCTTCAGGCTTTTTTCTTGCACTTAATATATACATTTAAAAATTATCCGTAGCTTCTACACAACAAAAGAAATATCAGCAGAGTAAACAGACAACCCACAGAGTGAGATAAAGTCTTTTTAATCTGTATATCCAAACAAAGGACTACTATTCAAAATCTGTAAGGAACTCAAACAAATCAGCAAGAATAAAAACAAACAATCTCATGAAAAAGTGAGTTGAGGACATGAATAAACAATTCTCGAAAGAAGATATACAAATAGACAACAAACATGAAAAAATGCTTAACATCACTATCAGGGAATCAAAACCACAATGTGATACCAACTCACTCCTGCAAGAATGTCCATAATAAGAGAAGAAAATAAAACAGTGTTGGCATGGATGTGCTGAAAAGGGAACACCACTACACTGCTGATGGAATGTAAACTAATACCACCACTATGGAAAAAATTATAGAGATTCCTTTAAGAACTAAAAGTAGATCTATCATTTGATCCAGCAATCCTACTCCTGGGTATCTATCCAGAGGAAAAGAAGTCATATAAAAAAGATACTTGCACATGCATGTTTATAGCAACACAATTTCTATTTGCAAAATTATGAAACCAGCACAAATGTCCATCAATCAATAAGTAAATAAAGAAAATGTGGTACATATATACACCAGGGAATACTCCTCAGTCATGGAAAATAATGAAATAATGGCATTCACCACAACCTGGATGGAACTGGAGACCATTATTTTAAGTGAGGTAATTTAGGAATGAAAAACCAAACATCTTATGTTCTCACTTGTAAGTGGGAGCTAAGCTATGAGGATGCAAAGGCATAAGAATAATACAATGGACTTTGGAAACTCAGTGGAAAGGGTGGGAAGGTGATGAGGGATAAAAGTCTACACATTGGGTACAGTGTATGCTGCATTTCAGGTGCAAAATTTCAGAAATTTCCACTAAAGAACTTGTTCATGTAACCAAATGCCACCTGTTCCCCCCTAAACCTGTTATCCATATCTGTATGTTACTTTATTTCTTTTTATTTTAAAACAATATTCCACTGTATGATTTGCCACATTTTGTTTAATCATTCACTTATTGAAGTACATCTTGATTTCTTCCAGTTTGTTGGTAACTATGAATAAGGGTGCTCTAAATTTGCATGCAGTTTTCTTTTATTTATTACTGTTGAGTTTTATGAGTTTATTTGTATTTTATTTACACATTCTTTGTTACATATGTGTTTTGCAAATATTTTATTCCAATCTGTGCTTGTCTTTTTACTAACACTGTCTTTTGCAAAGCAAAACTTCTTAATTTTAATAAAATTTAACCTAACAAATATTTGTTTCTTTTATGAATCATGCTATTGGAATTTTACTTTAAAAGCTTATCAACAAACTCAAGGTCACATAGATTTTTCTAGTATGTTTTCTTTATAAATTTTGTTAGTTTTGCATTTTACATACAGGACTATAATACATTCTGAATTAATTTTTGTATAAAATGTAAAGGTTTGTGTCCAGTATTTTTTTCTGTTTTTTTGTTTTGTTTTTTAATATACAACCATTGGTTTTAACAGTCTTTGTTAAAAAGACTATTCTTTTTTCAATGAAATCAGTGCCACTACTTAATTGTCACAGAGCAGTTGATTATACTTGTGTTGGCATATTTACGGTTATTCTACTCTATGCCACTGACCAACGTGTCTATTCTTTCATCAGTTCCAGAATGTCTTCATTATTGTAACCTTATAGTAAGTCTTAAAATTGGTTGCATAAGATCTCCAACTTTGTCTTTTTCTACTACATGGTATTGGCTATTTTAGGTCTTTTGCCATTTTATTTTAAATTTAGAATTGGTATGTTGATACCTACAAAATAGCTTGCCAGCATTTTGGATGGAATTGTGTTAATTATATATTACAAACTAGAAAGAATTGACATCTTAACAACATTAAATCTTTCAATCTATGAACAAACAGTATCTCTTCATTTGCTTACAATCTTTGATTTCTTTCATTAGAGGTTGGAGGTTTTTTGCACTCACATTTTGTGTATATTTTGTTATACTTATCGCTAAGTATTTCTTTACTTTTGGTATTATTTTAAATAGTATTAACATCAAGTGCCAAGTGTTTATTGCTGGCTTATAGAATATAAATTCACTTTTGTATATTGATTTTATATCCTATAGCCTTACTCTACTTGATTATTAGTTTCAGGAGATTTTATTTTTTCAGTGATTTAGAATTTTCTACATAGAAAATTGTGTCTTCTGTGAATAGAGACAATTTTACTTTTTCCATCTTAATCCATATATAAATGTGTGTCTCATCTTACTGTTTTTGTGTATTAGCCAAGACTGGCAGTATGATGTTAAATAACAATTGTGAGAGAGAATATTTTTACATTTTTTCCTTGTTCCCAATGTCCTTGGGAAAGTGTCTATTTTTCCACCATTAAGTATGATGTTAGAAGTAGATATTGTGTAAGTTTTATCTATCAAGTTTAGGAAGTTGCCTTCTGCTACTAGTTTGCTGGGAGTTGTTTTTTTTTTTTTTTTTTTTTTTTTAATCATGAGGGAGTGTTGGATTTTTAATTTTTTAATCAATTGATATGATCGTATAATTTTTCTTCTTTAGTCCATTGATTTGGTGGATTACATTGTTTGATTTTCAAAGGGTCCCAGCCTTGCATACCTGGAATAAATCCAACTTTATTGTGTATCATGGTGTATAATTATTTTTATAATGTAAAGGGTCAAGTTTAGTAATATTTTGTTGATGATTTTCCATCTATCATCATGAGAGATATTGATATGTCGTTTTCCTTCTTGTAGTGTTTTGGTATTAGAGTAATAACCTCAATGAATGAGTTAGAAAGTGTTCTTTATTTTTTGCATAATTTGACATACTTTCTTCTTTATTTATCTGATACAGTTTATCAGATGAAACTATTTAACCCTTGTGTGATTTTTTTGGAAAGTTGCTAATTATTGACTTAATTTCTTTAGTAGATATACATAACACTATCTAGGTTATCTGTCTCCCCTTGTGTGATTTTTGGTAATCATGTCTTTTGAGTAATTGATCCATTTCATCTGAATACTCAAATAATGGGCATAGAGTTTTTCATAATACTCTATTATTCTTTTCATATCCATGAGATTAGAGACCTTGGTTTGTGTGATTTCTATTTCTGTTAATGTGTGCTTTATGGCCCAGAATGAAGCCTATTTTGGGCAAATGGTCTGAGCTTAAGAAGCATACATGTAACGCTGTTGTTGCATAAAATATTCTATAAATATTAACTGGATCCAGTTGATTTGAGAGCTCTTCAGGTCAACTATATCCCTATTTATTTTCTTGCTCTTGATCTATCAATTGTGGAGAGGAAAGAGTTAAAGTATTCAGTTATAATTGTGGGTTTTTCTTTTTTCTTTTTCGTCTTTTTTTCTTTAGCTCTGTAAGATTTTGTTTCACATATTTTGAGGATCTGTGTCTAGTGTACATGCATTTTGACTATGAACAAAAGTTCTCTGAAAAGGAATTTAGAGAAAAGAGACTTGATTTCAGTAGACAATTTGCAAACCAGAGAGACAAAGCTTTTGGTGTAAAACAAAAGTGTGTTCCAGTGAACAAAGAGAGAGTTTACTTACTTTCATGTTTTCTCCAAATGTAATGAAACCTTTTATATAATCCCACTTTATGTTATCTTTTAGTTTATCAACTATACTCATTTTATAAATATTTTAATGGTTATAATATAATTTATATATTCCATATACTTTAGCTTATCTATTTTAAAATAGCACCATAAAATATTTTGTTTTACCTTCATTTATTCCATTCTGAATACTAGTCCATTCTTTAGGCATGTTTGTGGTGCATATTAATCATTTTCTTTCTTTAGAAAATATTTTAAGTTTTACTCTGTTAACTTTAATATTTATATCATGACATTAAAAATTCTTATTTTCTGTTAAAAAAATGTTTATCTTTCTTTTTTTGCAGAGCAAGCCTGCTGTTAAATTCCCTCAGTTTTTGTTTCTCTGAGAAAATTTTAATTTCTCTTTTACTTTTGAGGAACAATTTAGTCGATATGGAATTATGACTTGGTAGATTCTTCTTTCAACAATACATATTTCACTTCATTTTTAATTCTTAAGCTCACAAATATTCTTCAGAAGGTAACATATTCTGGTTTTCCCCAGATTTATTGAGGTATAAATGACAAATACAAGTTTATATATTTAAGATGTACAGTGTGATGTTGTGATATATGTATATGTTGTGGAATAATTACTAAAATCAAGCTGGTTAACATATTTATCATCTCATAGAGTTTCCTTTTTTATAATTGTGAGAATACTTAAGATCTACTCTATTAGAAAATTTCAAGTATTCATTATCATTAATTATAGTTACCATACTTATACATTAGGTCTCCAGAACTTATTTATCTTATAACTGTAAATTTGTACCATATGGCCAACATCTCACTATTCTCTTCACCCCCTTACTCCTGATAATTACTTTTCTACTCTCTCATTCTATGAGTTTGACTTTTGAATATTTCACGTATAAGTGAGATCATGCAGTATCTGTTTTTATGTGCCTGGTTTATTTCACTTAACATAATGTCCATCAGGTTTATTCATGTTGTTGCAATTATCAGGATTTTCTTCTATTTAAGGAAAAATTATATTCCATCACACACACACACACACACACACACACACACACACACACACATTTTCTTTATCCATTCATTCATTGGGACTTAGTTCGTGTCCATATGTCATATGTTGGCTATTATAAATAATGCTGCAATGAATGTGATAATGCAGATATCTCTTTGAGTTAGTAATCATATTTATTTTTTAATATATACCAGAAGTGAAATTGCTTGATCACATACTAGCTATATTTTTAATTCTTAGAGGAATCTTCATACTGTTTCTATAATGGCTATACCAATTTACATTCCTACCAACAATGAGTAAGGGCTCCATTTTTCCACACCTTCACCAACACTTGTTATCATTTGACATTTTGAAAATAGCCATCGAAATACATGTGAGGTGATATCTTATTGTGGTTTTGATTTGTATTTACCTGACGATTATTGATGCTGAGCATTTTTTTCATATACCTTTTGGCCATCTGTATGTCTTCTTTTGAAAAAATGTCTATTCATATCCATTGCCCGTTTTTTAAATTGGCTTATTTTTAATTAAGTTGTATAAATTACTTCACTTTTTTTTTTTCTCACATGTTTTCTTTGGAGAAATCTGCATAATTTTTGTCCCTTTTCCTCTATAGGTATGGTGTTATTTTTTCCTCTGGATTCTTTTAAGATTTTCTCTTTGTCTTTGGATTCCTACTGTTTGAATTTGCTATGCCTTGGTGTGTGCATATGTTTGCATGGTTTGTTTTTTGTTTGCTGGTTGATTGGTATTTATCCAGTCTGATAATCCTTTTCTTAATTTGTGTTTTTGGTTTGTCATTTTTTGAAAAGTCCTTGGCTGTCATTGCCTTAAATGTTTCTACTTCCATCTCTCTTTTCCTTCTGGTATTCAATAATGAATACATTATATCTTTTGAAATTGTCTCACAGTTTTTTAGTCTTCTGTTGTGTGTGTGTGTGTGTTTTCTCTTTTCTTCTTTTTCCTCTTTACCGTTCAATTTCAGTGTGCCTATCAATAAATCATCATATTCACTGAGTCTTTCCTTAGCTATGCCAAATTTACTGAATAACTCATTGAAGGTGTTCTTCATTTCTTTTATAGTATTATCATTTTTTGTTTTGTTTTCTAGCATTTCCATTTAACTATTAGACTTTTCATCTCTCTGTTTACATCATCCTTCTGGTTTTCCACGTTGTCTACCTTTCTATTACATCACTTGACATTATTTATTGTTATTTTTTATTCTGTTTCTGATAACTGTAATATCTGCACCGTATCTGAGTTTTGTTTTTGTGACTTTCTTTTTCTATTGTGACTGTTTTTGTCTTTTGGCTTACCTTGAAGTTTCTGTTATTTTATTGCAAAAGTTTATGACTCCAAGGTTTCTGTCTAGGTAGGCAAATCTCTTCTGTGGTTTAAATATAAACCTGTCTCTAAATATTTTGGTGTGGTAGTTTTTTTTTTTTTTTTTTTTTTTTTTTTTTTTTTTTTTTTTTTTTTTAGGACTGCAACCTCAGTTCTTTGATTGATCCAACAAAAGTCATTTATTTCACGTTTCTCCAGTATTTTCTCATAATGACGGGAATGATGACTTTCAATTGTTTTATATATTATAGTTGAAACTAGAAATTCTTCATGCCTTTTTAGACCCATAATCGTTTACTCCTATGACCTTTACTTTAACTTTTACCCCTTCATATTTGCATGTTTTGTCTTATACAGCTTTAATTCCATAGAGTGACAGCTATTATAATCACTCTTAAGCATAAACCATGAATACCTTAGACTCATTATTTTATGCTCATTTGGGCAACCTCAATTCTTCTTGAATCCAACTCTGCCTACTTGATGCAGCAATTCATGTTCAATTCATGTTGAGTCAAATACGTTCAGACATTAACATGTAATTCTGTTACCTTATCTCATTTTTAATGCATTACTAATACTTTCAAATGGGTCTAATATTACCCATTATATTTCCTCCAGTCCATTCACTCTCTGATACTCCTGAGTAAAAACTTAGTGCTTTCTTTCCCTAGCCTCATCCCTCAAAGCTGCCATGTCTTCTTTTTTTTTTAGTTGCAGCAATATAAGGAGGATTTTCATGAGGTTCCCTCCACAACATGTAATCACTTACCCCCATCTGTGCCTACATACTATGCCTTCTCTCTCACTGATATGGACAAACTTTATTGCTTCTAGAAAAGGTCAAAACCTCTCTTTATGCACAGGTTACCATTCCTTCAGAACTACGTAATGACTCCAGCAATTTTATGTTTGTCCCTGCGTCATCTCTTTTCCTCTTTCTACCAAACAAATTATCATTCGCATAAATTCAATCATATGTTGCTTCCCTATATTAATTTTTAAAAAACACCTTTTCTTGATTCTACTTTGTCCTCTAAGTGTCTCTCCCTGATCATTTACTTCTTGAGTTTTGTTTTACCACAAAATTCAAATATAGAATTTTATTGCTCTCTTGTCATGAAGTCTTCCCTCATAATCTACTACCACCAGATTATTGTTTACACCATTAATCTGAAAGTGTTCTTGTCAAAGTGACCAAAGATTTTTAACTTGCAAAATTGTTAATCTTTGAATTGTTTTGATTTATCACCATTATTTGATAGAATTGATCTCTTTCTCTTCCTAGAAATACTTTCACAATCTGGCTTTCAGAATACCTCATTTTCTTGATTTTCTTTTTGCCTCATTGATCCATGCTTGTCTATTTTCTTTTCTTTTCTCTTAACGTCTCTCAACCTCCTAACCCTAAAAGGTTTAGTCCTTCCACATGTTTTAGTCTGTGCCTAGTCTCTTGCTGTTTCTATTCATTCAATAACAATTTCCAAATTTGTATTTCCATCTCAACCTCACCTAATATATTACTTGGATATTTGATAATTACCTTAAAATTTAAATTTCCAAAATTATATATGGCCCTTCCTCTCAAAACACAGATAATCCTAAAACCTGAAGTCATGACTAACTCATTCTTTTTGCATTCTAATCTATCATAAAATCATTTTATTTCCTTAAGTATATACACAGACTCAGTGTTTTTTAATACCGCAATTGCCATCCCAGTTTCAAAACACAATTCACTTCTATTTCTCTTTCTCTAACAGCTCTTTATACTGGTTTTGTGTCTCCCTTTCCTACCCTCTCCTCTGCACAAATGCTAGTTTTCCTGTTAAGTGTAAACAAGATCATGTTGCTCTTCATCTCGAAAGTTGTTCAGTGGTGTCTAATCTCGTGCAGTCTAAACCCATGGTTCTTAAGATAGCTTACATGATGTCTAAGACCTCATATCCTGTTATTTTTATCCTTACTCATCATAGCCCAGCCATAGTGGCTCAGTTGACATTTTTCAAATATTCCAAACATTGTCCTCCTCAAATATTTTGAGCTTACTTCTGGTTTCCATCTGGATTTCTTCTTCCAGTAGTTGTACAAATGTCACCATCACTTTGCTTTCTCTTTGAAGATTACCCTCTTTACATTATTTAAAGTTGCCAAGGCTCCCCAGCCTCCAAAATGTTTAATTATGATGGCAATGGTTTAATTTTTCTTCATAATAACTTATCATATAAATAGCATATATTTTATTTTATTTAGTACATTTCTTAATGAAGTATGCTGTAAGCTCGCCAAGAGGAGGGAATTTTTTTAAAATGTTGTGTTTACTTCTATATTTATTTCACCAAATACAGTGCATTCATAGGTGCTCATTAAATATCTTTTTGCAATTGCAACAAAAGGAAAAATTGACCATGAGATCTAATTAAGCTAAAGAACTCTGTACAGCAAAAGATACTATCAATAGAGTAACCAGACAACTTAGAAAGTGGGAGAAAATTTTTGCAAACAGTGCATCTTAAAAAGAACTAATATCCACTCTCTGTAAGGAACTTAAATAAATTTATAAGGAAAAGCAACCCACCCCATTAACAACTGGGCAAAGAACATGAACAGATACTTTTTAAAAAAGAAGGCATATATGTGGCCAACAAGCATACTCAAAAAAGCTCAGCACCACTGATCACTAGAGAAATGGATATAAAAATCACAATGAGATACCATCTCACACCTGTCAGAATATTTACTATTAAAAAGGCAAAAAATAACAGATGCTGGTGAGGTTGCAGAGAAAAAGGAAAGTTTATAAACTATTGGTTGGAGTATAATTTAGATGAACCGCTGTGGAAAGCAGTGTGGTGACTTCTCAAAGAGCTAAAAACAGAATTATCATTTAAACCCAGTAAATCAAAGGAATATAAATCATTCTGTCGTGAAGACACATGAACATATATGTTCACTGAAGCACCATTCACAGTAGCAAATACATGGAATCAATCTAAATGCCCATCAATCTGAATGCCAATCTAAATGTGGTATGTATGCACCATGGAATACTATGCAGTCATAAAAAGGATGATATCATGTCCTTTGCAGGAACATGGATGGAACTGGAAGCCATAATCCTTAGCAAACTAACACAGGGACAGAAAATCAAATACTGCATGTTCTCACTTATAAGTGGTAGATAAATGATAAGAACACATGGACACATAGAGGGGAAAAACAGACCCTGGGGCCTTCCAGAGGCTGGAGGATGGGAGGTGGGAGAGGATCAAGAATAATAATGATGATGAATACTAGGCTTAATACCTGGGTGACGAAAAATTCTGTACAACAAACCCTCATGTCACGGGTTTACCTATATAACAAACCTGTCCATGTACCCCTGAACTGAAAGTAAAAGTTAAGAAAATAAAATAAATAGCTTTTTGAATAAATGAACCACAGAGAAATGAAAACAAATGCGTACAAATGCATTAGAAGTGCAAGATGAAAAATTATTTTTTTTCAGATTTTGCACATATATATTTTCATATATGTGCAAATGAGTTATCAAAGTCAACAGTTTTGATATATTTTAGTCATAGTCTTTGTAAATTAACTTGGGTATAATAATGATAATTTACATTCTCATAGCAGTTTATGATTTTCAAAGCACTTTCCGTATAGTATTTCATACGATCTTCACTTCCACTGATATTATTGCTATCATTCTTCTGCTCATGAGAGGGGACCAAGACCCAGTTTCATGCCAAAGATTATGTATTAAGTGAATGTCAAAGCCTGAAGAGTACTCCATGTATTATTCTATCAAGTCTATTTTCCTTCCTCAAACATACTGCCCCTGTGAATCCTCATTATTTGTCATGATTATAATTATGCAGTAAATTTCTATCAACCACACAGGACTAGTTGAAATCTATCATATACAGAAAGACAAAATGGTAAAGCAAGTGCGTATGACTGATATATTTAGTAACTAAAAGTTTTTGTCAATGAAAAAGCTTGTATACTCAAAAATTCCATCAATGCCTTTAGTATGAGCTTTGCTCAGTGTCCTTAATACTAAAACTTGTATAAATGATGCTGCAATAGCTCCTCCAAATAAATATTAGTTGTGGTAGTATACCTCACTATGTTTGCTGTGTTTACCTTTTTAGTTGTTGGAATCACTTTCTACATAATCACCAAAATAAGAAACTTCAGATATGTGCTTAGTTCCTACTTTTTCCAGCCTCACCACTATAACCAATTAGTGATAAAATCAAATAAATTTTAATTAGCAAATATTTCTAGACTATATGTACTTTCCAGTGCTATTCTCACTGCAGTAATTCAGGTTCTCCTTATCTTCCACTTGGCCTCTAGTGACAACCTCTTCACTTTTCTGCTTTAAACAGTCTCAGACATGTCTCCAATATATCCTCCAAGAAATGGTACATCTGTACCCCAACCTAATTGTATCCTCTTCAGTAAAGGAACAGATAATATGTATTTTAGGCTTTGGGCCATATGGACTCTGCCATAAGTACTAAACTCTGCCATTATAGTATAAACTATACATAGACAATATATAAAGAAATGAGTGTGGCTATGTTTCAACAACGTTATATTAGAAAAACAGGTTGTGGGTCAAATTTGGCCCATAGGCCATGGTTGCCAATGCATGTTCTTAGAGAATAGAGGCCTTGTTTTCATCTATACCATCAACATCTAGAAGCACGTAATAGGAGCTGTACAATAGAGTTTTACATAGTAGAAGCATTACAATAAAGTAAAAAGCTATTGAAAAATAAATTACTAATTCCAAAAAAGGAATAGATAGTGGATGACTAAAAGTCAAATGTCATCCTCAAGAACCTTTATGTATAAACTGAGATATTAAGTTATTCATTCACTAGGAAAGAAATTGTCCAAAAGAAAAAAAGTTATAATCTTCATATTGTATATAATAAGTTTAAATTCTCTTTAAGGTAGCTTGAGTGTTTTATAGGATCTGGGCTGGAGTTGTAAATTTTGGAGTCAGTAGCATAACAGTCACATGCATTGAGGGAGTCAGTGAGTAAAATTCAAATGCATGAGTAAAAAGTACCAGGAATGGCTGGGCACGGTGGCTCATGCCTGTAATCCCAGCACATTGTGAGGCCAAGGCAGGTGGATCACTTGAGGTCAGGAGTTTGAGACCAGCCTGGCTAACATGGTGAAACCCCATCTCTCCTAAAAATACAAAAATTAGCAGGGCTTGGTGGCAGGCACCTGTAATCCCAGCTACTCATGAAGCTGAGGCAGGAGAATTGCTTGAACCTGGGAGGGGGAGGTTGCAGTGAGCGGAAATTTGCAGGGAGGAGAGATTGCGCCACTGCACTCCAGCCTGGGTAACAGAGTGAGACACTGTGGGGAAAAAAAAAAAAAAAAAAAAAAAAACAGGAGTATAAGGAGAATACCTACCTCTAAAGGGCTACAATGACACTGAATTCTACATAGAAAGATCTGAGGGATAGCCAAAAATGAAAGAAACAATTTCGAAGAAAATAATAAGAGTCAAAGGTGAGAATATTTGAAAGATTAAAGAAGTCAGCAACAAAGGTAAATGCCACCAAAATAGTAAGTTAATCTGATGAAAGTACTCATGAACTTAGAATTAAGAAGTCATGAAACACCTTAATTTAGTACAATAAAAGGAAAAGCCAAATGGTGATAGTGAATATGATATAAGAAAGTAAAGGTGGGTGAGAGTGCAGTATTTTAAAACAAAGAAAAAGAGAACTGAGTTATTATAACTTGTAATATTGTCAAAGAATTTAATTCTTGGCTTATTAGATTCTATAAAATAGAAAAGTACTGTGCATGTGTAAATGGTTAGAATAAGTCAATACATAAGAATAAATCAAATGTTCCACAAAATTAGGGGAAATGATAAAGTTCTCAAAACAGAGAATGGGGAAAATAGCTATAACCAAGTTTTCCTAAGACAGCAGAAGAAACACATCTTTGTCTGAAACTATCAGGAGAAGGTAACGATAGAAGTAAAGAGATGTGTTAAAAGGTTAATAAGCAGCCAAAAGAGTCAGATAATTGTCTTGACTTTTCATGTAGAAAAAGAAAATAATAAAGTCAGCTTAATAGCTGAGAAAAAGACAGAAAAGAGGAATTATTTAGAGCTCAAGGAAATATAAGTTTCAAATACCTTTTGAGGGTAATGGGAAATGTTAATCATTAAATATATGTAATAAGATTGCAGAATAGTATGGAGGGCACAGTTATGAGTAAATCGTAAATCTCTGATGACACAACTCCGCAATGTTAGGAGATTTTCTTTTGCACCATTCAGCAGCAAGACATAGTTTCTGAGAAATACGTTTAAAATTACCCATGATTGGGCATTAAAGTCAAAGAGCAATGCGGTAAAGGAAGGAGGTTGTTGCCAATAAATAGTAGCCGAAATGATGCTGCATAAGTTGCCAGTGTCATAGTGATAGAATCAAAGCTGCAAGACAGCTGGTTAAAGTGGACATCAAGGACTGCAGATCACTATGAAGCTAGGGCTGTATCTCATAGAAATGAACAATAATATCAGAAGGATAAGAAATTACTTTCAGAAATGAAATACTGAAATATTTAACTCAAAAGCAGAAAACATATGGTCAATGACAAAGATGAACTTGTAGCTATAATTATTGATGACTGATGTAGGGTGCAGGTAAAGGTAAGCAAAACTCAGGACATCAAAAAATAAAAAGAAAAAGAAATGTAAAGCTAGGGTGTTATAATTGCAATCTACTGCAGCAGACCCTGCAGTGTTCTGTCCCACCCCTTTACCCTTACCAGTTACTAGCCTTTTCCTTTTAACTTTTAACTGCCATCTTTTGCACATTATTTGTTTGAGGTTTTTTCCCAGCTTCTGGAGCGTGCTTTGGTACCTGTAAGGTAGGATGGAAGTGCTGGAAAATTAGTGCCCTTCTTCTCCCTAAAACTCTTAAACAGTGAGAGACCAGCTCCCTCACCCCTTTAGTGGGAGTAACTTATGTTGGCTTGCAAGATTTCTCCAGTAGAAATAAGTTTCACTCTTCAGTGGTAAGCTAGTTTGAAAACAAACCCATTTACAGGTTCTGTTCTCTTCCTTGACTAAGTTGTTCCTCTTCCCTCACATTCTTATCTTAAAGTTCTCTTTTAGTCAGATGGCAACTTCAATAAGGAGTGTTAAATGGTATATATTTATGCAGGTGGGTTGAAATCAAACAATTTGAAAAGTAAATAGATAACTATAAAAAGTGGTTGATACAATCCCTTTTCCTAGTGACATGAATATATGCCAATTCTCCACTGGAGAAGAACAAAGGAAACATGGCTCAAAGAACAAGCCCATAATCATTCAACCAACAGACATTTACTGAATATCTACTAGGTACTGGGAATAGGCTAGGTTTCAGAGACACAAAAAATAAGTAAGATAACATTCATATTCTGAATGTTTTTTGCAGGCTATTACATGAGTTAAACCTATAATCAAAAATTTCTGATGAACTATAAAAGGAATGACTAAAACACTAATAGTGAATTGGCATAGAGGAAACATGCCATAAAATCGAGGAGAGTCAGAGGAGACTTCATGAAAAGGGTATTAAACAAAACCAGGGCCACACAGAAATTAAAGGAGTGCGGATACATTTTATCATTAAAAACTATTGAAATAAGGGAAAATCTCTAGTAGAGAACTGAGCTCATTCATAAACACAGCAGGCACAAGGAGGAATTTATAGACAATGAGCAGAATGGGAGTCAGAGTATGGAAAATTACTAAGAGGAAGTATCACGTCAGTAATTGAAGGTGATCAGATATCAAGAGATGGGGATTCTTTCTAAACCAACTTAGCAAGATTCTTGCCTAAAGTGGGTGGTGCAGGCCCAGTAGGGACAGATGCCAAGGTTGAGACCTAGACAGCTCAGAGGAGCCTGATCAAAGTTTAGTCAAGGAGAGAATGAATCTTGGCCAGGTGTGACCTCTAAATTAAGTTTCACAATAAAGTGATGTTGACCAGGTGAAGTGGTAGTGGTAAAAGCGGTGGCTATTTTAGGAAGAGAGGACAGATAATGCCACATAGGCTAAAAATGGCAGGGTAAGTGTAGGAAGTTACAAGATGTTTAATGCTTCTGGAATTTAGAGGGAAGAAAAGATAAATACATTTTGGGGAGCAAGTAGGGTGTAAAATCATTCCTTACATGTCAGTTCATGGAGTTTGTGAATGTATTTCAGGCAATGGGGTTTCAATGTTGAAATCTGAATAAACAAAAGAATCACCTCTATTAGAGCATAGAATTGTGTGTATTTGAGTGTGCATGTGTGTGTATGTATGTGCGAAACAGAAGATAATAAATGTACCAATAAATTTATAAATAAGGAAAATGGCAGAGATTGGTATAAAACATATATTTGGTGAAGTGATAATATATGGGTGATTTATTTAAATGTTTTGCTTTAATAAACTATCCTTGTAAAAGAAGAATTTCAGGAGATATTTAAATGATAAGAAGAAGCCAGTTATTTGAAGATACAGAAGATGGCATTAAAAGTCAGAGAGAACAGCTAGTGCAAAGGGCCTGTGGTGGATTTATTTTGCTTTGTCTGAAGAATAGGAATAAAGGCAAGGTGACTGGAAGATATTGGGTAGGAGAGGGAGTAAAGAGAAATGTAGTTGGGTAGTAGGAACATTCTAGTTCAAAAAGAGTTTTAGAAGTCAGAGTAAGTAGTTTGTATCTTATTTTAACTGGGATCTATTTGAGACAGAATAATGAGCCCCCAAAGAGGTACACACCTTAATCCCTGTAACCTGTAAATATGAAACATTACATGGCAAAGGCGAGTTAAAGTTTAACTGTTTAGTTAAAGTTTAACCTGATGATCTCGAAATAGATTACGCTGGATTATTTGTGTGGGCCCAATGTAATCACAAGCATCTTTAAAAATGAAGAAGGAAGCAAAAAGAGAGGGTCAATGGAAAATATGACTATGAAAGAAGGGCACAGAGAGGTGTAATGTTGCTGGATTTCAAGGTGGAGAAAGGGCCATGAGCCAGGACTATGGCTGATCATTAGAAGCTAGAAAAGAGAAGGAAATGAAGATGTCCCTTAGAGCCTCTGGAATAGAACAAAGCTTTGCTGGCAGCTTAACTTAGGTTCGGGAGACCTAAGTTAAACTTCTCATCTAGTACTGTAAGATAAATTTGTGTTGCTTCAATCTACTGATTTTGTGGTAATTTGTTACAGCAGTAATAAATTAATACTGTTAACAAGCAAGAGGATTGCAATATCTGCATATGGTTTTGAAACTCCTTCTTGTGGTTACAATATGGGCAGTGGATTTTGGTACAAAAACAACAAGAGCAAGGAGGCCAGTTATGAGTTATCTACTGTACTTCAAGTGTAAAATGGACAAGTCGAACAAGAATATTCAGAAAACCCATAAAGAGAAGTGGATGGGTTTGGGATATAATTTGGAATTAGAATTGAGATAACTTGTTCATTGATTGCATTTGGGGAGTGAAATAAAAATAACCATCCAGAAAAATGCATACATTTTAACATTCCACATTTTGGTAGATTTTATAGAAGTGAAGAAGAAAGTGCAAGGGCGAGTTTAGGAAGTACCTTTGAGAATCATAAGTATAGCAGATGTTTTAAAAGCCGTAGGTCTAGATTCAGACACCAAGGAATAATATTTTTCAAGAGAAAAGGAGGAGATGCAGTTCATAGCCATGGGACACTTCAAAAATTAACAGTAAAAGGCAAGACAAGAAAGTGAAGTACCTGGAAAGAGTGGTCAGGGACATAGGAAGACAATAAGAGTTACATGACACCGAGTGTTTGTAGAAGAATATGGTCTCAAATACTGCTGAGAAGTTAATAAGATGAGATGAAACCATTGCATAGAGGTCATTAGGGATCTTGACAAAAATTTCAGTGAAGCCACAGGAACAGGAACCCAACTAAAGTCAACTGAGAATAGACTGAGAGACCACAAAGAATTGATAGTGATTTACTGGCAATCATGCCAATAAACACAGCCCTTAACTTGTTTTTCACCTCAAATACATTTATTAATTATTCAGTAATTTATTTATTTACCCATGAATTTCCAATAAATGTTTATTGGGCACATATAGATGGTAAGGAGTTATTATCTAGAAAGAGGTCAGATATCTAAATTTACATTTAGGTGTCATAAGCATAAAGAAGACATAATATGTAAAATATATAGAGGATTTTACAGTTTCAGGTCTTACCTTGATGTCTTTTGTCTATTTTGAGTTGATCTTTATGTATGGTGTGAAAAAAGGGTCCGCTTTCATTTTTATGCATGTGGATATCCAGTTTTTGCAGCACCATTTATTAAAGTGAGTGTCCTTTTCCCATTGTATTTTCTTCGTGCCTTTGTTGAAAATCAATTGACTGAAACCTTGGTTTTATTTCTAGACTTTCTATCCTGTTCCATGGGTCTGTGTATCTTTTTTTATGCCAGTGCCATACTCTTTTCATTACAATAGCTTCATCATATATTTTGAAATCAGAGAATATGATGCCTCCAGCTTTGTTATTTTTGCTCGAGATGGCTTTGACTATTCATGTCTTTTCTAGTTTAATAAAAATTTAGGACTGTTTTCCTATTTTGTGAAAAATGACAATGAAATTTTTAAAGGAATTGCGTTGAATATACAGATCACTTTGGCTAGTATAGACATTTTAACAATATTAATTTTTAAAATCCATAAACATGGAATATCTTTCCATTTACTTGGTCTGTATTCAGTTTCTTTCATCAATGTTTCACAGTTTCCAGTGTATAAATATTTTACCTCCTTGGTAAAATTTACATTAAGTATTTAATGTTTTTTATACTCTTACAAATTAAATTTTCATATATATATGAAATATATGTGTGTATATATATGTATATACACACACATACACATACACACAAACACAGTGGAATACTCCACAGCCTTAAAAAGGAATTTCTGTCATTTGTCACAACACGGATAAAACTGGAGGATGTTATGCTAAGCGAAATAAGTTAGGCACAGAAGGATAAATATTGTAAGTTCTCACTTATGTGTGGAATCTAAAAAGTCAGTCTCCTACAAATAGGGAGTAGAAAAATGATTCCTGAAATTGGGGGGAACGGTTGTGGAAAGGGAAGATGTAGATAAAAGGATATAACATCTTAGATGGGAGAAATAAGTTTTCATGATCTTTTGCACTGCATGGTGACCATGGTTAATAATAATAATATATCATATATTGCAAAATTGCTAGAATAATAGATTATTCACAATCTACAAAAAAGTGATACATTGGTGAGATGATGGATATGTTAATAAGATTGATTGAATCTTTCTACAGTGTATGTAGAGATAAAAAATTACATTGTACCCTACAAATATACACAATTATTATTTGTCAATTAAAACAAATACATACATTTTATAAAAAGATATATATGGCATCTGGTTTCTAAGAATTATAATTTAGCAATTTCTTTGGATTATAATGCTTCATATATTAAAAATATTAATTGCCCAAAACCATTGTTATAAACTATTAATAGCTCTGTTCAAAATTTTATAGTTTCCAGTGTATAAATATTTTACCTCCTTGGCGCTGTCTCTGCCCTTCTTGGTGGCAAGTAAAATAGAATTGGCAAAAGAAAAATCATCTGCTTTATGCATAAATTAATAGACGGTGTTAGCCAGATGTCAAAATAAAAAATAAAAAAACAGATTTATTTTATTTTGTAAGCACTAGAAAATCACAACCTTGAGTTTTCAGTTTCTTTACACATTTCAACCTCCTACTTATGTAACTATTCATTATTATTTTTTGATTTATAAAATGGAAAATATTCATTTCCTTCTTAAATTTTCAAAAATTTTAAAAATAAATTCAAATGTAAATGACCAATAACTGTGTATCTTGAAATAAGTAATATAAATTGAACTTTTTTTGAAGTCCAGACTAAAAATGTTAGAATATAATTGCTGGAGATTATACAGCAGTTAGTTCCATAGAATTAGTTGTCTCATTCCCAATTCCACACGAAGAAAAACTTAAGAAGCTATGGTTTCCTTAAAAAATTGTAATAGATGGAATGATTTTCAAGACACAGAACAAATATTATAGCCCAAAGATAAATTTTTCTCCCTGATTCATACAGTGATCTACTCTTGTTTCTGGAACCTCCTGCTGGTAATTAAGTGTCATAGGAAGGTCCAACATGTATGAACCTTGAAAACATAAGGCCCATTGAAAGACGATAGTCACAAAAGAGCACATATTGCATAATTCCATTTTTATAAGCTGTCTAGAATAGGTAAATCTGTGGAGACAGAAGTTAAACTAGCAGTTGCCCGGGGTGATGGGGAATGATTGCTAATGAGCAAGAAATTTCTTTTGGGGTAGATTAAAATGCTCTAAAATTAGATATTAGGGATGGTTGCACAACTCTATGAATACACTAAAAACAAAATGACTGAAATGTACAGGAAAAAGGGTAAATTTTATGCTTGGCAAATTGTGTCTCAATACAATTTTGGAACTTTGGGTGTACACAGGTAATTATTTAATTTGGTCTTTAATTTGCCAACTAGACTATCCAGGTTTAATACTATTATTTATTTTTTAAATAGTCTTTCATACAGTGTTTTATAGAATACATAGCTCTTTTATACACATTATCTTTCTTAAACCCACAATAGACCTATTACTGAAATCTCATTTTAGGGAAGTATCATTTTAAGGAGGAAGATTTTAAGGTTAAGAGAAATTGAATTATTTGTCCAGTGTTAACGATCTAGTGAGCTACATATTTAGTTTTCTCACGTCAAATCCCATGGTCTTTCCTGACATCACAGATGACTCCTTGAAGATTTTACTTAGACCAGTGCACAAATCAATAGGAATGAATTAGAAAGAGTCAGAATTCCAGAGAGGACTGCTTTGGTCATAACTGGTCATAACTGCTATTTCTAGAGAAAAAAGTGGATGGTGCAGAATGAGAAGTCAGTTGCAATTTGTTGTTTCATTCCATGTTCTCAGCACCCTTGTAGAAAGAAACTTCTGAGTATGGAGTTATGATTAGACAAGGGATGCTGTTTCATAGGAACAGTGAGAATAGAATTGATCCAGTAAAACATAAAATAGAATAGGTAAACACATGGGAAGAAATAGAGTTGAACTTTTCTAGAAAGTTTCTTATTATTAGAACTATAAAATAAACTTTAGTAATCATCAAATATCCTATGTTTCTGTATAAGAATCATTTGACTAGTTGTGGCAAGGAAAGGTGAGCAAGAGTAAAGAATATCATTTCTACATAGAGGAAGTGAAAATCTGATGTACCACCTTTATTGTTCTAGGTCTTGCTTGACTCATCTCTGCTGTGGTGACCTTGGAGCTTTCATATTCCAGATTGCACAGCCATAAGATGAAAGAAGACTTCTGACTTACATTAAACTCTGAGGTGAGAGAGTAAAAATATGTTTTTCTACCAAGCTAGTAAGATTTTAAAGTTTATTTCTTGTTGCAGAATAGCATACTCTATCCTTGCTAACTTAAAGTTAAGTGTTGCCTTACTTTTATTCTTAATAAGGTGTTGGTGTAGCAGTTGGTTAAAGCACTGGAGATACCAATTAGAAGCTCAAAAATTGGTAACCCATATGACATCCAGGCCAAGCAGTAATATTGTTGCCTGATATAATGTGGGCAGCAGGCTATTTGTGTGTTGACTACTGTTGGTCATGTTTGGCAGATTAATAATATAGAAATACAATTAGGAAACAACCAAGTCATAAGCAAAAATAGAAAAACAGAATCCTTCAATTTAGAGGTTTGATCAATTGGAAAATGTTTCTAGATATGGGATAAAACGTTTGAGCAATAAAGTCCCAATAAACTTTTTTAATGCAGAACAAGAACCCAATTAAGGGCACACAGTCTTTTCTTTCAAGCCTGATAGCCTCAGTGTACCGATCATGAAAGAGGTGGAGGGTATGAGGGTAAGCACGTAAAAATAAATAATTAAATAAGAAAGATCTGAAACAGTTGTCTTAGAAAGAACTTCTTTGTAAATGGTTATTGATACATTGAACTGACTGGAAGAAAAATAGATTAGAACCTGAGATGAGGTATCAATAAAATATCTTTGAGGATTTAAGACCTAAAACAGCACCGTTGAACTTTGGATCACTCTCAAGCTGAAATTCAACTTAGAAAGCTGTGCATCCACCAAAAAGTGGATATTCACTAACTGTCACTTTTAAAATAGTGATAATAGAAAGGGAAGAAACTTTTGGGAAGAGAATCCAGGAGCTAAAGAAAAATGTGAATTTAAGAGTTCCTAGCAAAAAGCAGAATTATGAACCAATGAACACAAATTTCTCACATTCCCTGGGTAGGGGCCTTCACAGTGTTTGCTATGTATCTCCCATTGTCATATTTCCTGGATAAGAGTTTTATTATGGTTGCAAGCTTGTGCTATCATTTTTTTTACATTGTGAATGCTTTTAGAAGAACACATAACTTGTGTTGTTAATTCATAAGGCACCACATCAATAGGAAACACATTTGGACTTGATGGAGAGAACCATGTGGATAAGCTTTCCTTGATTTTTTTTTCCTAGGGAAATGGAACAAAACAGACACTGGGAGGCAACTGGCAGTGTCAACCCTTTGTGTGACAACAATAAATTTGTCACAGAAAGTAATACTCAAGGAAGTCATGCACTTTTTGCCATTTTATACTGAAATTTATTTTTAAAAAAGAGTAGCAAGAGGGTTGGATCCATATTCTACCCTTTTAGATGGGAAATATTTATCAGTTTCTACCTCTTATATGCTGCTTTTATTTTATTTTTGAATATAGGTAGTATGTGGACATATGGGAAACTCTAAACTAGTGCATCTAGGGTTACATTTTTCTCTTTCAGCTATCTTTAGTTTATATATAACCATTATCCATCTTCTGATAAACAGACCTTTCCTCAATGGCCATATTTGTGGGCATATGGCACAAAGTCAAATGTATTACTTTAGCTTTCTTCTTCACAATGACTAGCTCAGGAACTGAGCACATGGGTCCCAATAATTGGATTTTGCATGACATTAGCCAGTGGTCATGAGGCTATAAGAAAGTAAATCCAGATCCTCAGGTGCTAATATTACCCTGCTTTGGGGATAAACTTGATTTGATATAATGATGTTAATACGTGAAGAAGAACCAGATTTTTTTAAGAGGCAGAAGGAGGAAATTCTCCATTTATTTAAGTTTCTATGATTTACTGGGGCTAATACACACTTGCTCTTTCTAGTGATAAATTTGTGTATTAATGGAAGCAATATTCCTCTTTTAATTTACCTTAGTTTGAGTTGGATTTTGCCACTGTCATTCAAAATTACTTCTAATTAATTTAGTTATAGCTATATTACTAAATGGTAAATTGTCACAACATTTTCCTGTATATTGTTCCAGAAAATTTCCATCCATGTATACACTTGTCTATCTAGATATAACATGTTGTGTATTGGGTATTTTTGTGCAACTTAATTTTTACTTATTATAAAATTATCTGCCTGTTACACTTTGTTTATATAACCTATAATTTATTTCATGTGGCTCCAGCCCAGTTGGGTTTACTGTAGTGGAAAAAACAAATATGAAAAAAACCCACTCCTTTCAATGAACTTCGATTATCAGACATAGGAAAATATTATTTCAGAGTGAACCAGAATGATCCTCACCAAGGGGAAGTGCGTTTAGAATGTTCATTGCAAAGTCTCTAGGTTGAATATGCTTAGGGTACTGGAGTAAAGCTAATGCTGCTATAGAAAGTGACGAGTTGAAGTCACAAAGGTTGTGGAAGTTACTATAGGTTATGGGAATTCCTGAAGTACTTTCAGTAGAGGACCGAAAAGATACAATTTAAATGTTAAAAACAATACCTGGGCATCTGTAAAGAAAATAGATCAGAGAACCACATACAATACAGAAACCATTTGGGAAGTAATTGCCATGGAAATGGCAAGAGATGATGGTGACAGTGTTGAAAAGAGATTTAATTCTGGACATGTTTTAAAGGAAGTTGTGAGAAGATTTGGATGGATTGACTGGAGGTTAAGATAAAAAGAGAAGATTCTGACTTCTAAGATAATATCTCAAATATTAGAAGAATGGAGCTGCCATTTATTGAATAGGAAAAGATGGGGAGAGGAGATAAATTTGTGCAAACAGTGAGTGGCAATCAAAAAGTCAATTTTGGAAATATTAATTTTGAGATGTTGAGAATATATGAGCCTGGAGTATAGGGGATTTGAACTGGAGAAATCAATTTAAGAATTGTAAGATGAGATTCCCTAGGCAATAAGCAGAGATAAAAAAGGAAGTTGTCCAAAGATTGAATTCAGAGAAACATCAATATTAGAAGTTAGTTAAAAAGTAGACAAAGAAGTAGAATCCATTTAGATAGGGTAGAAACCCGGCAAAATATGGTAAGCAAGTGTTTAAAAAGAAGGAAGTGATAAAAAAAAATCAAATGCCATTGATAAGTTGAATAAAATCCAGACAGAGAATTGACCATGCATTGGTTAAAGTGAAGCCCATGGGTGATCTTGTCATGTGGAGTTTCAGTGAAAAGGTGAAGACAAGTCTGACTGGAATGAATTCAGGAAGGCAAAGGATGAAAAGAAGTGGAGGCACAAAGTATTGACAAATACTTTCGGTGTTTTACTGTTAAAAAAAAAAAAAGTGAAAAAAAAAAATAAAAAGGTTGCTGTAGAGCAATGAAGTGCCTGAATTTTTTACAAGAAGATTGAGTATAATAGGGCATGATGGGAATTATTTGGTTTGAATGGAAAAATTGAGATGCAGAATACAGAAAAGAGGACAATTGTCTTTTAGTGACCAAAGACAATATAATCCATTGTGTAAATGAAGGTTTTGGCATAATAAGGGAACAAAGCCCACGGAAAAAGTAAAATAAGCACACGGACGCTTTGTAGATATTTGTGTGATAATGTTTAGAAGTCTTCTTAAAATTGTTCCTTTTTAAAGCAAAATAAAAAACAAGGGTATCATCTAAAAACAAAAATAAAATGAGAGAGAAAGTATTATTAGAAGTTTGGGAAGTGAGGAGAGAGTAGATATAGTTATTGGGGTCTGGGGCAAAAAAAGTATGCAGGGATTACTTGACAGCACTAACAGACCACCTGAGGTTTGTGTTAAAAAATACAAACTATGGTGTAAGTTAATATGGTTTTGAATTCTGCTTCAGTTACATTGCAGGTTGTAGATGCTGAATGAATAGATAATTGAATTTATCTAGATTTGAGGTTTTTGCAGCTATATGCACTGAAGAAAGTGCCAAGGGAATAGGGTGAAAAGCAAAGGGGCAATTCTAATGATGGATCATGAAGTCTAAGCTGGAAAATGATGGAAAGAAGCACATGCAATGGGTGAAGGGCAGAAAAATATAGCAGGTCAATGGCAGGGCAATCCTAGTGATGTGGATAAATTTTTGAAATGAGGGAATTCAGGAATTGATCTAGAAATTTGCAAATGAGAAGCCTGAAATTGTTACTACAAAGGGTTATAAGATTGTTAGAAATGTAGGCCTAAAGTTTATGAGATAAAAATAAGATAAAAAGAGGGTTACATGAAGAGACATCACTGTGGATATTGAAATTATTAAGAATTATGATAGAAGAAGTATTGGAGAGAGAAAAGGAGGGAGAGAAAGGTGAGAATAGGAAGGAAGGGAAAGGAAATAAAGAGTGCTCCTGTCTTAAGATATTCAAGAAATATACGGGAGTCACACAAAGTATGTAACTGGCTCTTACAAACTGGGGTAATTTATGGTAATTATATAATGACAAAATTAATCTCAAGAAGCCTCCCCTTCTTTTTCAATGGCTGCGTAGAAAACTTTGTATAAATATATAACAATCTGTGTAGCCAGTACCCGATTAAAAAGAATCATAAAAATTGCTAATTCAAAATATACTTCTTTAAATTTTGGAAATCTTTTTCCAACTGATCTCTCAAAAGTTTTTTGAATATTGCTGAGCTCACAGCATCTTTTCATAGCATCTAAATATTTTCTATAATGAATACATCTTTGCCAACCAGATATATTTTTAAAAGTCTCATTTCTTTTTAAAAAGCAGGTTTATGGGGATATAATTAAGTAACCTACAATTCACCAATTTAAAGTACACAGTTCCATTTAATATATTCCCAGATTTGTTCAGCCAATTGCCATAATCAGTTTCAGAACCTTTTATCATCTTAAAATAAAATCTTATTCCCACTAGCAGTTGCAACCCATTTGTTCCCCATTGCCTAAAAAATTACTAATGCACTTTCTGTCTGTATAGATTTTCTTATATTGTATGTACAAATTGAATAGTACAATATGTGGCCTTTTGTGACTGGCTTATTTCAGTTAAAATGATGTTCTCAAGGTTCCTCCATGGTGTAGCAAGTGTCATTATTTGGTTTATTTTTATGGCTGAACATATTTCATTGCAAGGATATACCACATTTATTTATCCATTCATCAATTGATGGATGTTTAGATGGTTTTCACATTTGGGATGTTATGTATAATGCTGCTAAGAACATTTATGTGTAAGTTTTTTGTGTGTTGACAAAGGTTTTCATTTCTCTTTAGTATTAGGTTGGTGCAAAAGTAATTGTGGTTTTTGCCATTGAAAATGATGACAAAGAACTACAGTTACTTTTGCATCAACTTAATAGATAACTAGGAGTGGAATGACTGTGTTCTATGACAATTCTATGTTTAACATTTTGAAGAACTGCCAAACTGTTATCTAAAGCAGATGCATCATTTTACATTCCCAACAGCAATGTATGAGGTTTCCAATTTCTGCACATCATTGTGAAACATGCTATTTTCTGTTTCTGATAATAGCCATTCTAGTAACTATGAAGTACATCATTGTAGTTTTGATTTGCAGCTCCTTAATCTTGATGACTAATAATGTTAAGCATCTTTACATGTGCTTGTTGGTCATTTGTATATTTTTGGAGAATGTCTAAAACCTTTGCCCATTTATTATTTTTTTGTGTTATTGACTTATTGGAGTTAGTTACATATTCTAGATGCAATTTATATGATTTGCAAATATTTTCTTCTAAAGGTTGTCTTTTTTTCTTGCTGAAGTTGTATTATTTTAATACTATTAAAAATTCAATTATTTTTCTAATTTTGTCTTGAAGCTGTTAATCATTGATGTATGAAAATATAATTTATTTTATATATTGATCTTGTACCCTGAAACGTTGCTGTACTTGCTTATTAGTTCTAATAGGTTTTATGGTATGGATTTCTTTTGGTTTTCTATATGTAATTAGTATTACTTCTTCCTTTCTTATCTGAATAACTTTTATTTCATTTTTTCTTTTCTTTCTTTCCTTTCTCCCTTCCTTCCTCCCTCCCTCCACTCCCCTCCCCTCCTCTCCCTGCTCCCTCCTTCCCCTCCCCTCCTCACTCCCTCCCTCCCCTCCCCGCTCCCTCCCTCCCCTCACCTCCCTTCCCTCCTTCCCTGTATTCCTTCCTTCCTTCCTTCCTTCCTTCCTTCCTTCCTTCCTTTCTTCCTTCCTTTTTCCACACTGGCTAGATTCTCCAAAGTTGAATAGAATTGGCAAGCGTACACATCTTTGTCTTCTCCTGACCTTAGGATATAGCATTCAGTTTTTTACCACTAAGTATATTAACTCTTGGTTGTTTTGTTTTTGGTTTTTGTAGATGCCAATGTCAAATTTTGGAAATTCTCTTCTAGTCCTAGTTTGCTTAATACTTTTTTCATAACACAGTGTTGTATTTCTTAAAAAGCTTCTTATGTATCTATTGAGATGCTTATGTATAATATCTTTTTTTTCAATTGACACAGTGTTGCATATTAATTAATTTTTAGATGTTAGACCAACCTTGGATTCGTGGGATAAATCTCAATTGGTTATAGTATATAATCCTTTTTATATGTTTATGGATTTGATTTGCTGGTATTTTGTTGAGGTCTCATTTGCTTTTGTTCTCAATTTGTATTTATAAATCAATCTTTGCTTTTTGTATTTTGTTGAATCTTCTATTTATATGCTCTGCTAATTCTGAATTATTTGACTCTTTCTTATAAATATTAAGATATATGTGTATATTACAAACTTGTTTATAATTATTATTTTGATTACTATATATAGTAATCAAATTAATTTGGCATATATAATATAGTAATTCCAAATTATATTTCATCATAAAATTGTATAGATTGTACAGGCTTTTTTATTGCAAATCATATGTACAAATATGTTCTGATTTATTAATTTTCTTCATTGGTTCTGGCTAAAAATGTGTTTCCTCCAGACACTATATTTTAACTCATCCTTTAAGCACTTTTGAGCTTTCATTTTTAAATTTAGAAATTTAATTTGTTTTAACTATTTTGCCATGAGAATAGTAGTAAGAATCCAGTTTTACATTTTTATTCCTGACTACCACTTTTCCTAAGCTTTTATTTTGTTTTCCACGCTATTTAGAGAGCCTAAATCAATGCCTACGAACCCATAGGGTGTCAATAGAAAGTTGTTGAATTAAGCAGTGAAAGAAAACGGATTATCACATTATATATTACACTATTATATCCAAAATTAATGCAACAAATGAACAAAACTTAGTACATTATTTGATGTTTCCTAAAAATGTCGGAATATTTCTGTGTATATTTGTGTGTCTGTGTCGAGAAAAAGAGACAGTGAGAAAGAACATCTTTGGGTTATCTTCACTGATCTTATGAATTTTATCATTAATTTATGAATCGTTTTTACTAAAAAGTCTTGCTTACACACAAATAGTGACTTTTCAGGCCTGTGTTATAAAAATGATCTACGAAAAGGCTAAACAAACTACAAGGAAACATTAAATGCGTATTAGTAAAATAAATATAAAATGTGGGCAGCAGCAAACATTCATAATAAAAAGACATAAATGTTTTGACGTAATTTGAATAGGAAATTTAAAGATTTTACTGAAAGAATAAATGTTTTGACGTAATTTGAATAGGAAATTCTCTGACAAAGAAGTAACATGGTTTCAAACTGCAAAAATTAACATGGTTTCAACCTGCAAAAATTAAGAGGGAAGTTTGGGAATAGTAAGCAGAAGAGTTGAACATGATTGAAAGAGAGGGCAACAAGTTTTTATTTTTATTTTAGCTTTAGTTTTAGAGACAGGATCTCACCCTCTTGCCTAGGCTGGAGTGCAGTGGTATGAATCATGTCTTGCTAATTTTTTAATTTTTTTTTATAGAGACAGGGTCTTATCATGTTGCCCAGGCTGGTCTTGAAATTCTGGCATCAAGAGATCCACTTTCCTCAGCCTGCTAAAGTGCTGGGATTACACGCATGAGCCACCACACCTGGAGTTAAATTCTAAGAGGAATTGCTTATATAACTGTAGGACTGGAAAGAGGTGAAAGCATTCCTATCCTTTTTCCTCAAAGAATCTTTGTCTTCACCCATCTGGGTAGTTTGAAAATTTTATAGAATGCTCTTCTTTCTCTATATTTATTTTTGGTTGAGGTAAGCTAATTCTGGGTCCAAGTTAGAAATTAACTGATCTTAAATAAATTCATCTCTCTTTTCTGAAAGTTCATCTCTTTGAGACATCAAAACATAATGAAGTAAGTAACAGAAAATGGATTCAATTCCCTCAGATTAATTTTCATAAAGGAAATGTGGGGACCCAACACCCATTTACAATGAATGTAGGAGCTCTTGTTTTAAAGAATTCAGCACTAACCTACATCATACTTGTTTTGGAATGTTGATATAAAGTTTAGGTCATTCAAACTTGTATAATCATTATAAGGTCTAATGCTAGATTATTTGTTAGGTGCTGCTAAGTATGACAAACAAATTTGGTTGTTGTTGTTTTACTTTTTATGATAATTTTCAGTTTAGAAAAATTTAAATAAAATTTTAAAAGCAAATATAGATTCTCTCTTAATGGCATAGTGTAGTGGTTTAGAGCCTAGAAGAGCCTACATTCAGAGCCCAGAGGTTACATTCTGGGTTTTCTCCTCAATGGGTAATTTGGCAGGTTAGCTAATCAATCTGTGTCTCATACAATTTGCCAGAGTAATTATGACAGAGATTTTACGAGCATAAGATGACTTAAAATTTCTAAGGCACTCAAAATGATGTCTGAGACATAAGAGCAAATAATAAATAATTCATCTGTGTCTACCAGACTTTAAAAATAATGCTGTAGATTGCCTGCTAGCCATAGAAAAAGACATCTCTAGAACTAACGGAAAAAAAAATCTGGTAGCTTTTGATGTGTGTGTGGCAACCAATCAAGCATCACTTTTTTTTTTTTTTAAATGAACTCAACTAATGAGAAAAATTTTCTCTTGTTTCTTAAACAAGAGCATTAATATAATCACATGTATAAATATTAATGCTCAGAGTCATCTTCCTAACCAAGTTGATACGTGTTTGCATTATATAGTTCAGAGTTTAAACAAATTATGTGTTATTTAAAAATATTTACAAATTAAAATTCCAATTTATTTTGGACTCCTAAGTTAATATCCCTTCTTTTTCTCCTCCTTCTTCTCCTTCTCAAAATAAAGTTTATGTGATGCTTTAATGAAAGGAAAATTTAAAGATCAATTTTTTGTTATTATTATTATTATTACTATTATTATTATTATTATTATTATTATTTGAGATGGAGTCTCGCTCTGTAACCCAGGCTAGAGTGCAGTGGCACGATCTCTATTTTTATAATACTAGCTTGTTTTAATGTTTTAAGCATTCTATATGAATCATGGTATTATCTCGCTCTCCCCTCTTTCCCACTTCTGATTTTTTTCCCTTCTTTGGGCATTTCTTCTTGAAAAAATTTAAGCAATTCAGTATATTTTCTGAAGCCTTTCTAAATGTTGTCATTTAAACACTTCCCAGGGACAAAGGCAGAATGTTCTGTTCCAGTCTCTACCATAAAAGGAAGGATTTGTACTGTTCACTAGATTTTTCTGAAAGGAGTTTAACAATTTAAGACCAAATGACTTAGATTCCTTTTTCTGTATCCATTAAAAGCCAATATTTTATTTCCTATTCTCAATTTTCTGTACTCCTTCACAAACACTTCTGAGATTTAAATATCCTGAGTATACTGAGATCCCAGTGGATTAGAGAAAGTTTTGAGCTATAATTGGAAGACATTTCCACAACCTCATGGCAGAAACCTAGCAGAGTGAACCTAGATTTTCTCCGATGGATACTAAGGCCTCCTCATAAAGCTAGGCAGTCCTGACTGTCCCCTGGCTAGCGGGATGCTCATCAATGCTGTGATGAAGTCAGTGTGGCACACAGGGGACTTAGATATTCCTCAATGAATCACAGCCCCAATACTTGATGCGTATATGACCTGGGCAAGCTGATCAAACCATCTGTGATTTTGCTTAGTTCTTTGTTTGCGTAATGCTGACCCTGCAACAACTCCACATTAACTCTCTTTCCTAGGAACTTGTAAAACCAGTCTTGAATTAAAAGATTAAAAAAGGGAACAAAGGAAAGGACTTGTAAAGACCTGAAAGAAATAGCAGATACAAGAAAGAAAAAGGCTTGAAAGAAGTTGTCAGAAAATCAAATTATTTTTCTCCCTAAAGTTTGCCTTTTTACAAATGTGTAATTGTCTTGATGGGCTCAGAGCATAGCGACTATTCCTGGAGAAGAGCTGTCTGTTGGAAAGGAAGTGCCTGCACAGAATAATCATTTAAAATAAAACAAGAATATTGCAGTGAAGGACCAACACAAAATGTTAGAATGAAGCTGTATATATAATTGGGCAAAAATAAATAATTTCCAACTCTTGAAATCCAAGCAGTATTTTCCAAAATAATATGGCTTGAAAATGATGGCACACCCACTTTTTTTTTGACTTGCAAAACAGCCAGTATTTGGCAACAGTAATTTCTGTAATGCTCTAACTTGGAGAAAAGAGAGTTACAAACGTTGCTCTCATCTCTAGCATTCAATAAGGCAGTTGCTAAGACTGAATAATTTGTAGTGCTTAGTTTTTTCTTGAGGTTGACAATAGATTTAATAATTTTACAGATTTTACTTGTTTAAGTATTATGTAAACATACTCTGAATGTCTATGATTAATACCTTAAGTTACTACATGCCTTCACTACATTTTGCTACCTACTCATTGTGCAATGATTTTGAATGAACATGTTTTTAAATTTAAAATTATATCAAGATTATTGAATAATGAGTTTTTTGGTAACATATAGAGTAAAATCATTGCAATCAAGTAATGTACTTCATATGCAAAATTTATGTTATTTCATTATGGAGTTTTTCACCCCATGATATGGTTTGGATTTGTGTTCCTGTCCAAATCTCATGTCCAATTTTAATCCCCAATGTTGGAGGTGGGCCTGGTTGGAGGTGATTGGATCATAAGGATGGTTTCTCATTAATGGTTTATCTTCATCCCATTAGTACTGGTTTTTTTGATGATGAGTGTGTTATCATGAGATATGGTTGTTTAAAAGTGTGTAGCACCTCCCCCTTCTCTCTCTCTTCCTCCTGCTTTTGCATGTAAGATTCCTCACTCCTCCTTTGCCTTCTGCCATGATTAAAAGCTCCTTGAGTCCTCCCCAGTAGAAGATGCTGCCATGCTTTCTGTACAGTCTGGGGAACCATCAGCTAATAAAACCTGTTTTCTTTACAAAATACCCAGTCTTGGGTATTTCTTTACAGCTATGCAAAAATGGACTAATACACCCCATCAAATATATACATATAATTACAGTATAATTAATTAAGCTGTCACTCTATGCTGTTTATAATTTTTAAATTCCTAAACATTTTATTATGAATTGTATCTCCCAAAGAGTATTTTATTAGAACTAAAATAACACCATAAATTATAACTGTGAATCCTTTTTTTAAATAATTTTGGTATATTTCTCGATAACATTATTAATGTAAACTTAAAGTTACTATAAATTGAATTTCACCTACTGGAAAGATAAGACTATCATAATCTCTCTGTCTAATTCTTCACTATCTACATGGTGCATACATGATTATATTGCTAATTTGTATAATCTGTTCAATGGACCAGGTATAATATACCTTATTATTTAGTCAAAATAGCTTCTCACCACTATCTTGATCAGAAGAAGCCCTGGATACTACTGTGAAACATGCACATAAAAACACACATACACACAATATCCGGGGCTCATGCCATTCCTCATGCCCAAATCATACAGTATATCCAGTTATCTCTAGGCTATATACCCTGAAATTTCTATGGTTTTAATTATAGATTGGGAGAGGAATTCTGTACTGTTAAGATATCAGATATATCAAATTTGGTGAATCAGAAGGCCATTACACAGTTTTAAATTAACAAAACATTTGACTTACTAAACAGTCTTCTATTCAATTCCAATTCTCATGATTTTTAAAATTTTATTTAATTGTATTTGTTTTATTTTGCTTATTAGTATCTCATGATTAGGGGAAATTAATGAGGGTTATCATCTCTTCATTATTTTAAAGGTTTACTTAAAGAAGTTTTTTAAAATATTAACTAAAACCACAGTTAGTGTTTTTATTTATTTTTCTTCTCATTTTTAATAATATAGATTACAAAGCTACTGTAATTAAAATGGGATTTTTTTGAGACAGAGTTTATTTCACATGCGTATGTCAAATTTGTATGATTTAATAGACTGTATAGAGAGCTTTACAGTGACAATATAACCTCTTATTTCCAGAAATCGGGGGAACTATAAACTCTCAAAATCCTACCCATTGGAGAAAAAAAAAAAAAGATTCTGTAAAAAACTTGCTTTCTAATGGATTGTGGGGGTGATAAATAAGAATAATCTCCCAAATTAATGAACAAATAAAGAAACAACTTAATAAAACAACAATATTTGAGCTGTTATCTGTGTAGAAGTCCTGCATCTTGGGCACACTTGAATGGTACCAAAGCTTATACCTGCTAATAAGCCTTGGTCCTTTTGCTCAATATGCGAACTAAAACTCCAATATTTAGGAAGAAGCTAAATTTACTGCAGATTGATTGTATCTTTTGACTCTTCGAATAAACAAATCTAAATCCTTTTATTTGAAGAATGAATGTGTAATTTCACCCTCAAGATTTTTTTCAGTTATGACCAATCAAATTAAACTTCCAATCAAGGATCATAAACACATATAAAAACAAACAAGACACTAAAATCCAAGAATTTCAGACACTGGAATTATTAGATAATACACAATATAAAACAAAAAAGTGTAAAATGGTGAAATAAATATAATGATAAAATTAAAAATCAAAAAGAAAAGTACAACTATAAAAATTATACCTAACTTTTTGAACTGGCATTCAAAAGGAGGTAGTAGAGCAAATAGAAGATAAATGATATTTAGTTATAGTTGAGAATGTGCCAAAAGTTAAAGAAGCTATTAATCCATGAATAGAGGCAGCACAACATATATTAGGATATCATAAACTAATTAACTCCATGCTTATTCATATCTCAGGGAAACTTTGGAACAACAAGTACAACATGAAGATCAAAATCACATTCAAATTGAAAAATTATATCTCTAACAAAGGAAAGGAAACTGGGCTGAGAACCTGTTACTCACAGCAATATTGGAAACCAGAGAGTATGGTCTAAAATCATTGTTCTATAGAGAGGAAATAACCAACTTAGAATTATATAACAATGATATTTCAATAAATGGGAATGAATTAAAACATTTTAAAAACGGAGAGAGTTTACCAATACAGCATTTCTACAAGAATGTATACAGAATAAATCAAGAAGGAAGGTTCCACAGGAATGTCTGATATGTAAAAAGAGAGGAATAACAAACACATATATAAATAGGATGTCAAACAAACATCTGTTTAAACGAATAAGTATAATAATGAGTGTCTTAACAAGAGACACAATTGAGGCCGGGCGTGGTGGCTCACGCCTTTAATCCCAACACTTTGGGACGCTGAGATGGGCGGATCACCTGAGGTCGGGAATTCGAGACCAGCCTGACAAACATGGAGAAACCCCGTCTCTACTAAAAATACAAAATTAGCCAGGCATGGTGGCGCATGCCTGTAATCCCAGCTACTCCGGAGGCTGAGATAGGAGAATCGCTTGAACCTGGGAGGCAGAGGTTGCAGTGAGCCGAGATCGCGCCTTTGCACTCCAGCCTGGGCAACAAGGGCGAAACTCCATCCAAAAAAAAAAGAAACTATGGCAAGGACAGGAAATCAGACACCGCATGTTCTCACTCATAGGTGGGAATTGAACAGTGAAAACACTTGGACACAGGATGGGGAATATCACACACCCGGGTCTGTTGTGGGGTGGGGTGCGGGAGCAGGGATAGCATTAGTAGATATACCTAATGTAAATGACGAGTTAATGGGTGCAGCACACCAACACGGCACATGTATACATATGTTACAAACCTGCACATTGTGCACATGTACCCTAGAACTTAAAGTATATGTATATATAAAAAAGAGAGACACAAAGCACTATATACTAATAACATAGGAGTTCAAATTGTGAGGATTATTGTCAGTGGTAAGGGTCCCTGAATGGTTTAGAAAGATAATTCAGATATAGATTAAAATAATTTTTTATAGGCTAAAAAAAATAGTTTTGCAACTAAACCCCCAAAAGTTTAAAACTATATAATAAAAATACAAATATTTCTATCTTTTCAATAGGGAAAAATAGAATAATACAAAGTATAAAACAAAACCTAAATGTCAATCAAAAACAAAACAAGAAAAAAATACATTAAAAAAGTGGGACAAATTGACAGTTAAATACTGGAACAAGGCCAAATATAATATAAATCCAAATAATCATGAGTTTAATTGACATAGTTGTAATATAAGTCATATTTGACTGAAACACTACTACTTCTACTTTTTATAATATTAAAATACAAAAATACCTAAAACTTCAGGGTATAGATTAATAAAAGTTAAAATCTGGAAAACTTTATATTGTACAAGTGTTAATAAAAGAAAAGGAGAGAGTCATATTAACATTAGGATAAATAGAATTAAAAGTAATGCCATTTTCATACATTGATAATAAGGCTCAAATTATTCTGAATATATATATATATTTCTAATCTTTTGCGTACAAATAAAATTGGCTTATCATATATCAAGCAAGTCTTAATAAAACTATAAAGATAAATGCTCATCTATTATGATGGGAAAATTTAAAGTAACTTTTTCCATTTATGTTAGTTCAAGAAAAAATGGACATAAACGTTGGAACAAGAAATTTGATAAATACATTATATTAGAACTCTGAGTCCTACAATTTGAAAATATAAAGTTGATAATATAGCACATATGGACGATTTACCAATATTGGTCATATAATAGGCCAAAAGAAAGTCTCAACGAATTTCAGAGAATTGGTATCTTGGAAATTATGTTGTCTAATAAAATTAAATTAAAAGTTGACAGAAAGCTATACTAAAATTCTCTAAATTGGTAGATTTTAAAAGATTACTATTAAGTGATTTTTGACCTAAAAAAGCACATCCAAGATTAGAAATAATTAGAACTAAAAAAATAACAAAAATGCCACATATTCAAATTTGTGAAGCAACAAAAATGACAAATTGAAGAAAATTTAAATCAGTACATGTTCTTATAAGAAAGATTAAACATTAATGGGCACAGCAACCATCTAAAAATGTTAGAAAAAAGAGAATAACCCAAAGAAATCAGAATGAGATAGTAAAGAGGTAAAATTATGAAAAATAATTTAACTAAATTATACAAATAAAATACAAATCAAGAAAAAGAAATACAACAAAAATGAAAAATAAAATTAAAGATATAACTTGAATTTTAATAATAACAATTGTAAAAGTATAATATGGAAAATTTTGTGTTAAGAATAAATGGAAAAACCTAGACAAATTAAATAAACTCCTAATAAAATGTGACGAACATCATCTGGAGGAAAACTACAGGACCGTTTTCCAGACAGTCTTTGACCAATCCAGTTCTCTCTTTCTCACTTGTTATCTGGTCTTCTAGTCACATACAGGAATTTCAAAGAATAACTGTAAAGCGTGCTAGGAAGGCAACATCCTGAGATAAGGGGGAGTTGACTGGAATAGCCCAGACCCTGTTCTTGTCACCCTAGAAACAGGATGTCCTTAGTGATTTTTACCCTACGGCACTTCGGGTATAAAATCTAGGGTGGGTTGATTTTTGCAGTCCGTCAGCTGTGGTGTAAATTGTGTATGCATAGATATTATTCCAGCCACCTTGGGTGGTTTTCCAGACCCTTGGGAGATGGGCTTGCCATGAATCTCTAGCTTCTGTTGTCTCTTGCTGCCTATCTGTAAATAGCAAGTCCACTGCACATAACTTGTTGTGTGTATAAGTGTTCTGTCTCACTGGACTCAGGCAAGAAATAAAAGTGCAGACCAAGATGCAGTGTGCTGAGATGGGGACTAGCGCATCATGAACTTGCTTCGCAAGTTCAAGAATCTCAAAAGACATTATATCTGAGTATATTGTCTTACCCCAAAGAAAACACTAATTCTTTGCTATTTTACAGGATAGTCCCACAAAACCAGATCATTTCACTATTACAAGAACCCTTCCAAAGTATATGAAAGAGAAATAATTCTTCATTCTTCTTATGTGTTTATTTTAACTTTGATAACAAGACAAAGACAGTACAAGAATGGAAAATCTGAGGCCTCATTAACTCATGATACTGGATACAAATATAATAAAAATATTAGCAAACAGCGTCCAGTAATTTCCATAAATTGATATATCATGACCAAGATGGACCTATTCTAGAAATTTAACAGATGTAACATTAGTAAATTGATAACTTTATTTTACTATGTTACAGAATGAAGAAAATATGATTATCTTATTAGATCTTATAAAAAATGCATTTTATATAATACAAAGTCCCCTAATAAAAAACTATTTAGAAAATACAAATATTGGGGAAGTTTCTCTCAGAATAAATTATATTTGCCATAAACCTACAGAAACTATTGGTGTACTGGTGAAGCATCAAAAGTATTACCTTTTATATAAAGAGCTATATGAAGGTTTCTATTATCATGTCATCACCTCTTACATACAAAATGTATAAAGTATCCTCCTGTACTCCAAAAGACTAAAACAAAGACATGAAAAATTGAATTGATTACTGTATATGCAGAAAACCAGAGTATCTACAGATAGGTTGTTAGAAAAAAATGAGTTTAGCTAAATGGTAGGAGATAGAATAAATGCAAAAAAAAAAATGATTCAGTCTTATATTTTTATATACTGCCAACTACCAATAAGAAATAATAATAATAGAAAACATCTGTGAACATACCTAATTAAATTTTCAAAGAGAATATGGAAACTTTTATAAGACCTTCTTGAAAGAGATTTTTTTTTAAAGCCTTAAATAAAAGGAGAGATATATCATGTCCATGGTGAAGAAGTAATATTATCAAGATATTCTTTCTCCCTTAATTGATGCATACATTGAATGCAATTTTTTCATCCTTCCTACAGGGGTGTGTGTGTGTGTGTGTGTGTGTGTGTGTGTGTGTGTGTCTAACCTGACAAGCTAATTCTAACATTTTTATGGAAGAGTACAAGAGCAAGTGATCAATACTAAATAAAATAGTTCAAAGCAGAACTTTTTCTATGAGACATTAAATCTTGCTATACATATATAATAAATAAGGTATTGTAAAATTGATTCAGAGTTACAAATATTTACAAATGCAACGGACTAGAGAGATCCAAAACCAGCCCAATTATGAATGCAGAAATTTTTCTCACTGCGCTATTTCTACCACCTAAAGTGTAATTGACATATAGTAAATGCTCATGAAATATTTCCTTAATGGATTTTGCATACTCTGCCATATGTGGCACTGCTAATAAGTGGGAGAAAGATGTAACTGTTCCATAAATTATTCTGGGATTATTGGTTTCTTCTGTGTAACAAACTCGTTATCAAATTCTATATATAAAAACAAATTCATATCGCATTGAATATTTAAAATTTTTAAAATTATAATTTTAGGTTTAAAATATGGAACATACAGATATCACATTAAAGAATGTTTAAAGTAGGCACAAAGTGTTTAAAAATTAATTGAACATATTGATATTAAGATATCCTACGCATCAATAGGCACTATATAGCAAGATAACAAACTATGCACTGCAGAAAGTATTTGAAACATATGCAACTGAGAAAAATAATTGTACAGAATGTATAAAGAAAATTTACAAGTCAATAAGAAATAGATAATCCAATATAAAAATGGGCAAATAATATAAATAGGCAATGTTTATAAAAACCAAATGGTAAACAAATATGTAAAAACAGGCTCACTCTTTTAAGTAATCAAATAATCAGTAATTAATGCTGCAATGATATACCAAGTTATTTATATTGGCCAGATTGATGAAATGTGGACTGACAATAAATAAACATAAAATTTTGGTGAGTATATGGGTTAATGAGAACCTCTGTATACTGCTATCAGGTGTGTGAATTATTACAATCCTTTTAGAAAATAGTTTGGCATTATATTTTATGCCTGAACATTCTCATTCTCTATAACACAGCAGTTCCACTTCTAAGTATATATCAGAGAATTTTTATAAATGTGTACCACAAAATCTGCACAAAAATATTCACTGTACCTTGCTCTTAAAGGCAATAACTTTAAACAACTGTAACATTTATCAACAGGAGAATTGATAAAATGTAGAATAATCTTAGAAGGGAATGTTAGATCACAGTGAAATTAAATTACAGCCATATGAAACCACATGAATGCATTTAAAAATGCTGCTGAGTGATATGTCATCAAACTGTTTTTTAAAGTAAAAAAAAAAAATGGTTAATATAAACGTCAGGGGGGTGTTACTTATGTTGGAAAGACAGAAGAGTGGGACTGAGGAGACACATACCCACTGAAGCCACACCAATGGTTATGCTCTATTTCATAAGTAGATTGGTGGGACTGTAAGTGTTTTTTCTTTCTTTATGCCTTATAACCCAGTCGTTCCCAACCTTTTCGGCACCAGGGACTGGTTTCATGGAAGACAATTTTTCCACAGATTGGTCGGGGGATGTTTTCAGCAGGAAACTGTTTCATCCTGATCATCAGGCATTAGGTTCTCATAAGGAGCGTACAGCCTAGATCCCTCATACACTCAGTTCACAGTAGGGTTCACGCTCATAGAAGAATCTAATGCTGCCGCTAATCTGACAGCAGGTAGAGCTCAGGTGGTAACGTTGACTCACCCACTGCTCATCTGCTGCAGTGCGGCCCAGTTCCTAAGAGGCTATAGACCATTACCAGTCTGTGGCCTAGGGGTTGAAGAACTCTGTAATATAACCCACTTCAATCTGTATCAAATGTTACATAATTAAAGCCATTTTAGAGTACTCACTAAATCTACACATAAAGACAAACATAAAGTGATCTAATAGAGAGTAAATTATTAACTATTATACAAATAGCACACGTTACTTCTTTAATTCTAAATTTGTGATAAAAATATGAACTGCCTTTCTGTATTGTTTTGAAAAGAAAATTTAATCTGTAACAATAATACAATTTTAAATTCATATCGATATATTCCTGCCTCATATATTTCCTTCTGAGACAAATGTCCTGGTAATTAATACTTATCGAATCGATAAGAAAACAACTTGGGCAAGTGGAAGAGAGGAATCTTCGTAATACTATTAAAATGGAATATGCTTTTGCAATAGCTCCATTTCAGAAGAGCACAGTGAATGAGGGCTTTCAAAATGGAATGTTTTGGCCTCTAGTATATTATAATTATTTTCTCTGAAAATATGTCTGAACGTCACTTAATTCTAATTCAACTGTAAGAAAAAGATAAATGTAGATGTTGTTTTATTCCAAAAAAATTAAGCCAAACTTTTATAAATGGAAAACTGTGAACAATACTAAGATTTAACCGTTGTAAAAAGATTGAACAACATAGACTTCTATGTATTTTTTTCTTATTTTTCATTCATAGACTCTTATAGTTCTCTAGCATAGATTTATTTTTGGTGTCTTATTCTTGTGTTCAATAAGTTCTCAGTTAAATCTCTGTTGATATTATGATTTCAATTATGTAACCATGCAGCTTTCTCCATAATGAAACATAACTCAGATACTCTTCAGCTTCATGATGTCATCCTTGATCTCTACCCCTGACCCACAATTTAGCAATTATGCTCCATCATTTAATCAGAAGCATGGTTTATCTGTTCTCATCCATGAGCACATTTTCTAAACATAAATCCCAAGAGAAATCCGTTAATGGGTAATACAGCAGATTTTACTACTAAAAGAATTAAAGAGAGGAGGGAAGAAGAGAAGATACCAGTTTCTGATGTGGGCACTTAAGTGGTGTTACCGTTCACTGTGAAGAAAATAGATGAAACTAGATGAAAGAAAGTTTTCGCGGGGATGTCATAACTTCAGTTTGAGTATAAAATATCTCTGAAACAAACCAGAAGGTAGTATCTGGTGCTCAAACATGAGCCCCATGCTGGAGATACATTAGGAGGCACTGGTATATAGCTGAAGCATAGGTGGAGAGGAGCTTTCTCAGGGAGAGAGTTAAAACTGAAAAGAGGCCTAAAGAGAATTGTAAAGAGCACAGATAAGGATTTAATTTAAAAGGCTGGCTACTGACTTCTGCCTCACAGAGAATTTTATTTAGTAGGTCTAGGGTGAAATCCAGAGACTTGTTTTTGTCAAGCAGATGTCCTCTGGACTACATCTTAAGGGAGGCTAAATAACAAGGGAGGAATACTCTTTTGCTGCCTGTGTATTAATTGTATGATTGCATCGTATCACATTTTATTTCTAAAGTAATTTAATACAACTTTACTACATGAATGAGGAAGTCTTGAATGAATACATGATGACACACAACAGGGTTTGTAAACATTTTCAACTATGAAAGAATGAACAGTGTAAAAGAAAACTATACCTACCTATTCAATTGAAAATTGCTAATTTAAATTCAGCATAATTATTTGTAACTACAAAAAATATTGGGAAAATATGTGTTCCCTATATAGAAATTACCTCTATGAGCATTTAGTATATCTCTGAATGTTTTGGTAAGAAAGATCCATCCAGTTTATGAAAACCACTTTGTGGCAAAACATGAGATCATTTGTTTAGATGAATTACAATAGGATTGCATGACTAAATGATCAGCTTATCCATTCATCTGATTTTTGTGGATCTAAGTCATTCCTGAATAATCTAGCAGAAAGAATCTCCTCTAAAAGATAATGCCAAAAATACCGTTTTTGAATAGTATACTAGTCAACTCTGTTCCACTTGACTTGAAATTTAAGTATTTTGAATGTATCAGTTTTACCAAGACTGATGCTTCATTTAAGATAAAATCACAGTATTAGTGAGTTTAATCTTTTGATGTCATTATGAACTTGGATTTTCTTATCGGAAAAAAAATTGTATGTTTATGTTGTCATTCTTGTGTTGTTAATAATATGAAAGAAATAGAATGCTGAAGTATAATGAGTATTGAATTCAAAACCAAGTAATAAGAAATCATAGTGAGAATAAAATACCAATAGAGAATAGATGGATTGTAGCTAGATTTTTCATTTTCCTAAGAAACAATTTTAAAATCTGGTGTATTTTAGAAAAATCCTTGACTGAAGCATTGAAAATTACAAAGGACACTTTTTTTTTAACCTTGTCCCATAATAAGATGAAGACAAGGAGATACTTGATAAAAATAAGGAGCAGTAAATTCAGAACAAATTGAGGTAAATAATGCCTTATGAATGTGTATAGTCAACCTGTGAAATTCATTGACCGAAGAGGTCACTGAGTCAAATACGATGGTTGAATTTAAAAAACAGCTGGGTAATTTTATGACCACTAATAGCTTTGGGAGCTCTTTTCAGCAAGCGGATAATGATAAGGGTAATCACATCTCTTGTTTCAGGATGTAAGTTACCAATGGGGGGTTGTTCAATTCCACGCCTTGCTTTTGTCGTCTGGACACTTCTCATAAACACCCACCTTCAGGGAAGTACAATGATGGACACAAATGTTGTTATTCAGCACTTTTGTGCTGACATTTATAGATGCCTGTGTGTTCTTTCACCTTCATCTGAAGTATCAGCCTCTGAAACATAGGAGCTAGGATAATTCTGGTTTGGGAAATAATGTCCTCCATAATCATAATCAAGATAATCAATCATTTATGCTTTTTAGTGAGTGCCCTAGAATATCGTTCTCAGAATTTCTGAATTCAAACCAAAATAATTTGAAAGTTAGCAATAATTACATTTTGGGGGGAAGGGGACTTAATAGTGCCAATTTTGTATACTGTTATATAAAGTGGTATCAGTAAAGTTACTATTTTTAACACTTCATTCTAAATGCATCAACATTTTTTAAAACAACATGTCATTGAATGTTAAACTTTGTTTCACATTTTACTGTTAATTGGATTACGCTATCCCTTTTGTCCAATCAGTGTAGCAGATTAAGTCTTTATTTATTTATTTATTTATTTATTATTTTTTGGTTTTCTGAAGCAGAATCTCGCCCAGTTGCTCAGACTGGAGTGCAGTGGCATGATCTCAGCTCACTGCAACCTCCACCTCCTGGGTTCAAGTGATTCTCCCTGTCTCACGCTCCCGAGTAGCTGGGATTACAGGCATCTGACACCATGCCCAGCTAATTTTTGTATTTTTAGTAAAGACAGGGTTTCAACATATTGGACAGGCTGATCTCGAACTCCTGACCTAAGGTGATCTGCCTGCCTCAGCCTCCCAAAGTGCTAAAATTACAGGTGTACACCACCATGCCAGGCCAAGTCTTTTTATTTTTAATCAAGGTCAAAATTCAAATTTTATTGTTTGAATCATTATGTTTCCAAAGTAGAAAACTTTACAAAAAACACAAAACGACTTGTGATCTTAAAATATAGAACAACTATTACTGTATGTATATATATCTGCCCATATACAATCATTTATGTGGTTTTTGCTAGTTTGGATGTATAAAGTTTGGATTCTGCTATATGTACTATTCTATAACATCCTTTGGATAACAGTTCTTCATGAATAATTTTCTATGAAATTAAATATTTTTGAAGCCTATATACCATATTAATATACTAGAATTTATTTTGCCAAATTTGTTTTTGAGTATTTTGGTGGTCTATAGTTTTTACCAGCATAACTCTAAAGATGTATGATTATTTACTATTTGCTGGTTCAAAGTAAATGCACTTTAAGTATTTTGATTGATACTGCCAAATTATTTTCCAGAAAAAATTTCATTATTTTACACACTGATTATCAGTTTATGACAGTATAATTTACCCCAAATAAACAATGGAAAACACATATATACACATATATATATTTATTTAACCTTTAATATTATCACTATATAAAAAGAATCTCACTAGTTATTAAATTTTTGCACTTTTGATCACTTGCAGTTTTAACACTTTTTCATAAGTTTGTTAATCATTGTATTTCTTTTTTTCGAATTGCCAGTTCATCTTATTTTGCTACTTTTAAAATCTGGATGTTTAACTTTTTCCTTCTATATAGACATCCTGTTTTTAAGAATATTAATAATTATAAGCTTATATTTCCCATTTTTGTTTATTTTGATTATATTTATGACACATTATACAAGAATTTTATATTCTTCTACAGCCATAACTGTTAATTTGCCATTTCTGCATATGAATATATAGCTATTCTATTAATATTTATCTCTACTTTCTTCTGATGCTAGATAAAATAGAGTAAGATGATTCTGCTTTTTGCCTTCAATACGTATTTCCAGATTAATAGAGTATCTTTTCCTTCCCTTGCTGGTTTAAATAATATTTTATTGTGTATCCTATTAATACCAATAATTAAACTGACCTCAGAAATTTCTGTTGATTCCATATTTATTCCTGCATTCATTATAAAATATTTAAATTTATGTTATATTTAAATATTTGAGAAAAATATCTTTCAATCATTATTTTTCTCAAAGTATTCAAATGAATCAATTTGTTTCTTAATGAAATTTGGTTATTTCATTTTAAGAATGAATTAAGGAACAAGTAAATTATTTTAAATTATTCTCATACCTCATCTTGTTAATTTATGACTGCACACATTAGGGTAGCTCTTTTATTTTGTATATTTTAATAAATTTTATAGGTATATCATATTATTTCTGCATATTTTTGATGTTTATTACCGGATGTCTTGTATTTCTTTATTGTCAAAATGCAGGAATAAAATGCATTTGTCCTGTATTTTCTAATTGGATAGTGGTGGTATATAAATTCTTGATTTCAGTTTATTTTAAAATAACTTCTTTTCATGAGTGGTTGAAATCTAAATAATTTTAAAATGTGTTTTATGAATATTATAGGCAGGATATACTATCATCTGAATATATATATTCATATTTATGATATATATGATGATGCTATAAGCATATGTATTTGAACATAATATATTTAATGATAGTATGTATATACACATACATTTATGTATATTTACACACACACGCACACACATTTTTTTTAAGAACAGTTTTACCTTCACACCAAAGTTGATAGAGCAGAAACCATAGGTTTCCTCTGTACCCTCTGATCCTGCTATCAACATCCTGTACTAGAGTGGTATACATTTGTTACAATTGATGAACCTACACTGATACATCATTATCACTCAAAGTCCACAGTTTACATTAAGGGATTCACTCTTGGTGTTTTCCAGTCTATGGGTTTTGACAAATGTGTAATGACATGTTCCTCCATTATAATATTATACAGAGTAGCTTCATTCTGCCCCCAAAATCCTCTGTGTTCTGCCTAGTCACACTTCCCTCCCCCACAAGCCCTGGCAATCACTGATATCTTTTCTGTCCTCACAGATTTGTCTTTCTCAGATGTAGTTGGAATCATATATTATTTAGCCTTTTCAATTTGACTTCTTTCACTTAGTAATGAGTGAGTTTCCTCCATGTCTTGTCATGCCTTAAAAGCTCATTTCTTTTCACCACTGATTAAAATTCCATTGTGAGGATGTTCCACAGTTTATGTGTCTATTTGCCTATTAAAGGAAATCTTGGCTGCTTTCAAGTTTTGGCAATTGCAAATAAAAGTGCTATACGCGTGCAAGTTTTTGGGTGGACAAATGTTTTCAGCACATTTAAGTAAATACCAAGGAACACAATGGCTGAATTATTGCTAAGAGTTTATTTTTGTCAACACCTGAAAACTGTCCTCCAAAGTGGCTGTACCATTTTGGATTCTCACCAGCAATGAATGAGACTTCCTGTTGCTGTACATCCTCATTAGCATCTGGTTTTGTCAGTGTTTGAATTTTGACCACTCTAATGATACGTAGTAGTATCTCATTGTTACTTTAATCTGCACTACCCTAATGACAGATGATGTTGAGCATCTTTTCATATGCTTATTTGCTATCTGTATGTTTTCTTTGGTAAGGTGTCTGTTTGTATTCTTTTTTCCATTTTTAAAGCAGGTTGTTTGTTTCATACTGTTGAGTTTTAAGAGTTCTTTGTATATTTTAAATGAGAATCCTTTATCAGATATCATTTCTGCAAATATTTTTTTTGCAGTCTGTGGCTTGTCTTCTTTTTCTCTTAACAGTGGCTTATCAGAGTGGAAGGTTTTAATTTCAATAAAGTTCAGCTTGTCCATTCATACTTTCATGGATTGTGACTCTAGAGTTGTATCTAAAAAGTCATTACCATATTCAATGTCATCTTGATATTCTTTGTTATCTTCAACAAGTTTTACAGTTCTGCATTTTACACCTATGTCTATAATTCATTTTGAGTTAATTTTTGTGAAAGGTGTAAGGTCTCTGTCTAGATTCACTTTTTTTGCAATGAGAAGTTCCAGTTTACAATATTATTTTTTAAAAAACTCTTTTTGCCATTATATTATCATTGCTCTTTTGCCAAAAGAGCAGTTTTGGCAAAATCAGTGGACTATATCTGTGTGGGTCTATTTTGGGGCTATCTATTCTGTTCCATTAATCTATTTGTCTGTTTTTCTTTTCAGCAATATTACACTGCCTTTAATACTGTGGATATATATAGTAAGTCTTGATGTTGAGTAGTGTCGATCCTTCAACTGTGCGTTTTAGCTTCATTATTGTGTTCATTATTGTGACTCTTTTGCCTCTCCCTATAAACATTGGAATCCATTTGTTGATATTCAAATAATAACTTGCTGACATTTTGATGGGGATTATGTTGAATCTATAGGCCAATGAAGAAGTGACATTGTGACAATATTGTGTCTTCTTGTCTGATTTCTTTCATCACAGGTTTGTAGTTTTTTTCATATAGATTCTCTTCATATTTATTTTCATTTTACCTGCAAGTATTTAATTTTGGTGGGTGTTAATATAAATTGTATTGTGTTTTAAACTTAAGATTCCAATTACTTATTGCTGGTATGTAACAAAGAGATTGAATTTTGTATATTAACCTCATATCCTGCAACCTTTATGTAATTATTTATTATTTCCAGGAGTATCTGTCAATTATTCTGAATATCCTGCATTATGTCAACTGTGAGGAAAGGCAGTTTTACTTTTCCTTTCCAATCTGTATACATTGTCTCTTCTTTTTAATTTTTTTTTTTTTAATTTTCATGGGTGCTAACTAGTTCTACATACATATGGCATATGTTTTGGTACAGTCATGTAATGTGAAATAAGCACATCATGAAGAATGGGGTATCCATTCCCTTAGACATTTATCCATCAAGTTGCAAACAACCCAAATACACTTCTTATTTAAAAATGGGCAGTTATTTTGAGAAGTGTTTGGTCATATCGTTTGCCCACTTTTTGATGGTTTTTTTTTTCCTTGTAAATTTCTTTAAGTTCGTTGTATATTCTGGATATTAGCCCTTTGTCAGATGGATAGATTGCAAAAATTTTCTCGCATTCTGTAGGTTGCCTGTTCACTCTGATGATAGTTTATTTTGTTGTGCAGAATCTCTTTAGTTTAATTAGATCCCATTTGTCAATTTTGGTTTTTGTTGCAATTGTTTTTGGTGTTTAATTTCGAAGTCTTTTCTCTTGCCTATGTCCTGAATGGTATTGCTTAGGTTTTTTTCTAGGATTTTTATGGCTTTAGGTCTTATGTTTAAGTCTTTTGTCCATCTTCAGTTAATTTGTGAATAAGGTGTAAGGAATGGTTCCAGTTTCTTTTCTGCATATGGCTAGCCAGTTTTCCCGTTTATTAAATAGGGAATTTATTAAATAGGGAATTATTAAATAGGGAATCCTTTCTCAATTGCTTGTTTTTGTCAGGTTTGTCAAAGATCAGATGTTCGTATATGTATGATGTTACTTCTGAGGCCTCTGTTCTGTTCTACTGGTCTACATATCTGTTTTGGTACCAGTACCATGCTGTTTTAATTACTGTAACCTTGTAGTATAGTTTGAAATCAGGTAGTATGATGCCTCCAGCTTTGTTCTTTTTGCATAGGATTGTCTTGCCTATACGGACTCTTTTTTGGTCCCATATGAAATTTGAAGTAATTTTTTTCTAATTCTGTGAAGAAAGTCAATGGTAGCTTGATGGGAATAGCATTGAATCTATAAATTACTTTGGAAAGTATGGCCATTTTCATGATACTGATCCTTCCTATCCATGAGCATGGAATGTTTTTCCATTGTTTATGTCCTCTCTTATTTCCTTGAGCAGTGGTTTGTAGTTCTCCTTGAAGAGGTCCTTCACATCCCCTGTAAATTGTATTCCTAGGTATTTTATTCTCTTAGCAGCAGTTGTGAATGGGAGTTCACTCATGATATGGCTCTCAGTTGGTCTATTATTTGTGTACAGGAATGCCTGTGATTTTTTCACGTTGATTTTGTATGCTGAGACTTTGCTGAAGTTGTTTATCTGCTTAAGGAGATTTTGGGCTGAGACAATGGGGTTTTCTAAATATAGAATCATGTCATCTGCACAGAGAGATAATTTAACTGCCTCTCTTCCTATTTGAATACCCATTGTTTCTTTCTCTTGCCTGATTGCCGTGGCCAGAACTTCCAATACTACGTTGAATAGGAATGATGAGAGAGGGTATTCCTTTCTTGTGTCGGTTTTCAAAGGGAATCCAGCTTTTGCCGATTCAGTATGATATTGGCTTTGGGTTTGTCATAAATAACTCTTATTATTTTGATATATATTCCATCAATACCTAGTTTATCAAGTGTTTTTAGCATTAAGGGGTGTTGAATTTTATCTAAGGACTTATCTGCATCTATTGAGATAATCATGTGGTTTTTGTTATTGTGATGTTTATGTGATGGATTATCTTTCTTGATTGCATATGTTGAAACAGCCTTGGATCCCAGGGATGAAGCCAACCTGATTGTGGTGGATAAGCTTTTGGATGTGCTGCTGGATTTGACTTGCCAGTATTTTATTGAGAATTTTTGCTTCTATGTTCATCAGGGATATTGGCCTGAAATTTTCTTTTTTTGTTGTGTCTCTGCCGGGTTTTGGTGTCATGATGATGCTGGCCTCATAAAATTAGTTAGGGAGAGGTTTCTCTTTTTCTATTGTTTGAAATAGTTTCACAAGTAATGATTCCAGCTCTTTGTAACTCTAGTAGAATTCGGCTGTGAATCTATCTGGTCCTGGACTGTTTTTGGTTGGTAGGATATTAATTACTGCCTGAATTTCAGAACTTATTATTCTATTCACGGATTCAACTTCTTCCTGGTTTAGTCTTAGGAGGGTGTATGTGTCCAGGAAGTTATCAATTTCTTCTAGATTTTCTGGTTTATTTGAGTAGAGGTGTTTGTAGTATTCTCTGATGGTAGTTTGTATTTCTGTGGGATCAATGGTGATATCCCCTTTATCATTTTTAAATGTGTCTATTTGATTCTTCTGTCTTTTCTTATTAGTCTGATTATTGGTCTGCCTATTTCGTTGATCTTTTCAAAAAACCAGCTCCTGGATCCATTTATTTTTTGAAGGATTTTTTGTGTCTCTATCTCCTTCAGTTCTGCTCTGATCTTAGTTATTTCTTGTCTTCTGCTAGCTTTTGAATTTGTTTGTTCTTGCTTCTCTATTTCTTTTAATTGTGATGTTAGTGTGTCTATTTTAGATCTTTTCTGCTTTCTCATGTGGGTACTTAGTGCTACAGATTTCCCTCTAAATACTGCTTTAGCTGTGTCCCAGAGATTCTGGTACATTGTGTCTTTGTTCTCATTGGTTTCAAAAAATTTATTTATTTCTGCCTTAATTTGGTTATTTACCCAGTAGTCATTCAGGAGCAGCTTGTTCAGTTTCCATGTAGTCGTTTGGTTTGGAGTGAGTTCCTTAATCCTCAGTTCTAAAGTGTTTGCACTGTGGTCTGAGAGACTGTTATGATTTCAGTTCTTTGCATTTGCTGAGGATTGTTTTACTTCTAATTATCTTGTCAATATTAGAATAAGTGCTATGTGGTGCTTACTAGAATGTATAGTCTGTTGATTGCTTACTAGAATGTGTAGTCTATTGATTTGGAGTGGAGTGTTCTGTAGATGTCTGCTAGGTCCGCTTGATCCAGAGCTGAGTTCAAATCCTGAATACCCTTGTTAATGTTCTGTTTCATTGATCTAATATTGACAATGGGGTGTTAAAGTCTCCCACTACTATTGTGTGGGAGTCTAAGACTCTTTGTAGGTCTCTAAGAACTTGTTTATGAATCTGGGTGCTTCTGTATTGGGTGAATATATATTTATGCTAGTTACCTCTTCCTGTTGCATTAATCCCTTTACCATTTCATAATGCCCTTCTTTGTCTTTTTTGATCTTTGTTGGTTTAAAGTCTGTCTTATCAGAGACTAGGATTATAACCCCTGCTTTTTTCCTTTCCATTTACTTAGTAAATATTCCTCCTTCCCTTTATTTTGAGTCTATATGTGTCTTTGAACGTGAGATGGGTCTCCTGAATACAGCACACCAATGGGTCTTTACTACATCCAATTTGCCATTCTGTGTCTTTAATTGGGGCATTTAACACATTTACATTTAAGGTGAACATTGTAACATGTGAATTTGATCTTGTCATTATGATGCTAGCTGGTTATTTTGCACATAGTTAATGCAGTGTCAATGGTCTTTACATTTTGGTATGTTTTTGTAGTGGCTGGTACCAGTTTTTCCTTTCCATATTCAGTGCTTCCTTCAGGAGCTCTTGTAAGGCAGGCCTAGTGGTGACAAAATCTCTTGGCATTTGCTTATCCATAAAGGATTTTATTTCTCCTTCACTTATGAAACTTAGTTTGGCTGAATATGAAATTCTGGGTTGAAAATTCTTTAAGCATGTTGAATATTGGCTCCTACTCTCTTCTGCCTTGTAGGGTTTCTGCAGAGAGTTCCGCTGTTAGTCTGATGGGCTTCCCTTTGTGGGTAACCTGACTTTTCTTTCTGGCTGCCCTTAATATTTTTTCCTCATTTCAACCTTGGTGAATCTGATGATTATGTGTCTTGGGGTTGCTCTCCTTGAGGAGTATCATAGTCATTTTCTCTGTATTTCCTGAATTTGAATGTAGACCTGTCTTTCTAGGTTGAGGAAGTTCTGCTGGATAATATCCTGAAGTGTGTTTTCCCACTTATTTCCATTCTCCCCATCACTTTCAGGTACACCAAGCAAATGTAGGTTTTGTCTTTTCACATAGTCCCATATTTCTTGGAGGCTTTGCTCATTCCTTTTCACTCTTTTTACTATAAACTTGTCTTCATGCTTTATTTCATTAAGTTGATCTTCAGTCTCTGATGTCATTTCTTCCACTTGATTGATTCAGCTATTGATACTTGTGTATATTTCACAAAGTTCTCATGCTGTGTTTTTTAACTCCATCAGGTCATTTATGTTCTTCTCTAAACAGGTTATTCTAGTTACCAGTTCCTGTAACCTTTCAAGGTTCTTAGCTTCCTTGCACTGAATTAGAACATGTTCCTTTAGCTCAGAGGAGTTTGTTATTACCCACCTTCTGAAACCTACTTCTGTCAGTTCATCAAACTCATTTTCTGTCCAGTTTTGTTCCTTGGTGGCAAGGAGTTGTGATCCTTTGGAGGAGAAGAGGCATTCTGGTTTTTGGAATTTTCAGCATTTTTGTGCTGGTTTTTCCTCATCTTCATGGATTTATCTACCTTTGGTCTTTGATGCTGATGACCTTTCCATGGGGTTTTTGTGTCAGCATCCTTTTTGTTGATGTCGATGTTATTGCTTTCCATTTGTTAGTTTTCCTTCTAACAGTTGGGGACCTCTTCTGTAGGTCTGCTGGAGTTTTCTGGTGTTCTACCCCAGACCCTGTTTGCCTGGGTATCACCAGCAGAGGCTGCAGAAGAGCAAAGATTGCTGCCTGCTCCTTCCTCTGGAAACTTCATTCCAGAGGGCAACCCCCAGATGCCAGCTGGAGCTCTCCTCTATGAGGTGTCTGTGGACCCCTGCTGGGAGGTGTCTCCCAGTTAGGAGGTGTGGGTGTCAGGGACCCACTTGAGGAGGCAGTCTGTCCCTTAGCAGAGTTGAGCACCTTTTCATATGTCTTTTTGCCCCTTGTGTCTTCTTATGAGAAATGTGTATTCAAATCTTTTGCCCATCTTTTGAATGAATTATTAGGTTTTCCTATAGAGCTGCTTGAGCTCCTTATATATTCTGGTTATTGATCCCTTGTCAGATGGGTAGTTTGCAAATATTTTTTCCCATTTTGTGGGTTTTCTCTTTGATTTGTTGATTGTATCCTTTGCTGTGCAGAAGCTTTTTAACTTGATGTGATCCAGTTTGTTCAATTTTACTTTGGTTGCCTGTGCTTGTGGGGTATTGCTCAAAAAACTTTTGCCCAGAACAATGTCCTGGAGGATTGCCTCAATATTTTAGTAGTTTCATAGTTGGAGATCTTAGATTTAAGTCTTCAATTAATTTTTATTTGATTTTTGGTATGCTGAGAAATAGAAATCTAGTTTTCTTCTTCTGCATATGGATATTCAGTGTTCCCAGTACCATTTATTGAAGAGACTGTCTTTTTCCTAGTGTATGTTCTTGGCACATTTGTTGAAAACCAGTTCACTGTAAGTGTGTGGATTTTCTTCTAGGTTCTCTATTTTGTTTCATTGGTCTATGTGTCTGTTTCTATGCAAGTACCATGCTGTTTTTGTTACTGTAACTCTGTAGTATAATTTGAAGTCTGGTAATGTTTTTGCTTCATTTTTTCTCTTTTTGTTCAGGAAAACTTTGGTTATTTTGAGTTTTTGTAGTATCATATAAATTTGAAGATTTTTTTTTCTATTTCTGTGAAGAATACCATTGATATTTTGTAAGACTGCATTGAATCTGTAGATTGCTCTGGGTAGTATGGACATTTTAACAATATTGACCCTTGCAATCTGTGAATATGAAATATTTTTCCATTTGTTGGTGTCCTCTTCAATTTCTTTCAGCAGTGTTTTATAGTTTTCACTATAGAGATCTTTCACTTCCTTTGTTAATTGCTAGGTATTTAACTTTATGTGTGGCTATTGTAAATGGGATTACTTTTTAATTTCTCCTTCACATTATTCACTGGTGGCATATAGAAAGGTTGCTGATTTTTGTATGTTTATTGGCATGTAATTGCTCAGAGTAGCCACTAATTATCTCTTGAATTTCTGCAGTGTCAGTTGTAATGTCTCCTTTCTTATTTCTAATTTTCTTTATTTGGATCTTCTCTATTTTTCTTAATCTGGTTAAAAGTTTGTCAGTTTTATTTAACTTCCAAAAAACACACTTTTTGTTTCATTGACGTTGGATTGTATTATTCATTTCAAATTTATTTATTTCTGCTCTGATCTTTATTATTTCTTTTCTTCTACTAATTTTGGGTCTGGTTTGCTCTTGCTTTTCTTGTCCTTTAAGATGAATTGTAAGATTGCTTGTTTAAAGTTTTCCCTCTTTTTTTGATGTAGGCACATCTACTACTTTTGCTGTATCCCATAGGTTTTGGTATGTTGTGTTTTTATTATCATTTGATTCAAGAAATTTTTCAATTTTTATCTTAATTTCTTCATTGACCCACTGGTCATTCGGGAGCATATTGTTTAATTTCCATGTAGTTTTATAGTTTCCACAATTTCTCTTCTTACTAATTTTTAGTTATATTCCATTAAGGTCAAGGAAGATTCTTGATATTATATCAACTTTTTGAATGGTTTAAGACATTTTTTGTGACTTAACGTATGGTTTATTCTTGAGAATAATTCATGTGCTGAGGAAAAGAATATGTTTCTCTGCAGCTCTTAGATGAAATGTTTTGTAAATATATACTAGATCCATTTGGTCTATAGTGTAGATTAAGTGTCATGTTCCTTTGTTGATTTTCTGTCTGGTAGAGCTGGCCAATGCTGAAAGCTGTCCAGTGCTTGAAATCTGCAGATATTATTGTATTTGTGCCTGTTTCTCTCTTTAGGTCTAATAATATTTCCTTTATATATCTGGATGCTACAGTTTGGGGTGCATATGTATTTAAAATTCTATTACAATTTGAATATATTAACAAAATTATATCCTCTTGTTGGGTGCGTATATATTTAAAATTATATTGTGATATTAATGCATTATATTAATAAAATTATTTCTTACTGAATCGACTCCTCTATCATTATATAGTGACTTTCTTTGTCTTTTCTTTTAGTTTTCGTCTTGAAATCTATTATGTCAGATATATGTATAGCAACTTCTGCTCTTTTCTGGTTTTCATTGGCACGGGATATCTTTTTCCATCCTTTATTTTCAGTGTATTTGTGTCTTTACAGGTGAGTTGTGTTTCTTTGGGCCACAGGTCAATGAGCCTTGCTTTTTCATCTCAGCTAATCTATATCTTTTGATTAGAGAGTTTAGTCCATTCACATGCAATATTATTGTTGACAAGTAAGGTCTTACTCCTGCCATTTTGTTATTTGTTTTCTGGTTGTTTTGTGTTATTCTCTTTCTGCTTTCTTTCTTTTATTACTGTCTTCTTCCAGTGATGATAATTTTGTCTGGTGACATGACATAGCTTCTTTTTAAATTTTTTTTTAAAATTTTTGTGTATGCATTGTATGTTTTTTGGTTTAAGATTGCCATGAGGCTTGCAAATACTATCTTATAACCCATTATTTTAACCTAGTAACAACTGAACTCTATTTGCATAACAAACAAATAAGCAAAAAAAAAAAAAAAAAAAAACTAATAAAAAGTCACTTCAATTTTGTCCTGCTTTATAACATTTTGTTGTATGTATTTACATCTTGTTGTACTGACTATGTCTTGAAAAGTTCTTGTAGTTACTATTTTTGATTTGTTCATTGTTTAGTCTTCCTACTTAGGATAACAGTAGTTTTTACAACACAGTTACAGTGTTATAATATTCTGTATTTTTCTGTGTACTTACTATTAACAGTGAGTTTTGTACCTTCAGGTGATTGTTTATTGCTCATTAATGTCATTTTCTTGATGATTGAGTTACTACCTTTAGTATTTCTTGTAGGAGTATTCTGGTATTGATGCAGTCCCTCAGTTTTTTTTTTTTTTTTTTTGTCTGGAAAAGTCCTTATTTTTTCTTCATACTTGAAGGATATTTTCATGAAATATACTTTTCTAGGGTAATATATATATGTTTTTTCTTCAGCACTTTATATATGTCATGACACTTTCTCCTGGCTGCCTGTAAGGTTTCCACTGAAAAATCTGCTGCCAGATGTAGTGGAGCTCCATCGTTTGTTGTTTCTTTTCTCTTGCTGTTTTTAGGATTCTTTCCTTATCCTTGGCCTTTGGTAGTTTGATTCTTAAATGTCTTGATGTAGTTTTCTTTGGGTTAAATCTGCTTGGTGTCCTATAACTCTCTTGTACTTGGAATATTGATATCTTTCTCTAGGGTTGGAAAATTCTCTGTTATTATCCTTTAGAATAAACTTTCTAATCCTTTTGTTGTTGTTTTTGTTTTTTTGAGATGGAGTCTCACTCTGTCACCCAGGCTGGAGTGCAGTGGCACAATCTCAGCTTACTGCAACCTCCACCTCCCAGGTTCAAGCGATTCTCCTGCCTCAGCCTCCCAAGTAGCTGGGATTACAGGTGCCCACCACCATGCTCAGCTAATTTTTGTATTTTTAGTAGAAACAGAACTTTACCCTGTTGGTCAGGCTGGTCTCAAACTCCTGACCTTGTGATCTACCTGCCTCAGCCTCCCAAAGTGTTGGGATTACAGGCATGAGCCACCACACCCGGCCTCCTATATCTCCATTTACCTCATCTTTAAGGACAAAATCTCTTAGATTTGAACTTCTGATGCTGTTTTCTGTATGCTGTAGGCATACTTCATTGTTTTTTATCCTTTTTTCTTTCATATCCTCTGACTATGTATTTTCAAATAGCCTGTCTTCAATCTCAACAATTCTTTCTTCTGCTTGATTTATTCTGCTATAAAGGACTCTGATGCATTCTTCGGTGTTCGAATTGCATTTTTCAGCTCCAGAATTTCAGCTTTATTCTTTTGAATTATATTAATGTCTTTTTTAGATTTATCTGATAGAATTATGAATACCTTCTCTGTGTTATTTTGAATCTTCTTTCGTTTCCTCAACCCAGCTATTTTGAATTATCTGTTTGAAAGCTTACTTATCTGTTTCTCAGGATTGGTCCCTGGTAACTGGTTGAGTTCATTTGGCAAGTTCATGTTTTCCTGGATGGTGCTGATGCTAATAGATGTACTTAGGTGTCTGGGAATTTAAGAATCAGGTATTTTGTGATCTTTATCTGTGATCTATTTGCGCTTATTTATAGCCATTTTTCTTTAGAAGTTTTTCCAAATATTTGAAAGGACTTGGGTATTTTTAATCTAGGCTGTATCTGCTTAAGGGTACACCCCAAGTCCAATAAGGAGTGGTTCTTGCTGACTCACAGAGTTATCATCTTGTTGGTCTTGTACAAAATCCAAGAGAATTCTTTGGATCACCAGGCAGAGACTCTTGTTCTCTTCCCTTATTTTCTCCCAAACATACGGAGTCCTTGTTCTAATCTTAGTAGGAAATCTTCTAGTTTCTTATCATTACATATTGCTAGCTATAGGTTTTTTGTAGATATTCTTTATCAAGTTGAGATGTTCTCCTCTATCCTTAGTTTGCTGAGAGTTTGTATCATGGGTAAATGTTAGATTGTTTCAAATGCCTTTTGTGCATCTACTGATACGATTATGTTTTTTTCTTCAGCCTTTTGTGTGATGAATTGTATTAGTTACTTTTCAAATGTTAACCCAACCTTGAATATCTGGATAAATTCCAAGTGGCCTTGGTGTATTTTTTTTATAGACAGTTACATTTGGTTTGCTTTGTATGAGAATTTTTGCACCTATGCTTATGATGGAGATTGGTTTGTAGTTTTTTTAAGTATCTTGTTTGCTTTTGTTATTAAAGTATTACCGAACTCATAGAATTAGAAATCATTACTTTTGCTTTTGTCTTCAAGAACTAGCATAATTTATTTCTCTAATGCTTGGTAGAATTCACCAGTAAACTCATCTGAGTCTATTTGTTTCTCTTTTTGGAAGTTCTAAAATTATTATTTCCATTTATTTAAGCTATAATTCAGTTCAGATTGTTTATTTCTTCTTGTGTGAGTTTTGGTGGATTGTATCTTTCAAGGAATTGGTCCATTTCATCTAAGTTATCAAATTTGTGTGCATATAGTGCTCATAGTATTGCTTCATTATTCTTTCCATGCCCATGAGATTCATAATAATGTCCTCTCTTGCATTTCTGGTTTTGTAATTTGTTTTTATTTGTATTGTTTATTTTCTCCTTTAGTTTGAATTTCACTGAGTCTTGCTTTTCTATTTCTTAAGGTAGAAGCTTAAATGTTTTATTCTGGATCTTCCTTCTTTTCCTATATAAATTCAATACTATAAATTTCTCAGTAAGTACTGATTTTGCTGTATTACAGATTTGGACAGGGTATATTCTTATTTTCATTTAGTTCAAAATTTTTAAAAAAATTTTTGTGCAATTTCTTCTTTGATCCACATGTTATTTAGAAATGCATTGTTTAACCTCTAAGTTTTGGACTTTTTCTACCTATCTTCATGTTATTGATTTCCAATTTAATTCCATTGTGGTCTGAGAGCAGACATATAATTTCTATTTTAAAAAAATTTGTGCAAGATGGCTGACTAGACACAACTAGGAAGAACAGCTTCTACGGATCAAGATCAAACCAGGCCATTGGGAAGACTGGCACACCCCAAGCAGATCTTTGGAGAGAAGACATTTAGAATGGATGGAAAGAGGACACAGATCCTAAGCTGAATAGAGGAAGCTGGGAACACTTCACAGAGCTGCCAAGCAGTAGGACTTGCTCCTGGTCCCCAGCAGCTCCTGCAGAAGAGGTGACTTGAATAGGGAAGGAGTGGCCCACTCTCACCACAGCCTCCCAGAATCCTAGCTACAGGAGACCCTGTGGTCCCCAGGAGCACCTGAGCTGACAAGGAGAGCTGTTTAGATATGTAACAGGAGCAGGACTACAGCTTGTGCAGACCCCAGAGGGTTTGGCATGGGAATTGCTTCAGTGGAACATGGTCAGGGGAACATGGTCAGGGACACCCACCCATCACAAAGGCTCACCATGCTCCTCTAAGTGGCATTGGCATTTGGTGACTGCTGGACCTGGACAGAACAGAGTAGCCTTACCTTTTGGGTGGGATCTGTCTGATCTTGGTGCCTCCCTGTCCACCAGCATCTCCTGGGGCCTCAGCCTTCTGTTACTGGTTGCAGAGAAGCCTTGGATGCGGGGGTCATCGTCATAACTCCTGTCCCCAACCAATGTGCAGCCACCAAGCTGCAGTATCCTCCCACTGCAGCCTCTTCTCATGACTTTGCAGCATGCACTCCACATGGGAGCCACTCTCACCCATTGTGTGCTGACACATGTATGCAGGTGCACCTTGCCTCTCCTCCCCCAGCAGTTTACCCATACACAAACAACATTGCTCTGCCCCTACCAGCAACCTGCCCTTGCCAGTGCCCCACCCCCACTGCTACACAGGAATTGTGTTATACAGCTGCCAGCACAAGAACATGCATGGACAATAGCACTCTACCTCCCTTGGTGTCCCAACCCTGTCAACTCACATGAACCCTGCTGCAGGGCTATTCCTGCTGACACATGAGAACAGGCATGGACTCCACTGCCACAGCCCCAGTGTAGCATTGTGGCTGGCACTCTCCATCAGAGTTGTTGCCAAAGACCTGGGAACACCTCAGCCCTCCCAGTGTGGCAGATTTCTTACATTGAGGAGCCAGAGAACAAAGCTAGGGACCCAGGACCAGCCTCCTGGTGCTAGAGCACACAGCCCAGGAGGGATAAGCTAATAAGCCTTGACCCCCAGAAGTCTTCCAGAAACAAAGCCAGTCAACTGAACCCATTTTATACCCCAATGAAACCATAAAAGACATCAAAGAATATGAAGGCAAAACAAAACCATCCAAAGACAACAAGTTCAAAGACTTAAGAAACATCAGCCCACACAGATGAGAACCAATGTAAGAACTCTGACAAGCAGAAAGCCAGAGTGCCTTCTTACCTCAAAAGGCTCATACTAGTTCCCCAACAATGGTTCTTAACTAGGATAAAATGGCTTCAGTGACACAAATACAATTTAGAATATGGCTAGAAACAAAGATCATTGATATTCAGAAGAAACTTGAAAGTCAATTCAGGGAAACTAAGTAATAAAATAAAATGATACAAGAGATGAAAGACAGAAATAGACATTTTAAGAAAGAACCAAATTGAACTGAAAAACTCACTACAAGAATTTTATAATACACTTGCAAGATCTTACAGCAGACCAAGCTGAAGAAAGAATCTCAGAGCTTGAAGACCGTTTCTTCGAATCAACTCATTCAGACAAAAAGAAAGAAAAAAGAATGAACAAAACCTCTGAGAAATGTGGACCATGTAACGAAACCAAAAGTATGACTTATTGGCATCCCTCAGAGAAACATAGAGGAAACAAGCAACCTGGAAAACATTTGTGTAGATATTTTCCACGACAATTTCCCCAACCCTGCCAACATTCAAATTCAGGAACTGCAGAGAACTCCTGTGAGATACTACACAAGATGACCATCCCCAAGATACACAGTCATCAGATTATTGAAGATAAACATGTCAACAAAAATATTAAAGGCACCTAAAGAGAAGGGGCAGGTCACCTACAAAGGGAACCCCATAAGGCTAACAGCAGACCTTTCAGCAGAAATCCCACAAGCCAGAAGAGATTGGGACCCTATAAACAGTATCCTTAAAGGAAAAAAATTCCAACCAAGAATTTTATATACAGCCAAACTAAGTTTCATCAGCAAAAGAGAAATAAGATCCTTTTCAGAAAAGCAAATGCTAAGTGAATTTATTATTATCAGACTTGCCTTCCAAGAGGTCTTTAAGGGAGTGCTAAATATGGAAACAAAATCCCATTACAGGCCACCAAGAAAACACACTTAAACACATACCAATCACACTATAAAGCAACTATACAATCAAATTTGCATAATAACCAGCTAACATCATAATGACAAAATCAAATGTGCAGGTATTAATATTAACCTTGAACGTAAATGGACTAAATGCCCCCACTTAAAAGGCACAAAAGTTGGATAATAAAAAAAGAACCAAAAATATACTGTCTTCAAGAGACCCATCTCACAGCCTGTGACAACCATAGGCTCGAAGTAAAGAGATGGAGAAGAATCTACCAGGCAAATGAAAAACAGCAAAAAATGCAGAGGTTGCTTTCAGACAATTTTCAGACAAAACAAACTTTATAGCAACAATCATCAAACAAACAAACAAACAAAAAAACCAAAAAACAAAAAACAAAGGCATTACATAATGATAAAACTTTAATTTCAACAGGAAGACTTAACTATCCCAAATATATATGTATCCAACACAGGAGCACCAGATTCATAAAAGAAGTTCTTGGGATCTATAAAGAGTCTTAGATAAACAGACAGTAATAATGGGAGATCTCAACACCCCCACAGACAGTATAAGACAGAAAACCAAGGCTGAAAACTAACAAGTATATTTAGGACTTGAACTCAACATTTGACCAAATGTACCTAACAGACATCTATAGAACTCTGTATTCAAAAACAACAGAATATACATTCTTCCTACTTGCACATGGCACTTACTCTAAAATTGACTACACAGTTGGTCATAAGACAATCCTTAGCAAATTAAAAAAAAAATACCAAGCACACTTTCAGAGCACGGTGAAATAAAAGTGGAAATTAATACTAAGATCACTCAATACTATACGATTACACGGAAATTAAGCAACATGCTCCTGAAAGACGTTTGAGTAAATAATAAAATGAAGGCAGAAATCAAGACAGTCTTTGAAACTAATAAGATCAAAGATACTACATACTAGAATCTCTGGAACACACCTAAAGCAGTAGTAAGAAGAAAGTTTATAGCCCTAAATGCCTACATCAAAAGTTAGATCTCAAATTAATAGTCTAACTTCAAACCCAAAGAAACTGGAAATTCAAGAGGAAACCAACCCCAAAGGAAGGAGAAGATAAGAAATAAGCAAAATCAGCATGGAACTGAAGGAAATAGAAACATAAAAAAAATACAAAAAAATCAATGAAACTAGAATTAGTTACTTGAAAGGATAAGTAAGATTCATAGATTGCCACCTAGACTAGTAAAGAAAAAAGGAGAAAGGATCCAAATAAACATAATCAGAAATGGCAAAGGGTACATTACAACCAACCCCACAGAAATGCAGAAATTCTTAGATTATTATGAACACATCTATGCAGACAAACTAGAAAAGCTAAGAAGAAAGTGATAAATTCTCGGAAACATACAAACTCTGATGATTGAACCAGGAAGTAATTGAAACCCTGAACAGACCAATAACAAGTTCTGAAAAATGAATCAGTAATAAAAAGCTTACCAGCCAGAAAAACCTGTAGACCAGATAGTTTCACAGCCAATTTATACCACACGTATAAAGAAGAGCTGGTAGCAATCCTGCTGAAATTATTACAAGCAACTGAGGAGAAGTGACTCTCTCTATATCTTTCTGTAAGGTAAGCATCATTCTGATACTAAATCTTGCCAGACATACAATGGAAAAAAGAAAACACTGACCAGTATCCTTGATGAACAGAGATGCAAAAATCCTCAACAAAATACTGGCAAATCAACTTCAGCAGCACATCAAAAAGCTAATCCACCACGATCAAGTAGGATTTATCCTGGGATACAAAGTTGGTTCAACATGCAAAAATAAATAATTGTGATTCATCACATGAACAGAACTAAAAACAAAAGCCGAATGAGTACCTCAATAGAGCAGAAAAGGCTTTCCATAAAATTTAATATCCCTTTATGTTAAAAACCCTCAGCAAACTGGATATTGAAAGAACATACTTTTAAATAATAAGAGCCATCTATGACAAACCCACAGCCAATATCTTACTAAGTGGGCAAAAGCTAGAAGCATTCACCTGGAGAACTGGAACAAGTCAAGGATGTCCACTCTCAGCACTCCTATTCAATGTAATACTGGAAGTCTTGGCCAGAGAAATCAGGCAAGAAAAGGAAATAAAGGGCATCCAAATAGGAAGAGAGGAAATAAAGCTATCTTTCTTTGCAGAGAATACGATTTTATTCTGAGAAAACACCAGAGTTTCTTCCTCAAAGCTCCTAGATCTGCAAAGACTCTTAGCAATGTTTCAGAACATAAAATTTATGTACAAAAATCAGTAGCATTTTTATGCACCAACAACATCCAAGCTTACAACTAACTCAAGAATCCCATCCCACTCGTAATAATCATAAAGAAAAAAAAACACACCTAGGAATATAGCTAACCAGGGATGTGACACATCTCTACAATGAGAACTATAAAACACTGCTGAAAGAAATCAGGGATGACATAAACAAACGGAAAATCATTCCATGCTCATGGATAGAAAGAATCAATACTGTTAAAATGGCCATACTGCTGAAAGTAATTTACAGATTTAATGCTCTTTCTATAAAAGTATCAATGTCATTTTTTGCAGAATTAGAAAAACCTATTCTAAATTTCATACAGAGAAAAATAAAACCTAATAACCAAAGCAAAGCAATTCTAAGCAAAAAGAAAAAGAGAACAAACATGGAGGTATCATATTACCTGACTTCAGACTATACCATAAGTCTACAGTAGCCAAAATAGCATAATACTGGTACAAAAATAGACATATAGACCAATGGAATGGAATAAAAAGTCCAGAAATGAAGTCCCACACCTAGAACCACCTAATGTTCTACAAAGTTGGCAAAAGTAATAGAAAAAGGACTCCCTTTTCAAAGATGGTGCTGGGATAACTGGCTAACCATATGCAGAAGATTGAAACTAGGACCTTTCTTTACACTATATAAAAAATGATCTCAAGATGGATTAAATACTTAATTGTCAAACCTAAACTGTAAGAACACTGAAGAAAACTGAAGAAATACCATTTTGAATGGGCAAAGATTTCTTTTTCTTTTTTTTTTTTTTAATTTATTTATTGTTATTATACTTTAAGTTGTAGGGTACATGTGCATAACGTGCAGGTTTGTTACATATGTATACTTGTGCCATGTTGGTCTGCTGCACCCATCAACTCGTCATTTACATCAGGTATAACTCCCAATGCAATCCCTCCCGCCTGCCCCCTCCCCCCTCCCCATGATAGGCCCCGGTGTGTGATGTTCCCCTTCCTGAGTCCAAGTGATCTCATTGTTCAGTTCCCACCTATGAGTGAGAACATGCGGTGTTTGGTTTCCTGTTCTTGTGATGGTTTGCTAAGAATGATGGTTTCCAGCTGCATCCATGTCCCTACAAAGGATGCAAACTCATCCTTTTTGATGGCTGCATAGTATTCCATGGTGTATATGTGCCACATTTTCTTAATCCAGTCTGTCACTGATGGACATTTGGGTTGATTCCAAGTCTTTGCTATTGTGAATAGTGCTGCAATAAACATATGTGTGCATGTGTCTTTATAGCAGCATAATTTATAATCCTTTGGGTATATCCCCAGTAATGGGATGGCTGGGTCATATGGTACATCTAGTTCTAGATCCTTGAGGAATCGCCATACTGTTTTCCATAATGGTTGAACTAGTTTACAATCCCACCAACAGTGTAAAAGTGTTCCTATTTCTCCACATCCTCTCCAGCACCTGTTGTTTCCTGACTTTTTAATGATCGCCATTCTAACTGGTGTGAGATGGTATCTCATTGTGGTTTTGATTTGCATTTCTCTGATGGCCAGTGATGATGAGCATTTTTTCATATGTCTGTTGGCTGTATGAATGTCTTCTTTTGAAAAATGTCTGTTCATATACTTTGCCCACTTTTTGATGGGGTTGTTTGTTTTTTTCTTGTAAATTTGTTTGAGTTCTTTGTAGGTTCTGGATATTAGCCCTTTGTCAGATGAGTAGATTGCAAAAATTTTCTCCCATTCTGTAGGTTGCCTGTTCACTCTGATGGTAGTTTCTTTTGCTGTGCAGAAGCTCTTTAGTTTAATTAGATCCCATTTGTCAATTTTAGCTTTTGCTGCCGTTGCTTTTGGTGTTTTAGACATGAAGTCTTTGCCCATGCCTATGTCCTGAATGGTACTACCTAGGTTTTCCTCTAGGATTTTTATGGTATTAGGTCTAACATTTAAGTCTCTAATCCATCTTGAATTAATTTTCGTATAAGGAGTAAGGAAAGGATCCAGTTTCAGCTTTCTACTTATGGCTAGCCAATTTTCCCAGCACCATTTATTAAATAGGGAATCCTTTCCCCATTTCTTGTTTCTCTCAGGTTTGTCAAAGATCAGATGGCTGTAGATGTGTGGTATTATTTCTGAGGACTCTGTTCTGTTCCATTGGTCTATATCTCTGTTTTGGTACCAGTACCATGCTGTTTTGGTTACTGTAGCCTTGTAGTATAGTTTGAAGTCAGGTAGCGTGATGCCTCCAGCTTTGTTCTTTTGACTTAGGATTGTCTTGGAGATGCGGGCTCTTTTTTGGTTCCATATGAAGTTTAAAGCAGTTTTTTCCAATTCTGTGAAGAAACTCATTGGTAGCTTGATGGGGATGGCATTGAATCTATAAATTACCTTGGGCAGTATGGCCATTTTCACGATATTGATTCTTCCTATCCATGAGCATGGTATGTTCTTCCATTTGTTTGTGTCCTTTTTTATTTCACTGAGCAGTGGTTTGTAGTTCTCCTTGAAGAGGTCCTTTACATCCCTTGTAAGTTGGATTCCTAGGTATTTGATTCTCTTTGAAGCAATTGTGAATGGAAGTTCATTCATGATTTGGCTCTGTGTTTGTCTGTTATTGGTGTATAAGAATGCTTGTGATTTTTGCACATTAATTTTGTATCCTGAGACTTTGCTGAAGTTGCTTATCAGCTTAAGGAGATTTTGGGCTGAGACAATGGGGTTTTCTAAATATACAATCATGTCATCTGCAAACAGGGACAATTTGACTTCTTCTTTTCCTAACTGAATACCCCTGATTTCTTTCTCTTGCCTAATTGCCCTAGCCAGAACTTCCAACACTATGTTGAATAGGAGTGGTGAGAGAGGGCATCCCTGTCTTGTGCCAGTTTTCAAAGGGAATTTTTCCAGTTTTTGCCCATTCAGTATGATATTGGCTGTGGGTTTGTCATAAATAGCTCTTATTATTTTGAGGTACGTTCCATCAATACCGAATTTATTGAGCGTTTTTAGCATGAAGGGCTGTTGAATTTTGTCAAAAGCCTTTTCTGCATCTATTGAGATAATCATGTGGCTCTTGTCTTTGGTTCTGTTTATATGCTGGATTATGTTTATTGATTTGCGAATGTTGAACCAGCCTTCCATCCCAGGGATGAAGCCCACTTGCTCATGGTGGATAAGCTTTTTGATGTGTTGCTGAATCCGGTTTGCCAGTATTTTATTGAGGATTTTTGCATCGATGTTCATCAGGGATATTGGTCTAAAATTCTCTTTTTTTGTTGTATCTCTGCCAGGCTTTGGTATCAGGATGATGTTGGCCTCATAAAATGAGTTAGGGAGGATTCCCTCTTTTTCTATTGATTGGAATAGTTTCAGAAGGAATGGTACCAACTCCTCCTTATACCTCTGGTAGAATTCAGCTGTGAATCCATCTGGTCCTGGACTTTTTTTGGTTGGTAGGCTATTAATTGTTGCCTCAATTTCAGAGCCTGCTATTGGTCTATTCAGGGATTCAACTTCTTCCTGGTTTAGTCTTGGAAGAGTGTAAGTGTCCAGGAAATTATCCATTTCTTCTAGGTTTTCCAGTTTATTTGCGTAGAGGTGTTTATAGTATTCTCTGATGGTAGTTTGTATTTCTGTGGGGTCGGTGGTGATATCCCCTTTATCATTTTTAATTGCGTCGATTTGATTCTTCTCTCTTTTCTTCTTTATTAGTCTTGCTAGTTGTCTGTCAATTTTGTTGATCTTTTCAAAAAACCAACTCCTGGATTCATTGATTTTTTGGAGGGTTTTTTGTGTCTCTATCTCCTTCAGTTCTGCTCTGATCTTAGTTATTTCTTGCCTTCTGCTAGCTTTGGAATGTGTTTGCTCTTGCTTCTCTAGTTCTTTTAATTGCGATGTTAGAGTGTCAATTTTTGATCTTTCCTGCTTTCTCTTGTGGGCATTTAGTGCTATAAATTTCCCTCTACACACTGCTTTAAATGTGTCCCAGAGATTCTGCTATGTTGTATCTTTGTTCTCATTGGTTTCAAAGAACATCTTTATTTCTGCCTTCATTTCGTTATGTACCCAGTAGTCATTCAGGAGCAGGTTGTTCAGTTTCCATGTAGTTGAGCGGTTTTGATTGAGTTTCTTAGTCCTGAGTTCTAGTTTGATTGCACTGTGGTCTGAGAGACAGTTTGTTATAATTTCTGTTCTTGTACATTTGCTGAGGAGTGCTTTACTTCCAATTATATGGTCAATTTTGGAGTAAGTACGATGTGGTGCTGAGAAGAATGTATATTCTGTTGATTTGGGGTGGAGAGTTCTATAGATGTCTATTAGGTCTGCTTGCTGCAGAGATGAGTTCAATTCCTGGATATCCTTGTTAACTTTCTGTCTTGTTGATCTGTCTAATGTTGACAGTGGAGTGTTGAAGTCTCCCATTATTATTGTATGGGAGTCTAAGTCTCTTTGTAAGTCTCTAAGGACTTGCTTTATGAATCTGGGTGCTCCTGTATTGGGTGCATATATATTTAGGATAGTTAGCTCTTCCTGTTGAATTGATCCCTTTACCATTATGTAATGGCCTTCTTTGTCTCTTTTGATCTTTGATGGTTTAAAGTCTGTTTTATCAGAGACTAGTATTGCAACCCCTGCTTTTTTTTGTTCTCCATTTGCTTGGTAAATCTTCCTTCATCCCTTTATTTTGAGCCTATGTATGTCTCTGCGTGTGAGATGGGTCTCCTGAATACAGCAGACTGATGGGTCTTGACTCTTTATCCAGTGTGCCAGTCTGTGTCTTTCAATTGGAGCATTTAGTCCATTTACATTTAAGGTTAAGATTGTTATGTGTGAACTTGATCCTGCCATTATGATATTAACTGGTTATTTTGCTCGTTAGTTGATGCAGTTTCTTCCTAGCCTCGATGGTCTTTACATTTTGGCATGTTTTTGCAATGGCTGGTACTGGTTGTTCCTTTCCATGTTGAGTGCTTCCTTCAGGGTCTCTTGTAAGGCAGGCCTGGTGGTGACAAAATCTCTAAGCATTTGCTTATCTGTAAAGGATTTTATTTCTCCTTCACTTATGAAACTTAGTTTGGCTGGATATGAAATTCTGGGTTTAAAATTCTTTTCTTTAAGAATGTTGAATATTGGCCCCCACTCTCTTCTGGCTTGTAGAGTTTCTGCCGAGAGATCTGCTGTGAGTCTGATGGGCTTCCCTTTGTGGGTAACCCGACCTTTCTCTCTGGCTGCCCTTAAGATTTTTTCCTTCATTTCAACTTTGGTGTATCTGGCAATTATGTGTCTTGGAGTTGCTCTTCTCGAGGAGTATCTTTGTGGTGTTCTCTGTATTTCCTGGATTTGAATGTTGGCCTGCCCTACTAGGTTGGGGAAGTTCTCCTGGATGATATCCTGAAGAGTGTTTTCCAACTTGGTTCCATTTTCCCCCTCACTTTCAGGCACCCCAATCAGACGGAGATTTGGTCTTTTTACATAATCCCATACTTCTTGCAGGCTTTGTTCATTTCTTTTTCTTCTTTTTTCTTTTGGTTTCTCTTCTCGCTTCATTTCATTCATTTGATCCTCAATCGCTGATACTCTTTCTTCCAGTTGATCGAGTCAGTTACTGAAGCTCGTGCATTTGTCACGTATTTCTCGTGTCATGGTTTTCATCTCTTTCATTTCGTTTATGACCTTCTCTGCATTAATTACTCTAGCCATCAATTCTTCCACTTTTTTTCAAGATTTTTAGTTTCTTTGCGCTGGGTACGTAATTCCTCCTTTAGCTCTGAGAAATTTGATGGACTGAAGCCTTCTTCTCTCATCTCGTCAAAGTCATTCTCCGTCCAGCTTTGATCCGTTGCTGGCGATGAGCTGCGCTCCTTTGCCGGGGGAGATGTGCTCTTATTTTTTGAATTTCCAGCTTTTCTGCCCTGCTTTTTCCCCATCTTTGTGGTTTTATCTGCCTCTGGTCTTTGATGATGGTGATGTACTGATGGGGTTTTGGTGTAGGTGTCCTTCCTGTTTGATAGTTTTCCTTCTAACAGTCAGGACCCTCAGCTGTAGGTCTGTTGGAGATTGCTTGAGGTCCACTCCAGACCCTGTTTGCCTGGGTATCAGCAGCAGAGGCTGCAGAAGATAGAATATTTCTGAACAGCGAGTGTACCTGTCTGATTCTTGCTTTGGAAGCTTCCTCTCAGGGGTGTACTCCACCCTGTGAGGTGTGGGGTGTCAGACTGCCCCTAGTGGGGGATGTCTCCCAGTTAGGCTACTCAGGGGTCAGGGACCCACTTGAGCAGGCAGTCTGTCCCTTCTCAGATCTCAACCTCCCTGTTGGGAGATCCACTGCTCTCTTCAAAGCTGTCAGACAGAGTCGTTTGCGTCTGCAGAGGTTTCTGCTGCTTTTTTTTTGTTGTTGTTGTTGTGTAGCTGTGCCCTGTCCCCAGAGGTGGAGTCTACAGAGACAGGCAGGTTTCCTTGAGCTGCTGTGAGCTCCACCCAGTTGGAGCTTCCCAGCAGCTTTGTTTACTTACTTAAGCCTCAGCAATGGCGGGCGCCCCTCCCCCAGCCTCGCTGCTGCCTTGCCGGTAGATCACAGACTGCTGTGCTAGCAATGAGGGAGGCTCCGTGGGCGTGGGACCCTCCCGGCCAGGTGTGGGATATGATCTCCTGGTGTGCCTGTTTGCTTAAAGCGCAATATTGGGGTGGGAGTTACCCGATTTTCCAGGTGTTGTGTGTCTCAGTTCCCCTGGCTAGGAAAAGGGATTCCCTTCCCCCTTGCGCTTCCCAGGTGAGGCGATGCCTCGCCCTGCTTCAGCTCTCGCTGGTCGGGCTGCAGCAGCTGACCAGCACCGATCGTCCGGCACTCCCCAGTGAGATGAACCCAGTACCTCAGTTGAAAATGCAGAAATCACCGGTCTTCTGTGTCGCTGGCGCTGGGAGTTGGAGACTGGAGCTGTTCCTATTCGGCCATCTTGCTCCGCCCGTTGAATGGGCAAAGATTTCATGACAAAGACACCAAAAGAAAATGTAAGAAAAACAAAAATTGACGAATGAGACCTAATAAACTGAGAGCTTCTGCAAAACGGAAGCAACTATCAACAGAGTAAACAGAAAACCTACAGAATGGAAAAAAATTGTAACGTATGCATCAAACAAAGATCTAATACCAGAATTTATAAGCAACTTAAATTAACAAAAAACAATCCCATTAAAATTGGGCCAAGAACATCCACAGACAGTTTTCAGAGGAATATATACTGAAGCCAACAAGAAGATGAAAAAATTATCGACATCACTAATCATCAGAGAAAAATGCAAATCAAACCTGCAATGAGATACCATGTTATACCAGTCAGAATGACTATTACCAAAATGTTAAAAAGTAACAGTTGTTGGTGAGGTTGCAGAGAAAACGGAATGCGTATACACTGTTGATAGGAATGTAAATTAGTTCAGTCACTGTGGAAAGCAGTTTGGTAATTTCTCAAAGAACATAAAACAGAACTAGCATTCAATCCAGCAATTCCATTACCAGGTATTTACCCAAAGAAATATAAATCATTCTACCACAAAGACACATGCATGCCTATGTTCATTGCTCTTTCATTCACAGCAGCAAAGATATGGAAGCAAATTAAATGGTCATCAACAGTAGACTGTATAAAGAAAATACAGTACATCTTCGTCATGGAATACTATGAAGCCATAAAAATAGAATGAGTTCTCATGTCCTTTGTAGTAACATGAATAGAGCTGAAGGCCTTTATCCTAAGCAAATTAATGCAGGAACAGAAAACCAAATAGTGCATGCTCTTGGTTACAAGTAGGAGCCAAACATTGAGTACACATGGACATAAAGAAAGGAACAATAGACACTCAGGCCTACCTGAGGATGGAGGGTAGGAGCAGTCTTGAGGATCAAAAAGATGGCCTATTGGGTACTACACTTATTACCTGGATTACAAAATAATGTGTACAACAAACCCCTGTGAAACACAATTTACCTACATAACAAACCTGCATATGTACCCTTGAACCTGAAAGTCTAAAAAAAAAATAAATTTGTTATCTTGTGCTTTATGTCCCAGTGAAACACACATTTTAAAACTCTCCTTTTAATGCTAATAACTTTGTTTTTTCTTTTCCAGTTTTCCTTTCTTTTGTTTTATAATTCTTTCTCTATTCTATTCTTTGGTCTGTTCTTACTGTTCTTTGTATTTATTTACTTATTTAGCAAATCTAACAATTATTCAAATCAGTCTCCAACTGTGAATTCTGTTTCCAAATATTTAAACATTTCATAGTTATTTAAGTATGTGAGGCTAACTGATGAATGTGATAACAAATACTTTCATCAGCTAAAGATATTTGCTTCATTAGTTCAGTTGTTTGTTAATTTATTGGAGGTGCTTGAGCAAGATTGTAATTCCATTTCATTGTACTCTGAATTTTTTCCTCAAAATATTGATAATTTTCTTCAAGAAATGGGTGAGCAAACATTTATACTAATGAAAGTGAATTCTACTATTTTGTGTTATAGTTTATGGCACTTTATGAATTTCATACTAATTTCCTAGATTCAAAAGGAGTAAAATCATAAATACACATACTTTGCTGTTCCCAAGCATTCAGCTACATTTGTGCAGACATTTCCCCGATGTAATTATTGAGAGATTCAGCTTTCATCATGTCCATCAGCTTGTGGTTTTAGGAAATTTCAGCTTATGTTGGTATGGCTATGATTGCATTTCTACACTGTTCTTTGGGGGAATTACCTTTGAGAATCATTCATTTGGGAACTTTAAGCTGGGTTTAGCATCAGAATGTGTAAGGCAAATTTTTATCCGTAGATACGGTTTCTCCAGCAGAAATTGAATTATCTGGCTTGGTAAGATAATAGGACAGCATAGTTGGCCTCTTTCCTGTCCCTCTACAATATCTGCAAACATAAATTCTCAATATGAGAGTGACTGTTGTTGTTTGGTACATTGTTAATCACTCCATAGACTGCGTACATCAGGATAAAAGTTAATTTAGGTATTACCAATTTTAGAGTTGATGGGTCTAAGGCAAAACTAAAATGAGTTTTGTATTGTGCACCTTTACCCAATATAATTTTAAATATACATTATTATTGTTATATGTCTCTCATTAAATGACGTTGGATTATTCATAATGAAAGTCACTTCATCAGTTCCACCCGAAATTCCCTTACTTTTCTAGAAAAATAATAATTTAACTTTTGTTTGTTTTTGAGAGAAATTCTAGATGGGTAACATGAGGCACTATGGTGGAGATATGAATTAGTCTGGTTGAACTTTTATCTAGTATATGTCTACTACAAAAATCCAATTTCTAATTTCCTGGCAATCTAGGAGGAAAATGAGTTATTTGAAAGTGTGTACTATATATTTTATCAAATGATATTATTTTCTATAATGCAAAAGTCAATTTTCGTTCGGTCTACTCAGTGTCAAGTGTAGATTTTGAGGAAAGGAATATTCCCTCTTAATACTATCAGAAATGATTTTATCAATGAACAAAATCTTCAAGAAGTACAGCTAGTGAATGAGGTGAAATGTAACACTAAGAAATGAATAAGCAGGATCTGCTGATCTAGGAACACAATGAAAAGGAAATAAAAATAAAATTCAATTAGGATATGGTGGTTTATACTCATATCTTGCTTGTACTTTTTCAGCTTCAATATTCTTTAGATCACTTCTGGTTTCCACAGTGAAACCATGGTTGGTAAGGGACACTAAAGGAATACTATTGAAGTCATGTCTATTCCATAAACATTTAAAATTTTCCATAAGCCCCAAAAATCTAGAGGTTAGTATGGAAATAACTCTTGGGAAAATATGTTTACTAATTAGTATGTAAATATCAACTAATTGTGGCTTTCATTTTCTTTTTTATGTCACCATGCATCTGGATTGAATGAGTTGCTGTGAGCGGAGCTATGTATACTTTTCTAATGACTCTCTAGTCAAAAAATGTTTCCTTGATTTTCTTTTTTTAATAACAACAAAACCATCACCACTACCACCACTATAAGCACCACCAACACCACCAAATCCACTGCTCCCTACTACCGGTAATAACAATGCAGTCTACATGATTTCTGTCTTTCAGGCTCTGTAATAATTACCATTTATGTGTTAACTTAATCATCATAGAAACCCTATAATGTAGGTCTTCAAATATTTTGGAATAATTGAGAGGAACGGTAGATTGTAGCTATATGGACTATGCCTATTTAACAAACAAAATATATAATAGAAAATTTTAAAATGAAAATACCTCTCTGGTGTCTCAAACAGTAACAGGGATGATGCGAGAAACAAGTTCTTTGACTTCACCTCATAGTTACGTTGAGACGCTTTCAGAGCAGAAATTATATATATGCACATTCCAAAGAGTAATTACCTTTCTTCCAGTACATCAGAACTGTGGGATTTTATGTAAGAAATAATTAGTTCTTCCCACATTTCAGAGAGAGAGAGAGAGAGAAACATTTAACGGTGGGAAATTTAGGTGTAAGAGCCCAGAAGAGACAAGATAGCAGCTTCTGGGGGATGGGCTGCTGAAGGGCCATAGGTGACTGTGGAGCACACAGCCTTGGTTGAGAAATGGCGGTGAAGGAGCGAGGAACAATGAGCACAGTGAACCTATACATGACATTGTAATGGATAAACCAAATGAAATGGGAGAAGTTTGGAAGACAGTTGGTGTGAAGAAAAGCAGCAGCAGTGCCCGGACAGAGTATAATTGGAGTTGGAATAACCGGACAGATAAATTGTAGGAGAATTTAAATATATATATATGTGTGTGTGTGTGTGTGTGTGTGTGTGTGTGTGTGTGTGTAAAATAATGTGACGAAAAGAGAGATTAATTGAATGAGTACTTGGTGATAGGGACAAAAATCCAGAATTCATAGCATGTGCACTGATCATTGCTAATCCTTAGGATTTAATATATGCAAGACACTGTGTTAAGTACTCCAAATAGATTATTTAATTCCATAAGTAGATACTAACAGTGATCAAATACGGAAAACAAAATGCGTAGTGGCAATCTTCCCACTGCCAACCACCTTGTAAAAAGGGTAGACCTAGAATCAAACCATGGCACTCAGACTCCAGAACAAGTGTTCATACTACTACACATGAACTGCATCACACACACACACACACACAGAGAGAGAGAGACAGAGAGACAGAGAGAGAGAGAGAGTAAGTTACAGGGGAGAAAAGTATAAAACTAATCCAGACAGGAAGACTTACCCAGAGCCCTGTCTGTCTCTAACTAACAAATGTTTGTCAACTCCAACTTGCCATTATTCACCAATAACCATCCTCTTCCAAAAAGAGTGGAAGTGGCTCTCTAAGGAGGTACCAGGAAGGATGACAGTAAAGCCATATAGAATTTAGTTACAGATAATGCTCTCTATTCAGTAAATTTAATGATTTAGTCATTGGATATGTCCTGAGCAAATACTTGTTATTGACTACACTAAAAATGTTTACTTCAAAAAGTCCAGGTAGAAAATTTTATCATGTGGCCATTGAAATAATTCCTATATAGAGATGCACATCCCCACTGGTTATCTGGTACCAAACTCCCAAGCCTCCCTAAAATGGGAGAAATAACAGTAGTTAGATTCAGACAACTGAAGCACATAGCAAAGTTGTTTTACATGGGTATTTGACGCTCATACGTCAGATCAGAATGTTTCTGGTAACTGGAAGTGATCAAAGTTCTGTATAGATGATGAAATTTACAACTGCTAAACCAATGGCTCAAACTGGTTGAATCTGAGTTTAGATAACCCTTACATCATTTTCCTGGGAAGACCAAGCTATTAAAAACTTACCAGCCAGGAAGACCTTGGCAGACACAAATGTCTCTTATAAGTAAGAAAAATTATCTGTTTTCACCGTGTTGCCTGGCTCAAAATTATATCACCTACAAAATGTTTAGGACCACTTATGTAATGACTCATTTATTCATTTTAAATCTGTATAAGCAAACTATTTCAAAAAATTAAAGGAAGATATTTTTCCTTTATATTAGATTTATCTGTTTTATTTTAGCATAGTAAATATAAATCACAATAAGATTTTGAGGTTGTCTTTTCCAAAAGAAGAGACTTTTTGGGTAGTTTTTAAGCAGATGATGATGGAGAAATGGATATCCCATTACCTGATTTCTCAATGGAAAATGGCTGGTTTAGTAACATACTTTCTCCATTCAATTCAAGAGATTTTTCTTGAGGACCTTTTGAATTATAGGCTTGGGAGACACAGAGATGAATACAGTCAACATATTTCTTTCATTTATTGAGCTTACATTCTAAGCAGCAAAAATATTTTAAGCAAATGTGTATACAAATTTACCGTCTTTATTACATTATTGTACATAGTATAAAGGAGAAGTACAAGATGTTTTTGATGTCAGTAGAGACTTATCTAGACTGATCAGTGGGATGGGGTGTAATATGAGGCTTTTCTAAGGAAGGAATATTCAGTGCAAACTACGAAGTATCTAAGTGCCAAAAATGGGAGGAGCAGAGTCTGAGAAAATAGTACATGCAATAGTGAAGAAGTCTAGCAGGGACCGAAAGAGGTCAGCGATGCTGGAGCACACAAAGCAAGGGAGAAAGTGACAAGGGAAGAAACTGGTGGGCAGGTAGCACTATGCAATAATCAGATAGAGTTATTAGTAATCCAAAAGTAGAAAAAAGTTAATCTTTGAGTTAAAGACCCCCCTGATTATCTTAGAAGCAAAAGTACTATAGTATTCATCCATTGACTGTAAGGAAAAATTATTGTCCTTTTAGATTCCATTTCTATTTTACTGTTGATCATACTAGGATTGAATTTGGAACCGAAGAAGAAAATTTAGATGCTAACTTTATTATGTTTTTGAAGGGGTCAATTTATATAAAGTACTTGAAGGGACCTAGAAAATGATACACTTTTCAACTGGTAAAGTTGTAGACATATTTCTTATAACAAAAGGGGTTAAAATTAGAGGGATAAAACCTTCTGAAATGAGTACAAGTTTGCCAGCATACCAGTTGCTAAGGTTTATAAATAGTATTAAGTGAAGAGTAGCTTAAAGAAATATAGTTATTTAAATTAGGATGCACCAGTAGGCTTTAAGATTTTAGTGGATTTTTTTTTCATTAAAGAATATTTAAGTGTTGAAGGTAAAAACAAATCTTACCACAAAAACTAGCTTTAACTTTACTTTTGTCCTGAGAGTATATAACAACTGGTTCAAATTGCATTAATCTGTCCTGCCAACAAAAATGTGCTAGAAGTTTTATTCCATCATGGTTTATTTTAAGTAAATCCAAAACCCTTTTAGGCTTGGCACTGGGCAAAAAGATACATATTAAAACACTGATTTGTTGAAAATGTGCTGAGTACCTTCTATGTGTTGATTATTTCTAGTTGGCTATATATATATATATGACAGTTTCCACCCCTAAGACATTTTCGGAAGACTTACGTTTCCTATATGCAAAATATAAAAGATGGCAGGATATAGCAGATGCAATATAAAAATGTTTTACTAGATCACAAGAAGGAAAGCTCAATAGAAATGAAAAATGAAATAGAGAAGTCTCACTGAGTGAGTGGCATCAGAATCACCATTAAAGAATGCACTGAAAAATTAATAATAATGTCCAAACCATATAAGAGGAGCTGACTTTGTTGACTATCATGCCCCTGCCTCTATGCTAAGAGTTTTGTATGCATTTCACCGTTCATGCTTCATAAGAATTCTTTGAAATGGGATTGTTATCCCCATTTTACTGTTGAAAAAATTGAGGGCCAGAGAGGTAAAGCAACTTGTCTGAGGTCACAGGAAGTACATTTGAATTCAGGTATGTCTTAGAATAAAGTTTGCCCATTATTTGTTTTGCATCTCAGGTGGAGGGTCCACCAAAGCACAAAGACAAAAAGTTCAAGTCATATTCTGAAAGACCAGTATTCTTATTTGGCAATGTAGAGTACAGATAAAAAGGCAGTGTTCTTTACAGCTGGAAAAATAAACTAAAGCCAAATTTTTGAGGGCTTTGAATGCAAAGCTATGGAATTGAACTGTATTTGATAGCTCATGGGAGGAATTACAAAATCTCTAATTAGAAGAGTGATATAATAAATGTAGCATGTACTAGGATTAGCCTAGCCAGTTATGAAAAGAGAATTAGAGCACAAAGAGAACAGAGAAAGTAGAGAGATCCAGATGACTTTAATTGTCCAGGAGAATGATACTCAAAGGGTAAGTTTAGGGTACTGGCAATGGGAATAGGAAGAGAAAAATAGACATGAGAGACAGGGAAAAAATAAAAGAGAAATGGAAGTGAGAAGCTTTGAAAGGTTTTTAATTCAGAAACTCATTATTTTTTAATGTTTTGGGAGACATAAAAAGCCTCTAAGCACAAAAAAAAAAAAAAAAAAAAGAAAGAAAGAAAAGAGAGAGAGAGAGAGAGAGAAAGAAAAAAGAAAAAAAAATCATCTTCGAGAGTTTCCCTATCTAAAGATTTTCAATTTACAGGGTAGTCCACTTTTATTTGGGGGGAAATGCCGAGTGCTGTGCATGCCGGGTTTGTGCTGGGCTACCTCATTATTGCTTCAGTCTTTGTGCCTTGGATTTTCAGATAGATGGCTTTTTCTATCATATATCATCACCATGACAGCACAGGGATGATCTACTACTGCAAGTGCTGTAACCCAGATGATGTGGACGGTAGTAATAACACAGCTTCCTCAGGGGAAAAAAACGGCAGTGTGTTTTTTTTCTTAAAGGTAAACTGGAAAGGTAGAAAGGGGAAAAGTAAACTAAAAAATTAAACACTGACTTTTCAAAGATTCAAAAATAACTACTGTAGTGTTAGCAAAGGCCAGTATGATAAGGCAGAGAGCATGGTAAAATAGAAAGCTTTGGATAATGCTGAAATTCACTCTGAGCATCACAGACATAGAAATCAATTTTAAGATTAAAAAATTGAATTGGTAATTTTGACCCACACTGTGATTGAATTATGTGGATCTTGGATGTTAATTAGAGTCGCATGCCCATCAAGTAAAACCCTCGGGAACATCTGAAGTAAAAATATCATTTAAACACATTTTTAAATGAAAGGGAAGACCCTGAATCTGACATGGGAAAATTATCTTTCTAAAATTATCTTCATCTTAGTTTTTATTTTTCAGACCTTGAGAACATTCTCTCCTGATTTTTTTGTTAATAAATTAAATATTTTTGTAGCATTTGAGATGAACACTAATAAGGAAAATTAATAATTGTATGAGTCTTAATTTTTTATTTGAAATATTGACAAAAGTCAGATTAATATTTTAGAAAAAGGCTGAGCTCTCTAATTCAGTATCCCTACATATCTCCTAAGCAGATTCAGCCTCTCCTTTAGCTAAACATCCTGAATTACTTAATTTTCAGATTTACAGCTGTAGCTTGTAAAGAGTTTCTCTTCCCTCCCTTATACACAGATCAATTCCCCCTGGGTACTGGTATCTTAATCATATAATCATTGGGGTTGGAAGGACCTATGCTGGGGCACTAATCTATCCCTGTGAATCACAGCAGGATTGATTTTATTATTACTAAGTCATTCCTGATCGATGGGTATGAGGATTCAGCCTTGAATCTCTCCAATGATGACAATTCCACAGTCTCCCCTGGCAGCTGGTGCCATTCCCAACTATTCATATTGTTATAAAGTTAGTCCTTATATTTAACTTGAATTTTCCCTTCTGGAATTGAAGCCTATTACTTCTTCTTCTGTCCTCATTGACTAATGAGAATTGGTCCCTCTGCTCTTTATAACATCCCTTAACGAATTTGCAGACAGTTATGTCTCTCCCCAGTCTTGTTTTCTCCAGACAGAACATGCCCACTTGCCTTAACCTTTCCACATAGGTCTTATTTCCTAAGCCCTTTATCATCTTTGTGGCTCTCCTCTGAACTCTCTCTATTATGTCTATGTCTTTTTTGAAATGTGATGCTACAGCCTAAATGCAGGATTTCACTGGAGGCCAAAACCACAGAGGGGAGAGCAGAAAAATAGCTTTTTGCTGCTCTGCATGAAACTTACATTAACTACTTTACTGCCATTTAGTAGAACTAGCAGAAATTCAATGTATGTAAGTAGAATCTCACCAAGGTCCTGCTAAATGCATAAGCTTAGGTAATAGCAAATCTGTTAGCACTTGCTTCCATGGTTTCTTGAAGAGGTCATTAATGACAAACTCAAGCTTCTCTAAACTTGGATTCTTTTATTTTTATTTTATTTTATTTTATTATGCTTTAAGTTCTAGGGTACATGTGCACAATGTGCAGGTTTGTTACATATGTATACATGTGCCATTTTGGTGTGCTGCACCCATTAACTTTAGGTATATCTCCTAATGCTATCCATGCCTCCTCCCCTCCACACTCCCCCGACCCTGCTATCCCTCCCCTCTCCCCCTTCCCCCCACCCCATGGCTGGCCATATGTAGAAAGCTGAAACTGAATTCTTTTAAATAACCAACTGCCCTTCCACTACCAATATCGGCAATAAACAGTAACAAAATAAAATGCTCAATAGATTAAAGGTCGTAATTATCACTCACTTTTAATGTACTTTTTAGTTCTGCCTTTATCTACACAGGATCAAAGAACCTTAAAAATAAACCACAGGAGGAAATCGGTAAAACAAAACAAAACAAAACACTATATTATTTTTTAAAAGGCCAAAATGTTTAAGTTTATACTTTTCAGCTGGCTATGTATATCACTTAGAGGTAGACTTTTAAAAACTCACAATTTGATACAATGACAATTTTCCCCAAGTGTCAGTGTATGAAACAATAGCATAATTCACAGAATTCTGAAAGAAGTCTTAAAATTACCTTCTTAGTAAACATTTAATAAGACTTTAAACCCAGAGAGGTAAAGTGAGTTGATTAAGATTGACTTTTAAGATTGATTTATTATTTAATTGATTTAACAAAAATGTAATCATATGCCTCCTAAGTTTCAGTGGAGGATCTTAGCATAAGAAATACAAAATCAAATATAAGGTATGTCTTACCCTTCAACAGCTAGTTAGTTGAAGTTCCAGAACCAGAATCAGAATCCTTGTCACCTGACTCTCACAATTTATTTTTCTGTTATAAAAACTTGTTTCTCATCATTACCATGACATTACGTTCTTTCAGAGTACTAGAGGATTAGATTGCCAATGCTAAAATTCCAAATAAACATTTTCTCAGTTGTATCTGAAGAGAATCAGTGGAAAAAGGTAGTAGAACTTTGGAAGCTGTTAATAATTATGTACTTCCAGTACAATTAAAAGACTGAATCTCATTTGGGGGCACATAGTTCAGTCTTTCTATAGATTTAGGGCCGTGCGTTTAGAGTCACATGATTTAGCATGCCTTTATAGTCTAGTGTGCGCTCTGTAATTTATGCCTGGTAGTTATATCTGTCAAAAGAAAACTGGTTTTTGAGGGAGTATGGGATAAGAAGGGAAATCCATACTATAAAATTAATGTGCATACATAAAACCCAGGGATTTTGCCAAAATACAGGTTATAATCAAGCAGGTCTGGGAAGGGCCTGAAATTCTGCGTTTCTAAGAGGTTTGTAGGTGATAACAATGCGCTGATCTTCAAGTCCCATTTAAAATATCAATGTTTTAGAGAGAATTACTTTAAGATCCATTTTACTGGGCTGGATTCCAACCAGTGAAAGTATCAATGCCCTGAGACAAAGTAACTAGAATGATACAATGCCTTCAGAGGTCTTTCAAAGATATTCACATGGTGTCTTTTTTAGCTTAATATATGGCTTCAAAATTGTGGCTAAATAGGGAGTATGAGTAAAATGTGGCTGTTATTACATTTGTCTTAAGAGAAAACTAAAATAGTACATATCTTTTTCTTATCCAAGTACAATAAACCAGCCATAACAGAACTTGATTTAATGATTAGCTCATTCAGGATTTAATAAGGATAATGTTTATATATCCCATATTGAGGCTAGATATTGATATATATTTAAGTGTGTTGCTAAGCCTTATAATTCTTGTCCTTATTACTTTTAATTTCATTGGTTTTGTCCTGTGAAAGTTACTTTATGATTTTATGTAATTTGTTACCTTTGTTTTTAAGATGAAAATCAAAACAGTCAATTTGGTCAATTCAGTCAACAAACCAGCTGGGTAAAAAAATGGATCAATATAATGTCCCATTTTCTCAATTTCCAAGACATTTTCCTAAATTTATAAGCTGATTTAGTTAGATTATTATCTATTCAGTGTACTCTGATACAACAGAATATGCTGTTCCCTGGAGCAAGATATTCATGTAAAGATTGGATTGCATTCTCCTAAAATATTTTCCCAAAATGCCTGATTTCTTCTAATTTATCTACTTATTTGTCAAATGTAAAGGTAAGAGTACAAGATTTATTTTAGTTTTAGTAAAAAACAAATGGCCATTTAAAAATTGTTCTGTAGAGAGTTGAACCTACCGGGAAAATATATATTTATTATGAGAGAATCATTTTAATTTTAATGAGACAGTTTTTGGCTTCACAAAAGCTAAAGGCTTCAATTTTGAGAGTATATAGAATCCTGGTAATTTTCTCACATACCCAACCATCGGGATGCAGAAACATCTGCAAAATAACGAATGAGTTAAATGATAGGAAGTAAATTCTAATGCCTATTGCTCATTTCGTGAATTCTGTTAGATAATTTTTTAGATTATTAATTAAATGAACAATTTTCAAACTATACTCAAATGCTATGAAGTAAGCATATACTTTAGTAATGTTACACTATCTTAGGATAGTTTCATTTTTAAGTCTGGATTAAATTCCACATTTGAGAACTAAAATCCAAAAGATCATACATTCTTAAGGAGTAGACATCATTGTGTTCTTTGCCTAATATGTCTAAGTTCTAGCACATACAGACGTGCAAGAAAAATGGTTGTTGAATGCATTAATAATTTTCTGTGTCAATTTATTGCCAATTGAAAGTTTCAGGCTTGCCATAGAAAATATTTATGGTTCTGTTTTAATATAGTACTTTCAAAATATTTAGGAGTAAAAGGCTGAAGTAAAATAGATCTAGGATGTCTAAGACATCCAAAAGTTGGAAAAATAAATGGAATTGGCAGGATGGGAAAATGGATGTCTTTTTTGTTTCTTTTTCTTCAGTACTAGGTACTATAAGAAACATTGATTCATATTCTTGGATTCATCACTGATATAAAGAAGATGTTTTAATCAGGAAAACATACATTTAAGAATGAATATTTATTAACATATATGTATATGTATATATAAAAACATATGCACAGGAAACATACATAATATGTATATATACATTATATATACATAGATATAAAATAGGTATATATACACACAAGATATGTTTGTGTGTGTGTGTATATATATATTTCCATTTTATTCATACCAGATTGTTATAAGAATTAGTGATATAAAAGAAAGTTTCAGTTATGATATCTAGTTATTTTTCAGTTTCCACAGAATACTCCCCCTTTACCCCAACTCTGGAAAAACTTGATATCTCTATGTACCATCCTGATTTGTCACAATTGGTCATAGTTCTTAAATTTTGTAGAAATATTTTAATAGCCTAAATCAGCACTACTGTGAGCATTAAGGCATTCTTGCTTGTTGTTCCCTACAGCTGTGAAGATTAGTGCCAATCATTGGACTTTTGCCTTGCTTTGAGACATAACTAAATATTTATATTCCATGACATTTGTTTAAAATGTTCTTAAATGTATGTTTTCCTGATTTTATCATAATGCATGTTAATCATAAAAAATCATAAAATATATGCAAATGTATAAATAGAAAATTAAAATCACCTGTTATTCTGGAAATTATGCCCACACTTGTTTCTTGTGCTTTGATATATTTTGATAACTAGACTAATGCTTTAGTAATGCTAATAATGGAATATTGCCTTTTCTTAGCGCCTGAGAATGACTCTGTATTTAATATCTAATCTTTGATTCCTAATTACCATTAAAATAATTCTCTAAATTTGCTTACCTATATCCCTGAGTATAAACTGATTTTAGATTCTCCATCTTCAGATTAAGTTTGTGATAGCTCTCTTAATTTTTACAGCTCTTCAATATTGCCATTCTAGATTTCCACAGCATTCTACTAATGTTGTTTATTAACTTATTATTCTTTCTTCTGGGTTGTATAAACCAGAATAAACAACAAATAGAGCCTGTCCTATTTCTTTGGTAGTGCTTCCATCTGTTAGGTTCCTAGCAAGGGAGAGGAATTATCCATTGATTTGAACAGCAAATTGGAGTAGTTAAAGTATATACTAAGCATATTCTAAAGAATACAGCAATAGAAGGTATACAGAGTAACCGCTACCCCTAGGGCTGCTGCAGAGCACCCAAGTAAGAACATGTCTGGAAGAGGCGTGACATCCAGGGCTGAGGTCTAGACCTCTTTATAGAGGGTCTTCTTGATGGTAGAGAAGTTACTGAAGTGCTACATCTTTAGATTCACTGGAAAGCTACCCATGGGGAAGTGTCACAGTTCAGGACTCATTGCGAACTCATCCTGTGAGATGCTGGGGGAAGCCATCCATGGGAAGGTACCACTGGGAGTGGAACTCACTGGGAAACTACTCTGTGGAATGGCAGGAGAAGCTGTCCACAGGAATGTTTGGAAATTTGCTAAGAAAAATCATACAATAGAGTACCTACTCATGATGAAGTTTCCATCATGCCAGCTGGTGAGAGGTAAATGTTCTAATATCACAAGTAGACAATGAAGAGTGAATTTAGAGTTGAAAGAAAAAAGATTAATAAATGACACACCATTCAAATGCTCGACTCTCAATCTGTTGGCTATTTCTTAAGATATGGAAAAGAAAACAAAATAATGAAAAGTACAAAGCTTAGAAAACATTAAACTATATTAGTTATTACTATATATCTAAAATTTATGAAATATTAATATTATTTATCAAATTTCAGCATGTACTGCATTATATTTGCTGTATTTCTACCTTTAGTTTATATATTTTCTTTTGTTTCCTTTCTTCTTTGCATGTTTTGATTTTCTATAAGTTTTTTAGTGTTTTTAAAATATAAAAGGAACAAATAAGTACATATTATTTATGTCCTTATGGGAATACAATAAGTACATATAGTAAATTATTTCAAATGAAATCTAAATATGTAATTTTCAAATTAATATTTAATAGAAACTTCCTAAAATCTCATAATAATGTAAAAATTAATTTGCCACATTTAATGTTGAAATATATCTGTTATTCATGTTTTCAATTGAGACTTTTTATGCTTGTCTAAAAATTTGTAATAAATATGAACAAATAAAAAGTTAAATTTTTTGTATATAAAAATCCCAGCAATCCCACTACTGAGTATATGCCCAAAAGAATATAAATTTTTCTAACACAAAGACATATGTTCATTGCAGCATTATTCACAATAGCAAAAACATGGACTCAACCTAAATGCCTATCACCAGTAGACTTGATAAAGAAAATGTGGCACATATACACCATGGAATACTACGCAGCCATAAAAAAGAAAGAGATTGTGTCCTTTGCAGGAAGATTAATGAAACTGAAGGCTATTATCCTTAGCAAACTAACACAGGAACAGAAAACAAAATACTGCATATTCTTACTTATAAGTGAGAGCTAAATAATGAGGACACATGGACAGAAAGAAAAGAAAACAGACACTGGGGACTACTTGAGGGTAGAGATGGGGTAGGAGGGAGAGGTTCAGGAAAAAAAAAAAAAAAACTGTCAAGTACTATGCTTAATACCTGAGTAATGAAATAATTCATAGACCAAAACCCTGAGTCACAAGTTTACCTATATCCCAAACCTATACATGTACCCCTAAACCTAAAATAAAAGTTAAAATATTAAAAAAGAAAAAATAAATTGGTTCATCAAAATACCACAAATCACCATGAAAGAACTTACTCATGTAACTAAATACCACCTATTCCCCAAAGCCTATGGAAATAATTTTTAATGTAAAATTAAAAAAAAAATTTAAAGAATAGAAAATTAGTAGAAATGTTGGGAATATTGTGAAATATTAAATTTTAATTTCTTTATATATTTTCATAAAAACCAAAACAACTATTTAGAAAAACTGAATACCTGTAAACCCAATTCTGCTTCCAGTTAGTGTGTAAAAATAATAATAATAACAACAACATGCTACTGTTGTTTCTATCCTAAGAATGATAGCAAGATACAGAAGATAAAATTATTTGGCTTTTTATCTTTCTGTTTGATTTTTGTTTTGCTTTAGCATAACTGAGCACAATAAGCAAAGACATTAAAAAAGCTACATCCTAGAAGATGCAGAAAGTTCTGAATCTTTCCTATAAGAGGAGAAGCCCATGACTGCTTTCAGGCAGGAAGAAAAGGAATTCTCTACAGATGGGTTAAGAAAAAACTAGCCACACTTTTAGCAATGCACGAAGCCTGGCATGAAGGATTACCATTTGGAAGATCCTGGTAATATAAGTCTGCATTAACCACCAACAATTTCCCACAGATGTTTATTGGATGAACAAAGGATAGTGCATTTAAGCCAGGGTGGGGAGGAAGGAAAGTCTAAATAAAGCCCTTTGTCCTGGTGTATTTCAAGTACATGCATGGGACAGGTCAAGAGATAAGGAAAATCTCTCTGGGGTACATGGCACTGAATAAAATGTAACATACCTTTACAGGCTGGGGACTCATCAGGAGCGCTGAGAAAAATTCCTCTGAAGCCACTGAGCCTTCACCGAGAACACAGAAATGGTTCTCCAAAGCCTAGGGGAAGGGTGACAGAGTGAAGAGAGTCCTTCCGTGACAACAAATAAATAAAGCCCAGGAGAGGTCACGGGAGCAAAGATAATTCCCCAGTAGAACAAACAAACAAACACACAAACAAAAACACAAAAACTGATGGGTAGCCTGCAGAGAAATGTGTCCTACCAGTATGAAAGTTGGTAGCTGATCTGTAAGTACAAAGAGATATGCAAAGTCGTACAAGTGCTGAGAATCAAAGCTCTACTGAAAATAACATTCTCATTGTGCCCTCAAAGTATTTGAAGCATGTGGTGAATTGGTTCTAACTAAATCTCTGTCAAAGCTCAGACCCAGCTCAAAAGCAGCTTATATTGACTCAGCCCCCTGGTACTAGCAATGTGTCAGGATAAGGGCCATGTCTTTTTCTGCCATATCCTTTTCTGGGATAGCCGATATTTTCTTCATTCTTGTTTTCTACACATTGTCTAGCATAATATCAAATTATGGTGCATGCAAAGAGGCAAGAATATATGGCCTCAATTTAAGATAAAAGAAACAGTTAATAGAAAGACAACCAGAGAGCCCTAGATATTGGAATAAATAGACAAAGACTTTAATATAACTAAGACATATATGTTAAAGGAACTAGTAAAACATTGAATGAAATGTTTAAATAGATTAGAAATTCCAGCAGAGATACTTTAGAAGTGATGAAAGAGGGATGGAGTTTTGTTTCTTTTGTAGGGCAATGATTTCCTGAAAACCTGACCTTTCTTTAACTTCTGGCAAAACACAAATCCATTACTGGAGGGCTCTGGAAAAGTTATCGAAGGCTGTAGACTTTGAAAAAAAATTAGAAGACAGATTAGATGAAATGAATAATAGAGAGTGAGTTATTTATTTCTGTGGGTTTCCCATGCAGTAGTTATAATTGTGGTGATGGTAGAGTCAAGCTAAACTCCAATAGAATACGTATTTCTGGGTGGAAGATCTAGTGAAATTATCATACGATGAAGATAATACTGGAAAGGCAAAGCCATAAAGAGGGATACCACATTCTGTGTATGAAGATTGCTTATGTCTCTCACTGACTCCTGGGCCATGCATGGGTAGAGCAGACTGAAAGCATTCTTAAATGAAATATGTGCAACCACCAAAGCAAGCATGAAATTATCAGCACTCACTGGAAGAATAGTACAAAAATCCAGAGTCTGTGAAACATAACATTCACATTATCAATTCAAAATTATCCAATACGAAAAAAGGAAGACGTAAACCATTCTTCACTGAAAAAATAACAGGTAACAATCCCAAGGTAATCTAAATATTAGAATGATAATAAAATGATTTTAAAACAGTTAATATATCTGTGCTCAGTAAAGTTAAAGAACATATGTGTAATAAACCAAAAGGTAAGCCATACCAGTAATGAAGTGGAATATTTTAAAATGTAAATTTAAAAAAAATATAATATCTGAAATAAAAAATCCACTAGATGAAACTAATAGAATGATGCAGATTATGCAATAGTCAGGGAAATCTATGATAGATTCAAATACATTATTTAACATAAAAAGAGGGAAGAAACACCTTCAAATATGAATAGAACCTCAGGGATTGAGAAATAATTTTATCAAAAGGTACTTAAGTGGAACCACAGAAAAAGAAGAAACGATTTAAAAACTCAGAATTAATATTTGAAGAACTAATTACAAAATCAGAAATCTTCCCAAATGTGATGACAGACTGAAATGAACACATTCAAGAAACTTAGTGAATCCAAGACAGCATAAACTCAAATATCACTTTAGCTCATCATATCAAACTATTGAAAGCCCAAAATAAAGAATGAATTTGATAGTACCCAGACAAAAAATGACCCATTACATACAAGGAAGCAGTGATTAAACTGAATGAAAACTTCTTATTAGATATGTCAAGGCCAAAAATTAATAGAGCGTATAAGGTGCCAAAGAAGTATAAAACTTATCACCTGCACAAGAATGCAAATAATCCACTATGATTTTCTGAGGTGTTTGGACTGGCATCTTGTCTACCTTACATACTAAGCTTCTGACTATAGTACATGTTATGAAGATAAACCTGCACATTAATTGGAGTCAGCTTTCCAACTTGTAATCTCTTATGTCCATATTCCTCACTTCTGGTTCCATGAGACTTACTACCTACTATTCATTCCTTTGTCATTTTAAATTAGCTGTTTATATGGATTTCTCATAAAAGAGTGACTTGTGTCACCGCACAGTTCTTCCTTCCTCAGACTTTTTTCTCCTTAATTCTTGGTTTCCTTAGTAGCTCTCTGATGTCTTCAATTATCAGTGAAACCAGTTTTTAAAAAAGTGTTTTAACCATTCTTCTTGTTCTCAATGGCAGTATTTGAATGTTCAAAGTATTCCATTCTTCACAGAATTATTGTTATAAAATCATAAAGTTTTATTGAGTAAAATTTAAGAAGAACTAAATAAATGGAGATATACACCATAATCATAAATTGAAGAATTCAATATTACAAAGATTTCAGCTCTTCCTAAATTCGTATTTAGATTTCTAAAATATGTGCAGAGGTCAAATAAGGTCAAAGGCCAAAACACTATTAAAGAAATAGGACAAGATGAAAGATATCAACATATGACATAATATAAGCTATAGTTACTAAGGTAGTGTTATATTTGGAAGTAGATTGATGAAATGAAATATTAACTATAAACATCCTCTCACACAGTTATGGAAAACCGATATACAACAGAGGGCTTATTGCAAGATCAGTGAGAAAGAGTAGGCTGTTCAGTAAATACTATTGACAAAATTGAAAACTGATATGCAAATTATTGGTATTGAAATTAGACCATTAATTTGGTATTATGCAATTTGGTACTGCATTAGACCATACCTTAAAGGCAAGTCAAGGTAAATTAGTCTTAATATGAAAGTCACAATTACTCACCTTTCAGAAGATGACATGGGATAGTATATTAATAACCTCTGCCTAGGTATGTTTTCTTAAAAATAAGCACAAAAAGTTCCAGATGAAGATTTTTTTAAATAAATACGTACTGTACAGAGTGATGAAAGACAAGCTAACTGTAGAAGAAGATATTTAAGACACGTATAATTGACACAGGACTAGTATCCACAATTCTAGGAAGAAAGACAGACAATAATGGAAAATTGGGCCAAATATATTAGTAAATATTTACAGAAAATGTTTGAATACTTAGTGAATATAGAAAAAGGTGTTCATTCAATCTCATTAGGAATTCAGAAAATGCTAGTTAAGACTACATGTAGAATTTATTTTAGAATTATAAAAATTACGTATAAACAGTGTCTAACATTACCAAGTATTAAGGAGCATAGAGTAATAGGAATATTTCAAAATTGATTCCAATTCCAGAAGAATTGCTTATTATTGTATAAAAATATGAAAATCTGCATTCTCTATGTCTAGGCAATTTTCTCATAGATATGACTCAGAAAAATATTTGCCTCTGTTCACCTGGATACATACACAATATTATTCAATTTAAAATATTTTATAATAGAAGAAAAGAAAGTGCAAAAACCCTCAGCCATCAACATAGAATAGCTAAAATCAGTCACAGTATGGAGAATGCTATGCAACAAAAATGGCTAAGTTGTGATTAAATACCATGACATGGAGGAATCTTACCAACCAATCTGAGTGAAAACAGAAGGTTACAAAAGAAAACAAATGAATGATTATATTTATATTAAGATAAAATATAAATACAATTATAAGTATAAAATAATTATTACAAATACCAAGATAGCAGTTACCTTTAGGGGCATGGGAGGAAGGCAAAGGGATACTAGCTATTTTATTTCTTGATATAGGTGTTTATCAAATGAGTTTACCTTTAAATAAGCCAAAATACATCAAGTTTTCAACATGTTCCTTCTATGAAAGTATTCCAAGAACTAGGAAAGGATTAAAGCTAAGGAGAACTTGGTTGGTGATAGGTTCCTGAAATAGGGTTCTGTGGCTGCAACGTTTTCCATCTGATGAAATTTCTAGGCATGTTTTGCAAATCTTAGGATGGAAATGATCTATTAGCCATTTCCAGGCAGGATCCCAAAAAAGCAAAATCTCTATCAGCTTCTCATGTATAACATGGTAGAAAAACAAATAAACTATTGAGTAAAAATAGGCCTAGTATAGTCTTGAAGCATTTCTTCTGACCTTAGCATGAGATAGGATCAGTAGTAAGTTTCTCATTACTCATTCATTTATTCACTCACTCATTAATTCATTCAAAGTATATTTCTTGAAGGCCTACTACCTATATTCTAGATGTATTACAGGAACTTGAGAAAATAGTAATGAATAAAATTACCTTCATGGAACTTAAATTGCAGTCTTTGAAATGGACAGCAAAAACAATAAGAATAAAATACACATGATATTAGTGAAAATTTCTAAGGAATATATAAAATATTGGGAGAAGAAGAACAAAAGCTTCAGATAGACCAACTATGGAGAGCCTTATTGAGAAAATGACTTTTGAATAAACACCTGAAAGACATCTGTGTGAAGAGCATGGTAGGCAGAAGGAACAAAAGGACAGTAGAATGGCTGCCCTTATGGTGGAAGCACGAACTGGCAGGAGACTAGTGGGGTAAAGCAGAGTAAGAAGCAGAAAGTGGCAGAAGATTAGTCATATAGGTAAAGAGACCAGATTACAGGGCCTTGCAGGTCATTAAAAGCACTTGGGCTCTACTTAGGTGAGGCAGGAATCTACTAGAGGGCTTTAAGCGGAAGATTGACATAATTTGGCTCATGTTTTAGATCACTGTGACTGACATGTGAAACAGACTGTATGAGAAATAGAAGTAACGGGAGAATGGCTAAGAGATTATCGCAATTATTTAGGTGAGATGCTTCCTCCAAAAGAGCAGGGATATGACATAGAGAACAAGTGGAAATAAAGAGATCTTGGAATTGAAAATGAGGGAAGACATGGTAATAATCTCAATGAAATGAAGGTCAAAGACTGGATGGAAATCTGGGTCCACTTCTGGGTTAGCTTAGATGACAGCACTCAAGTCCCACTCCTGATACATTGACAAGTTTCCTAGACCTAAAATATGACCCTAGAGAAAGGGGTATGAAACCCACAACAAATGGAGATTAGGTTTCTAATTGGGACATTATGTAAAGTTTGACATTTGTGATAGAAAAATTAAAGTTAATTTTCTTATAGACCTGAATTTGCAAATGGAGATTTATATGTAATATATGTATATTTTTGTGGTGTGTGCCTAAAGACTCTAAAAAAGGTCAGAAGTATACCAACCAGGTTGGGCACAGTGGCTCATGCCTGTAATCCCAGCACTTTGGGAGGCCGAGACAGGCAGATCACCAGAGGTCGGGAGTTTGAGACCAGTCTGTCCAACATGGTGAAACCCTGTCTCTACTAAAAATACAAAATTAGCTGAGCTTGGTGGTGTGCACCTATAATCCCAGCTACTCGGGAGGCTGAGGCAGGAGAATCACTTGAACCCAGGAGGTGGAGGCTGCAGTGAGCCAAGATTGCACCACTGTACTCCAGTCTGGGGAACAAGAGAAAAACTTCGTCCAAAAAAAAAAAAAAAAAGATGAAGAAATATACCCACCAAACTGTCAATAACGGCTATCTGAGGAGTAGACAGTGATAAAAGAGAGTTTTTATTTTTTACTATATTCTTATAAGGCTTATGTAACAGTTTTCTGATTTAAAAATAAAAAAAAGAACAGTTTAAAAATTAACTGTAGTTTTCCAGGATGTGTTGTAATGATTCTATTGCTAGATTTGCCTTTCTAAAAATTAATATTCTACAACGAATATTATATACTCTGCTGATTTGAATACATTCCAAGTTACTGAGATATTTTTTAAACTAAATATGGTTCAAATGCTGCCCAGTTACATGTTTTTCTCATTAACTCTTATTGCCCTGATCATTCTTTTTCTATTATAATTGTCGATGACTGAAGTAAAGTAGCTATTAGGAGTTTCAACCCTCACCTTGTCAAATATTACTTTTTCTCCTGTCCCTGAAAAGTAGTGAGCCCACCTTGCCACTGAGTGCTTCGATTTCCTAATCGCTTGTAATCTGTGACATGCTTCCTTTTATATCATTTGCTGATGGTAACCCATTATAGCTTGGCTGTTTTATATGTCCCCTGAATGTCTTTACTAAATTGTTTTTTCTCTGAGAATCATTTTTCTTAAAAAATCTCATTTGTCCTTTTAGACAATTGTCTTTTTTTTCTATTGCCTTTTCAAATTCACTCCTTAAGTAGAGAGAAAAATTTTAAATAATAAAGATCAGATATTTTCCAAGAATAATTGTTTTTCTGCTTTGTTTCCTCAAGTATAAAATGTAGATATATGGTTTTCTTGAAGGGAGGGTTACTTTTATTTTGCATTGTCTTTCAAGTCACTATGATATAATTATCTCCTTTTGAATCCCTCATGTTCTTGAGACTTAAAAACGAAGAGGAAATGCTCATAGGATGCTCAAAGGAACCATAGTTTTGTTGTAAATGAAAAAAAAGATAAAACTATGAAAAATTCAAATTTTTGAGTTGCCTGTTAATCTGGTGTAAAATGTGTATTCCCATTCAAAATGTCCTCCCGGATTCTATCCTATTCTTTTGGAGGAAGATAAAGAAGGGAAAAGAAAAGTGATACTGGGAGAAGCTGGTAGATAAAGGGAATTCTATCATATAGCCACAATGAACAAAACTGAGTAGTGTCTGAGGAATTGGAAGAATTCAAACAATTTAAATAGATTAAAATATTAAGGGGATTGAAAACCTTCCCATGTAACTGGCAAATATACACTCTTATCCAGATAACATTTTCCGATTTTCTGTGTGTGTGTATGTGTGTGTGTGTGTGTGTTTAACCTCTCTGCAGTTACTGTTTTTATTTGGAGGCTTCTGAAAAAGCTGTGCTTTAACTTTAATGAATAATAATATTCAATAGTGAAAATACAAATATTATAGGAGGTCAAGTAAGGAGACGTTTTGTAGAATGAATATTTTTATAAGAGCTTCTAAAACTACATTTTATTAATTTAGTTTTCTCAGTGTTTAGAGTGTGACCTTCTAGTAAATAGACACATCTTTGTCAGTGTGGATGAGCAGGGAGAACAAGTGGTATGCTAGTCATGGCTCTTCAGATAAACAGAACCAATAGGGGGTGTGTGTGTGTGTGTATGTGTGATGATATTTATTATAAGAATTGGTTCATACAATTATGGAGGCTGAAAAGTCCCATGATTTGCCATCTACAAACTGGAGAACCAGGAAAGTCAGTGGTCTATTTCAGTCTGAGTCTTAAGGCCTGAAACTCAGAAGAACTAATGGTGTAACTCTTGTGGTTCAAAGCTCTAAGAACCAAGATGTCCAGGGCAAAAGAAGGTGGTTGTCCCAGTTCAAGGAGACAGATAGATATATATAGAGAGACTTCTTCATTCCTCTGCCTGTTTGTCTGATCTGGCCCCGCAGCGGCTTGGTTGATGCCCATCCACATTGGTGAGGGGGACTCTTTACTCAATCTACTGGTACAAATGCTAAGCTCTTCACGAAGTACCCTCACAGACATACTCTGAAATAATGTTTTGCCAGCACTCTGGGCATCCCTTACCAAATACAGTTAAATATCACAAGTGACACAGTTACACATGTGAGAACAGCAACAGCGTCCATGCTGGTGAAGAACCTATTGGCATAGGTTAGTAACATTGAATAGAAAACATGAACACCTACATGTGACCAAATGAAAACACTCATCCATGCTGACTTGTCTCGTATTAAATTCATCACCACAAACTTCAGGTGGGCCCATGATGCTCCTGGACCATTCCATTACAATTCTCTAAAAAAAAAAAAAAAAAAAAAAAAAAAAAAAGGGAAAGTCGCTGTCACTCTCCTAGGTGAATATTATTTACATCTTCTCTCTCCTCAAACTCGCAGCAAAATTTCCTGTTCCTCATTCTCAGCTAAGGACTTCTTAGTTCCCTGACTGCTTAGAAACAACCAAGAAAGAAATTTCACATGCTCCCATTACCAAATATAACACCAACCTTCATCTGAATGCATATGATCTAAATTTCTGTCAGTTTCCCTGGTGATTTGTCTATGCTTGCATATAAGGCCACATTCTCCTTTGGGCACTAGAGCTTCTTTCCAATATTTAAGGACTTTACTTCTATATGTGTCCTCTCTCTCTTCTGAATCATCAGATATTCCCATTCTGATGAATCTTTCCAATTAGCACACATACACATATTATTTCCCATATTAAAATAACAAAAGAAAACAAAGCTCCTTAACCAAATATTCTGTTTCAGCTACTGCTCCACTCTACAGAAAATTCTTAAGAGAATTGTTAACAGTAATGGTCAGTCCCCAATTTCTCTTCTTTCATTCTCTTTTGAACTTACTCCAAATCTGAGCTTTTAGCCCTGCAATTTCACTAAAAATATTCTTGTCAGGGTCAATGACTTCTACAATGGCACACCTAATGGTCAAAACTCAGTCCTTTTATTGCATAAACTGTACTCATTTGACACAGCTACTTAATACTTTCTGGACTTGGCTTCCAGATTACAACTTTCTCTTGGGTTTCCTCTTACCTTATGTTACTCTTCAGTCTCTTTTTGCTGGTTCTCTTATATCTATCAAACCTTTAAACATTTTAGTTCCCTGCATCAAGAATCTATTCCTTTTAATAAATACTTACTTTTTTGGCAGTCTTGTGCATCCCCATGATGTGAAATATAATTATATTTTGAGAACTCCTGAATTTATATTTTAGCTAGGGTCTGTGATCAAAATTCTAGACTTTTATATTCAACTCCTTGTTGACATCGCCACATGGATATCTGATAGTCATTCTCAACTTAATTGTCTATTGATTAGTGTTTATTCTCTCCTCACTTATTTCAAACTGTTTCTCCACTAGTCTCTAGCACCTCATTAAATAGTAACTCCATTTCCCAGATGATTAAGACAAAATTCTTGGAGTTGTCTTTGCACCCTCCCTTTTCCTCAATTCTTTATCCAATCTGCTGGGCAATCTTGTCAACTACTTTAAAAATATAGTCTCAATATTACAATTTCTCACCATCTACTCTTACTAGTCTAGTAATAATAGTATTTATTAGGCACTTGTAGGTACTTGTCTCACTGTTTTATTACATGAGTTGTACTTAATTCTCATAACAAACCTATGAAGTATTTGCCCTTATTTTCATCACCATTTTATGGATGAGAAAATGGAGCCACAAAAAATTAAAGTATTTTACCAAAGTCACACAGATTGAGTGTGGAAGAGGCTTTATTTAAACCTTGAAAATTATGCCTCATAGATCTTGCTCATATATCTCCATTTGGGAAGGCATATCAAACTGGAAGGTTCAAAACTGAACTCTTTATTCCTACCCCAAAACAAAGTAGCTTCTTCTACAGTAACTAGATTACTACATGTAGCTCTACGGCAGCTTAGGCTAATGAATTTATCATTGACCTGTAATTTTTCTATTTATAATCACATAGCATTTTCTATATTGGGATAGCTTTTTAATAATAACAATGTGTTGAGAAGAAAATTGTATTAGTAGTTTTACCTCTATTCTTGAAAGCAAAAACCTTTTGATTGCTACATGGGGAAAATATTGGTTTCTGGAGACCTTTTAGATGTGTAAATCCGTGGTGCAAAGTCATATATCTATAGATCATTTTCTTTATTAAATTTCCATAAAATGAGCTTTCCAATTATTGTCAGGCTAAAATAAAGCTTTGTGTCACCACTGACTCATGTCTGTGTTGTGTAATTCAGGTTTATATTTTTTCAGTAATGTATATTTTTTCTTACAAAATATAAGTGACTTAGGGAATATAGCTACATCTCTATCTATCTATCTATGTATCTATCTATCTATCGATCTCCAAAATTTAAATAATGTTATCCAGTCTGCATTATCACTTTGCTATTGGCTCTTTTCTCAAGTAGCACCTGTCACTTTCATGATCACAAAATTATTACAATCATCTCTAGCCTTATGTACTATTTTTCAGGATGAGGAAAAAGAAAAAGTAAAATAAAAAGAAATATTACTTACTGTTTCTCCAAGGAAAGTCTAGAAATTAAGTCTCAGACTCTGATTGCTCTGTCTTGAATTTTGTGCCCATCTCTGAAACACTCACTGTGTCAAGGATATGCAACACTGCCTTCAATTGCTTGGATATATATACACTTAAAGTAAACTACATTGAAATTCATGGACTAAGAATGCATGGCTGTGGTCCCAAGGGAAACCATGTGTTTTTACCCGAAAGAGTAATGTAAGTAACAGACGCTCATACACTTACCTTTAGTACACTGCATATTGAACATTATTTCTCAACTTGTAAGGAGCTCGCTAGAATTCTCATTCTACCCACATGCTTTAACTATCTCTTCATTTATTTATGGGAGTGACACATCTGATAATAGGTCAAAGATATGTAATATAAAGTTGAGGATGGAGAAGTGAGAGAATTAGCGATATGAGTTCCTCAATATCACAGCCCTTGGTTAGTAAGGGAACTATGGCCATCATTTTTGCTAGTTACAGTTCTGTGTGAATTAAGAACATATAGTGAGGAAATAAATGTTTTTATAATGACATTTATACCACAAATTTAAGTAATGGAAATTTAATCCTGAACCGTATCCACCAATTGATTTTAATCATTGCTGGGTACGCTTAGCAGACAAACTGATGGTAAAAGCCTTACAAAGGTATGTTTTCTCTCGCCCTTTGGTTTTTTCTTTTTCTATTTCCTTCACTTTCTTTCTTTGCTTTTCTTTAAATTATACTTTTAAATTATGGGGTCCATGTTCAAAATGTGCAGGTTTGTTACATAGGTATACATGTGCCAGGGTGGTTTGCTGCACCCGTCAACCCGTCACCTACATTAGGTATTTCTCCTAATGCTATCCCTCCCTTAGCCTCCCACCCCCTGACAGGCCCTAGTGTGTGATGTTACCCTCTCTGTGTCCATGTGTTCTCATTGATCAACTCCCATTCTCACTCATAGAACATGTGGTGTTTGGTTTTCTGTTCTTGTGTTAGTTTGCTGAGAATGTTTTCCAGTGTCATCCATGTCCCTGCAAAGGACATGAACTCATCCTTGGCTGCATAGTATTCCATGGTGCATATGTGCCACATTTTCTTAATCCATTCTATCATCGATGGACATTTGGGTTGGTTCCAAGTGTTTACTGTTGTGAACGGTGCCGCAATAAACATACGTGTGCATGTGTCTTTATAGTAGAATGATTTATAATCCTTTGGGTATATACTCAGTAATAGGATCGCTGGGTCAAATGGTATTTCTAATTTTCTAGTTCTAGATCCTTGAGGAATCGCCACACTGTCTTCCACAACAGTTAGACTAATTTCACTGTTAATGGGAGTATAAATTAGTATTTCCTTCACTTTCTAAACAATTCAGGTCTAAAGCCATTAAGTGAGCAAGTGGGTGGTGGCGGCTGAAGAGGGCAGACACAATAGCCTAAAGAAGAGTATCAAACCCCAAATTGTATGAGGAGGGTATCCACACAGGGAAGGAGGCAGTGGCTAACATGAGAGATTGATTACATGCTAGAGAACTGACCAAGTAAATAACTAGAAATGGAATAAATTCTCTCAATATCAAAAAAATGTGAACAAATATCTAAAGGGAGAAAATCAAAATGAAGCTTTTGCTAGTATATAGGAAATGAAAATATGATGGTATTAGTTCCCATGGTGTCTATGGATGGGTAGATAGGAGCTAGATGAACATATAGATAGAAAGATAGATAAAAATAAAAGATGTAAATGTGTGTGTGTGTGTGTATACACACTCACACTTATTTCCCAACTTCTGTCTACTGAGAGATATGCTTAGGAGCATATATACTGCCTAGATGCTGGCTTCAACATATCATTTCTCTTTCTCTTTAAAAGGAATCAAGAACACTTAGACGTAGCTGATTTCAGTGCTTGAACAGATAAGTAGAAAATAAATATAGAATATTTTGTTGTGACAAAGTGAGAGAAATTTTCTAATTTGGAAGAATTTGTTTTGATTATGTAGTAGAATGTTTTTATAAAACATAAGTGGTTAAGAAATTTTGGGACACAGGGCATCAAGTCAACAACTTATTCTCAAATAGTTTGTGCTGGGTGGTTCCTTGCATTGTGTTTAAAATTTTTGTTTGTATCTTTGTAAAGTCAGTAATTATTATTAAAGTATTGAAAATAAAGAAATGTAGTTTTATGGGAGCTAAAAAGAATATTAAAAATAATCGAAGCTTTTTCCACTCTTGGGAATAACTGAGACACTGGTAGCATAATCAAACAGAACTATTCTAGCAAATTTCCCTTAGTCATGAAAGGATTTTTTCCTAAGAGAAGAAAGAGCAGGGGAGAACTGGAGGAGGTATCCAAAGAGTAGAATGATGCCTGTTACTTGAATCAATTCCCCTAGCCTCTTGGTTCAATTGTCTTAAAACCTAAGAAAGTAAGGACTGCAACGAAACAATTTAAAAAGTGGTTTCTATGAAACTGACAAAACTGTTGATGCCACTAGCTCTACTTATTTTATTCCTTTACTAGAACTCAGCTAAAATATGGGAGTCACACTTGATTCTCCTCTCTTTAGCCATATATTCAGCCACCGTGTCCTGTTGAATATTCCTATTTTCAAAAAGTCTTTCAATTTTTTTTCTATCCCTACTTTTTTTTTCTCACTCGTGAAAAGCTTCAGTCATCTCTCACCTGAATCATCTTCTCCTTCTTCTTCTTTTTCCTCCCCCTCTTCTTCCTCCTGCTCTTCTTTTTCTTCTGCTTCTGCTTTTATTTTTGCCATAGCTGCTGACCTATGCTTTCTCTGTTCAATCTTAACCCCCCTGCCAAATTATTCTGCACACTATATCCAAAAAGTTCTCTCAAACATCCTATCACTTCAACCTCTCAGTGGCATTCAACCTCCTTGGAATGAACATGTAAATATTTACCATGATTTATAATACCATTTATAATCTGGAGCTTATTTACCTTTTATATTCATCAGTCTCCAGTTACACTGGACCTCATTTGGTTACTAGAATTCAGAAAAACTGTTCTCTGGTGTCAGGGCCTTTATAGACTGTTCCATATGTTAAAAGTAAGACTGTCCTAGAGGTTTTTCTATGACTCTGTATTCTGTTGACCTCTGTTTAAATGCCATTCTTTTCTCCAATTCCTCACCTTAGATTATTTGCCCTGCCATAAAATTCTCTAATTTCTTTATTTCTCTCCTAAAATATGTAAGTTCTGTGGAGGCATGAATTAGGACTAAGATGTTTACTTATATATTGTTTTATTATTTACTTTATGGGTTTAATTAAAATTAGTGGAATACATTTTAAAATTAATAAACTCAAGAGGCAAACATAGTAATCATTTTTCTTTGCTATGGACTACCACACAGCTTCAACACAATAAGAGTCATTTATCCTGCATCATTGATGCTGAGTAGCAACATCCTCTGCTGCAATTCTAAGAAGCTGTGGCAACTGGATGCTGAAGCACAAGAAAGAGTTAGTATTTGGTGGGGACATTAATTCATGGTGAACCAGCAATCCCAACTGCAGAGCCAGATGAAGTAACTGTGGAAGTCACAGGAAGTAGGAGTAGTATCTGGCACAAACCACCACATTCAATATGATTAGTGCTCATGCCAAGGTATGTGAGCTTAATCCTGAACAGATATCTGAGTCCTCAGTTCATAACTTGGAACCACTTTGAAAAGATTGGAACAACGCAGTATGTAGACACAAGAACCAGCACTGTTCGAATTATTACTCATAATATGACTTCGTGTGAAAGCAGGAAAAAAATTATTTTAGTATTATCTTTGTAAATGGGAGAGCTAATTTATATCAGCCTATTTACCTTACAGTTACTAAAAAGGAACTTTCTCCCAGATTCTGACAATGTGTTGACAGTCATTTATAGATCCTAATTTTCTGGGTTATAAGTTCTTTTCAACTTTGTTTAAACATCATTGCCATTTTAGGTGAAAGTTGGAGAAATTGAATTTGAGATGACTAAAGGATTTTTATTTTTATTCAGTAGACAAGCAGTACAGGCTCAACGTAGAAATTTATAGAATGAAAAAAATGAAAAGGAGATGAGAATAATCTCTAATGCAATCATCAATGACTGCCATTCTCAATATTTTATTACACCTCTTTTTCCACATATTTGCAGTAGAGACTTGGAGAATATGTTTGTAAAAGTTATATATTACAAAAGATTGTTATCCAAAATATACAAAGTACTCTGAAAACTCAACAATATGAAAACAACCTGATTTTAACAGGGTGAAGGGCTGGAATAAAAGCTTAAACAAACAAAGATTTACAGATGTCAAACAACCACATGAAAAGATGCTCGGTGTCACATATCATTAAAGAACTGCAAACTGAAACAATAAGATGCCACAACACACCTGTTAAAATGATCAAAATCCAAAGCACTAATAACACCATATGCTAGTGAGGATAAGGAGCAACAGAAATAATCATTTATTGCTGGTAGTAATACAGAAAGGCACAGCCATTTTAGAGAATGGTTTAGCAGTTTCCTAACAAAACTAAACATATTCTTACCATATAATCCGCCAATTATATTATTTGCTATTCAAATGAATTGAAAACGTATGCTCACACAAAAACCCGCATACAGATGTTTATAGCAGCCTCATTTGTAATTGTCAAAATTGGAGTAACCAAGATATTTGTCAGTAAGTAGATGTAGAAGCGAACTGTGGTACATCCATGACATAAAATGTTATTCAGTGATAAAAAGAAATATACTATCCTTTTTACAATAGCAAAGACATGGCATCAACTTAAATGCCCATCAATGATAGATCAGATAAAGAAAATGTGACACATATACATCATGGAATACTATGCAGCCATAAAAAAGAATGAGATCATGTCCTTTGCAGGATGCCATTATCCTTAACAGGCTAATTCAGGAACAGAAAAACAAATACTACATGTTCTCACTTATGAGTGGAAGCTAAATGATGACAACACCTGGGCACGTGCAGGGGAACAACACACACTGGGGCCTATCAGAGGGTGGAGGGTGGAAGGAAGGAAAAGATCAGGAAAAATAACTAATTGGTACTAGGCTTAACACCTGGGTGATGAAACAATTTGTACAAAAACCCCCTATGACACAAGTTTTCCTATGTAACAAATCTGCACTTGTACTTCTAAACTTAAAATAAAAGCTTTTTTAAAAAAATAAAGACAGAAATTGAAATCAGAAAAAAAATGTGGTGTCAAGCCATGAAAATACATGCAGGAGCCTTTAATGTTTATGACTATGTTAAAAGAGCCAGTTTCCAAAGGTTACATAGTGTATGATTCCATCTATATAATTTCTGGAAAGGCAAAACTATTGAGACAGTTATTTCCCACAAACATGTAGTTATTACATGTAAATTTAAAAATGTATTCCAAAATAAGATCAGCTGTTTCTAGAGGTTGAGGGGGAGAAGGATAAATAAGTAGACTTCAGATAATTTTTAGGGTAGTGAAACTATTATTTATGAGTGGTAGGTACATGCCATTATACAATTGTGCAAACCCATATAATGTACAACACCAAGAGTGGCCCCTAATACAGTATATGGTATGAACTTAGAGTGATGGTGATATGTTAATAAAAGTTTATCAGTTGTAACAAATGTACCCCTGTGATACAGGATGTTGATAGTGAGGGAGGCTGTGGGTATATAGTGGGGAGTTGTATATTGAAAATCTCCATATTTTCATTCAATTTTGCTCTGAATATAGAACTGCCCTAAAATAATAATAATAAAAAAGAATTGAAGTTCTGATAAAGGCTACAGCATGGATAAGCCTTGAAAACCTTACACTAATTGAAAAAAAGATGACTATTATATAATTCCACTTAAATACAATATCTAAATAGGAAAATTGATAGGGATAGAGAGTAGATTAGAGGTTACCAGAGATTGAGGAGAGGTGTGAAAGAGAAGTTACTGATTAATGAATACAGATTTTCTGTCTGGAGTGGAAAAAACGAAATAGTGGTGATGATTACACAACACTGTGAATGTAATTAATGCCATTAAATGGTTTGGCCTTTCACATGCAACATAAAATTATTCAGTAAGACAATGCCATAAGGAAAGGTAACGCTTGCCTTAGAGGATTTTGAATTATCTTTCTCATGTGTACTCTTACTTTGGTATAACATTTTAAGTGCACAGTTTGACAAATGTTGACAAACATATATCTGCTCTCCATCTCTCCAATCAATATATGTATTTATGTTAAATATTTTATTAAAAAATCCTTTTTGCAACTTTCCAGTCAATATTTTTCCTCTACCAGAAGCAACCATGATTGTTTTTATCAACAATACTGTAAATTCATTTTAACATTATTCATTAGCATACCAGCTACAAGCTTTGTGGGTTTATTGATTAGAATTCTCCTGTATGGATTTGAAGTTACACTTATAGGCCATAAAAGCAAGATCAAGTCAGGAATTAAAAAATAATAAGGTGGCCAGGCACGGTGGCTCACGCCTGTAATCTCAGCACTTTCGGAGGCCCAGGCGGGTGGATCACCTACAGTCAGGAATTTGAGACCAGCCTGGCCAACATGGCGAAACCCCATTATCTACTAAAAATATAAAAATTAGCTGGGTGTGGTGGTGTGTGTCTGTAATCCCAGCTACTTGGGAGACTGAGGCAGTAGAATCATTTAAACTTGGGAGGCAGAGGTTGCAGTGAGCCGAGACCGTACCACTGCACTTCAGCCTAGGAGAAAAAGTGAGACTCCGTCTCAAAATAATAATAATAATAATAATAGCAATGTGTAAAAGAAGCACAAGAATATTCTACCTACCTCTTGATAGTTCAGAGGCAATATGGGCTTGGGTGGTTGCACATTAAAATAAACTTGGTGTAAGAGTGAGGTCAAGGAGAAAAAAAGCACTGAAATTAGCTCTCCTAATTTACTATGATATATGACTATGTGTCATATATAAGACCCAGAGACGGCTCAGAGTCTGGTATGCTTGTCAAATGTGCGGTAATGGAATGAAGTGTACCTGTATAAAAGGGACTACTGAAGGGACTACAAAAGTCAAGGGAAAAAATGGGAGCCAAGGGAAACAAGTCTTTTGATCAGAAGGAGATCTACAGGGCTACCTGGTGTCAACATGACGCTAAGGAGAGCCAGAGAAAGCATGATTGAAGCCAAGGGATATCAGCACACAAAGTATACAATTATAAGCTTCAATAACAAATGGCAATAGAGCAGCCTGTCTCTCCAGTGAGGAGGGTCCATTGCCTCCTGCCGACATATACCTAAAGAAAAGCATGCTGACTTTGGGAAAGAGACGCTTCTGCCCTGTGCCACAAACTCACATAAGAGTTTCTCTCATTTCAGTCAGCACGGTATCTTTTAGGGTAAGAAGTAACAAAGACATAAATCTGAGACATTATTTGAAGGATTGTTTAAATCAGCAGCTTCAGTTTAGATATTTAGTTTAATTATCTTCCTTGCTAAACAGTAATCTGGGGGGAGGATTGGAATGAAAAACAGATTAGTTATTGACAACAAATAAAATAATTATATTTTTTGTAAATGTCTAAGTAGCTATACACATTAAATTTATGGCCTGCTGCTATTTCATGTAAAGACCAGGTTGAATACAGATTATGAACTGTATCTTAAAAATTAGAACCATATCTGGCAAAAGTGACATCATCAAACTATTTAAATTATTTTTGTGCTCTTTTCTAGACTAGTGTTTCTAGTAGAATTTATGTGCATTCATACCATTCTTAGGCTTATATCCTGATTACTTTCACTTAACATTATGCAATGAAAATTTTACACGTTTAAAAATTCTCTAAAATGTTTTTAATATCTGTACAAAATTCAAATGGATTTACTGAAACGTGTTTACATACTCTCCTGTATTTGCATACGAAATCTAGTTTTGCAATTAATAGAAATAATATAAATGTATAAGCTGTTTGGACTATATCTCTAAATACTAATTCAGTATGTTTTTCCTAAGATTGAAATTTGTGAGTCAAAATAGATGAAGATTTTAAAAGTTAGCATATACTGCCAAATTGCTTTCCAAAAGCTCTGTGAAAATTTACACAGCTACTAGGAGGGAAGAAGGTGCCAATCATAAAGAGCACACTTGCCAGGATTATATAATATCATTATGAATCTCTGATAATTTGATAGGTCAAACATTGTATAATCTTTAATCAGAATTTTTTATTATCTTTGAGTGGTATGATAGATGGCTACTGGAAGGAATTCGTAAAGACATAGTCTCTGCACCTGGGAAACATAAGGTGGTTATTTAAAACCGGGTTACAGGTTCTGGATTTTTATTTAATATTGTTCTGGGGCTCTTTTTCCTTCGAAGAACATATTGCAGTCAAATTTTGTAAAATATACTACTTTTTTCTTCCCAAGTCTAACATTCATTGCTCCAAATTCTGTCTTTAAGTAATATATTTTATAAATGGGGCTTACTTTATTTGAATTATATATATTTTTGAAATAGTTTAAATATTACTATTCCTTAATCCAGAAAATCATTTTTGTTTGTTTGTTTGTTTTTAAATATCATATGTGTGTCAGGCACTATGGTATGTGTGAAATATCAGACATGGTCTCTGTTTTTAAGAAATTCACAATTTTGAGTGTAGGAGGAAACAGGAGACCTATGAAGGAGTCATCTATAATATAATTCTATTAATATTCATTAGAAGTAAAGAGAGAGAGTTCTATATAAGAATTTATGATGGAACGCTGTACTTTGAACTTCAATCGGGCAATTTAGTACTATATCCCTAGTACTTAGGAAATTTCCTGGTACACAGACAGCACCACACAGGACGTAATGCCTGATTACATAGCATTTGCCGACAGTAGGGACAAACATTAAGCATTTACTAGCATTTTCAAAAATAAAAGTTTTGTATATTGTTGATATATACATAAATAATAATAATTCTCATAGGTAGCCACAATGTTCATTATTAGTATGCAGGCAAGCTAATAGTGTTTGCTATCACATCCATCAGGTGATCTCCTCCCAAGTGACCATTGAGAAAACCTAAACACAATTTTTAAGGCACAACTTTATCAACTTTTAGAGCTATTTACATAGAGATAGAGATTTAAAGATTCTTAAACCACAAAAATAACATCTTTATTTACAAATACTGCTTTTTCCACTTATATTTTATGAAACAAGCTTATTTACCCATTCACAATTATCTCCAATATTAGTATCTTTTAAAAAATCTCTGTGGTAGTATGTGTTATGGTTCTATAACCAAATGCTTAATACTAGGTAACTGACAAAGAACAGAAATTTATCTTCTCACAGTTCTTGAGGCTGAGAGTCCGAGATCATGGCACTGTCAATTTTGGTGTCCAGTTAAGGCACCATCTCTACTTCCAAGATGGCACCTTGAGCACTGCATCCTACAATGGATAGGAACACTGTGCCCTCACATAATAGAAGACAGAGGGGCAAAAGAGAATGAACTCCCTTGGTCAAGCTCTTTTACGGTAGCATTAAGGCATTCATCCATTCATGCAGATGAAGCCCTTATAACCTAAACACATCCCCAAAACTTCCACATCCCAAACTGTTGCTTTTAGGATTAAGTTTTAATAAGAGTTTTTGGAAGGGACAAAAATATTCAAACTATAGCCATCATCAAAGTTATGTTTGGCATCTAATCTAATAGATTATTCAGAACACTTTGCTTTTGCTTCTAATTTGCTTGGACAATCTTTGAATTTGCCTGAATTTTTGTTGCTAAAAACTTTATCATAGGCCACAGGCAACCATTCTCATTGCTTTATGGAAGTTTGCTTTCTAATTTTCCTATAGATATATACTTATGATTTCCTCAACCATATAACTTATTGCATCATTTATTTCATGGTTTTACAAAAAGGTATCCAACTCTTGCAATTTTACATCATATCTTAAGATAAAAGGAAAAACAACTAAATTTATATTAAATTTCATTGCTTCCTATTTGTCATGTATTCCATAGGGTATGGAGGCAGGAGAAAGTGGTTCTATAAGCATCCGACACTCTTATTGATTGTTCAACTTTTCAACTAAGTTGTCTTCAGTAAATAAGACTTTATTTTCAAAATAAAGTAAATAAGAACATGCCCTGTAATACCAAAGACTTTGTAAGGATTTTAGTATCACATGATTTCCCCTTTATAACGTAATAATTTGGGGAAAATTGTGCCTTACATTAGGATGTAAAATATTGTTCTGGTTAGGGAGATAAAATCAAAATTGGCCTTAAAGTATAGAGTAAGTGGGATTTTTTCAGATAGGACATGGGCTGTTCAGGAACAGAGGTTTGTACATTTGTGTTCTGTTAAAGTACTAGAACTAGTCAAACATGGGGAGAAGGCATGGGACTTAGGGTTACTTGGTGCTATATAAAACTTACAGTGTTGTTAGGGACAATGCAAAGGATATTGAAGTTTGTAATTGTCAACTAACTTTTCTCAAAAAAAAAAAACTTACATATGAACAATGAAAATTATGGACAAAATCTTGTTACAAACTCTAGACTGTGAGCTTTCTAAGAGATACGTAACTGCACCAAACCAATCTGGTTTAACTTTTATGTAACAAAATTGTAAGCTGATTTTCAGTTGCCATGGACCCCCAGAATGAAGGTTACATAACCTCATAAGCACTCCCAGATGAATCAAGTGTGCAACCACAGGTGGAACCTAAATCCTTAGACCGAGAAGCTGGGACTAAATTAAAAACTGAACACCAAATGGCAGAATCCAGCTGGCATCATCCCATGAAAGGATCCAGGCAGATCATGTCTCCTGGCAACCCTTCATGACAAGATCCAATCAGATCATGCCTCAACATCCTCTGTGTATAAAACCTGCCCTAGACTCCAGGTCTCAAAGACAGATTTGAGTGTTTTCTCCTGTCTCTTTGCCAGTTGATCTGAAATAAAGCTATTTGTTTTCTCAAAAGCCAATGCCATTGTATTGGCTTCTATACACATTGGGCAACAAGTCCATTTATTGCTTGGTAACAGAAGGAACCCCACTTATGTATCACTGTTGAAGTGACAAATTAACTAGATGCTATAGTGTTCTCTTTTTTGTTTCTTTGTCTGTTTCTCTGACAAAGTTCTAAATGTTACAGATACATATTTCCCCCAAACTTTAAACCTCATACCCTCACACCAATGGAGAGTGAATGTGCCTGCCCACTATCTTCTTCTATATTTTAAAGCCCTTAAGCCCATAACCTATGTGCTCAATCAAGGATGTTAATTGCATGAAAATGGGAAAATATCATTTTCCTGAGCCAACATCCCATTAGATCTTAGTGAGCATGAATGGAAAGGGTGGAAAATGACATAAAAATGTAGATTAGATTTGTCTGGAAAGGTAATGAACTTCTAAGTGAGCATAAGATAAATTCTGATTTCTAATAAAAATGTAAACGAGCCAGGTTTCAGTTATCATTACCAAAATTTTGCATGGCTCTAATCTTTACTCATTTCATGCTGCAACCAGTCTATTCTGACAGATCTTGGTATCTCCTTATTTAAAAAATAAATCTCCCTAAACTTTATATATTCTGTCAAAGGAAATTTAGAAAAGAGTAGCTTCATCATATCTTAATTACATCTAATTTAGGTTTGTATTATCAGCACCTGAATCCACAAAAGATACATGTTTGTTGAATATACAAAATGAGTAGTTCTGCATATGATTTTACTATGTATAGAGCTATTCGAATCACAGTAAAAATAATTTTTAATTTTTTAAACACTTAAGGACACTAATATGAATAAAACAATTCAAAGTTTAGATAAATGTTGGTAAGCAATAAAATTATTCTTTCAAATAAAGTTTAGTAGACCTTTATAAATTAATATCATTAAAGAATACATGAAAACATACTGCAACATATACTAATGAAAAGAATACTTTAGTGGAGCTGCAGTTAACAACTTGTATTAGTCAAGCAATACTTAAAAATGAATACCATGAAGTACTAGTGCAACCTTATAACTTGGACAATCTTATAGAGTTTATTGCTTATGAAAATTAAAATTAACTTTCTCCCAAACAACTTTGAGGTTAAGATCAAGATATATTTTATAATACATGATGTAGTAAGTAGGATAATTTTCCCTCAAGGTTTTGCTGGTTCTTGAAGGAAAGTGGGAGATTCTCCCACCAAGAATCATAGTAAGATTCCGTGGAACCTAAAGCTCCATGCATTGCCTGGTCATCCTGTATTCATCAGCACCTGTGATTGAGCCTCATAATCACAGAAAGCTAAGATTCCTGCTGTATAATAATTGCAGAGAAGAGTGTGTCTGGACTGTGGAGATTCACTGGCGCCTCTCTTGTTGCTTTTGTGCCCAGCAATTAACACAGGAAGGACAATTATAGAAATCATGGCTGGATAAGGGCATGGCAAGCACGCAGGCTCAGACCTTCAGGGATGAAGATATAGTTTACCACACTATAAGCAACCTAGCCTAGTTGAAGGGCTGGCTAAGTGGGAAATCTGATTGTATGGTAGAGGGAGTTCGGTAATAAGTGTCAATTATGGCCTCAGAACCAGTTACCATAATAAGACTATACCTTTACTCACTAATCTTCCTGTCATATGTCTTTTTTTTTTTCTTTTTATAGAGATTTGGACCAGTCATAATCTTGAAGTGTCAGCAACAAAATAGGTTTAATGCACAACATGAATAGATCTGAACAATGCAAGGAATTGACTATCACAAATACATGTTCTTATATATATATAAAAATAAACAAATGACATTCTTCATGAAGCTTACATTTTAGTAGAGAAAACCATGCTTATTATTATTATTATTATTACTATTCTTTTTTATTGTGCTTTACGTTCTGGGATACATGTGCAGAACGTGCAGGTTTGTTACATAGGTATACATGTGCCATGGTGGTTTGCTGCACCCATCAACCAGTCATCAACATTAGGTATTTCTCCTAATGCTACCACTTCCCTTCCCCCCATCCCCTGGCAGGCCCCCGTGTGCAATGTTCCACTGCCTGTGCTCGTATATTCTCATTGTTCAACTCCCACTTATAAGTGAGAACATGCGGTGTTTTGTTTTCTGTCCCTGTGTTAGTTTTATGAGAATGATGGTTTCCAGCGTCATCCATGTCCCTGCAAAGGACGTGAACTCATTCTTTCTTATAGCTGGATAGTATTCCATGATGTATATATGACACATTCTTTTATCTAGTCTAACATTGATGGGCATTTGGGTTGGTTCCAAGTCTTTGCTATTGTGAATAGCGCCACAATAAACATATGTGTGCATATGTCTTTATAGTAGAATGATTTATAATCCTTTGAATATATACCCAGTAATGGGATTGCTGGGTTAAATGGTATTTCTACTTCTAGATTCTTGAGGAATTACCACACTGTCTTCCACAATGGTTGAATTAATTTACACTCCCACCAACAGTGTAAAGGTGTTCCTATTTCTCCACATCCTCCCCAACATCTATTGTTTCCTGACTTTTTAATGATCGCCATTCTGACCAGCATGAGATGGTATCTCATTGTGGCTTTGATTTGCATTTCTCTAATGACCAGTGATGATGAGCTTTTTTTTCATATGTTTGTTGGCCACATAGATGTCTTCTTTTTAAAAGTGTCTGTTCATATACTTCACCCACTTTTTGATGGAGATGTTTATTTCTTTCTTGCAAATTTGTTTAAGTTTCTTGAAGATTCTGGATATTTGCCCCTTGTCAGATGGATAGATTGCAAAAATTTTCTCGCATTCTGTAGGTTGCCTGTTTACTCTGATGCTAGTTTCTTTTGCTCTGCAGAAGCTCTTTAGTTTAATTAGATCCCATTTGCCAATTTTGGCTTTGGTTGCCATTGCTTTTGGTGTTTTAGTCATGAAGTCTTTGCTTATACCTATGTCCTGAAAGGTATTGCCGGGTTTTCTTCTAGGATTTTTATGGTTTTCATTTAAGCCTTTAATTCATCTTGAGTTAATTTTGGTATAAGGTATAAAGAAGAGATCCAGTTTCAACTGTCTGCATATTGCTAGCCAGTTTTCCCAACACCATTTATTAAATAGGGAATCCATTCCCCATTACTTGTTTTTGTCAGTTTTGTCAAAGATCAGATGGTTGTCTATATGTGCTATTATTTCTGAGGCTTCCATTCTGTTCCATTGGCCTATATATTGGTTTGGTGGCAGTACCGTGCTCTTTTGGTTACTGTAGCCTTATAGTGTAGTTTAAAGTCAGGTAACATGATTCCTCCAGCTTTGTTCTTTTTGCTTAGGATTGTCTTGGCTATGCGGGCTCTTTTTGGCTTCCATATGAAATTTAAACTAGTTTTTTTCCAATTCTGTGAAGAAGGTCAGTGGTAGCCTGGAGAGAATAGCATTGAGCCTATAAATTACTTTGGGCGTATGACCATTTTAAGATATTGATTCTCCCTACCTATTAGCATGGATTTTTTTTTTTTTCATTTTTTTGTGTTCTCTCTTGTTTTCTTGAACAGTGCTTTGTAGTTCTCCTTGAAGAGGTCCTTCACATCCCTTGTAAGTTGGATTCCTAGGTATTTTATTCTCCTTGTAGCAATTGTGAATGAGAGTTCACTCATGATTTGGCTTTCTGTTTGTCTGTTATTGCTGTATAGGAATGCTCATATTTTTGCACATTGATTTTGTATCCTGAGACTTTGCTGAAGTTGCTTATCAGCTTAAGGAGATATTGGGCTGAGACTATGGGATTTTCTAAATATACAATCATGTCATCTGCAAAGAGGGACAATTTGACTTCCTCTCTTCCTATTTGAATACACTTTATTGCTTTCTCTTGCCTGATTGTCCGTATCAGAACTTCCAATATTATGTTGAATAGGAGTGGTGAGAGAGGGCATCCTTGTCTTGTGTCAGTTTTCAAAGGGAATGCTTCCAGTTTTTACCCATTCAGTAATATATTGGCTGTGGGTTTGTCATAAATAGCTCCTATTATTTGAGATACGTTCCATCAATACCTAGTTTATTGAGAGTTTTTAGCATGAAGGGCTGTTGAATAACAAAATCCTCCAAGATAAAGGAGCATGTTCTAATGCAATGCAAGGAAGGTAAGAACCTTGAAAAAAGGTTAGATGAAATGCTAACTAGAATAATCAGTTTAGAGAAGAATATAAATGACCTGATGGAGCTGAAATACACAGCATAAGAACTTCGCGAAGCATACACAAGTATCAATAGCTGAATCAATCAAGTGGAAGAAAGGATATAAGAGATTGAATATCAACCAATGTTATAAGGCAAGAAGACAAGATTAGAGAAAGAAGAAAGAAAAGAAATGAACAAAGCCTCGAAGAATTATAGGACTATGTGAAAAGATTAAATCAGCTGGGTATGGTGGCTCATGCCTGTAATCCCAGCACTTTGGGAGGCTGAGGCAGGTGGATCACGAGGTCAGGAGTTGGAGACCAGCCTGGCCAATATGGTGAAACTCCATTTCTACTTAAAAAAAAAAAAAAAAATACAAAAATTAGCCAGGCTTGGTGGAGCATGCCTGTAGTCCCAGCTACTGAGGAGGCTGAGTCAGAAGACTCACTTGAACCTGGGAGGCGGAAGTTGCAATGAGCCGAGATTGTGCCACTGCACTCTAGCCTGGGTGACAGAGAGAGACGTCAAAAAAATAAAAATAAAATAAAATAAAATAAAAAATGAATTAAAAATGCTACATTTGATTGTTGTACTTGAGAGTGAGGGGAAGAAAGGAAACAAGTTGAAAAACACTCTTCAGGATATTATGCAGGAGAAATTCCCCAACCTAGCAAGGCATGCCAGCATTCAAATTCAGGAAATACAAAGAACACCACGAAGATACTCCTCGAGAGGAACAACCCCAAGAAACATAATCATCAGATTTACCAAGGTTAAAATGAAGGAAAAGATGTTAAGGCAGCCAGAGAGAAAGATCAGGTTACACACAGTCTACCAGCAGATCTCTTGAGAGAATCCTTACAAGTCAGAAGAGAGTGGGCCAATATTTAACATTCTTAAAGAAAAGAATTTTCAACCCAGAATTTCATATCCAGCCAAACTAAGCTTCATAAGCAAAGGAGAAATATGATTCATTACAGACAAACAAATGCTGAGAGATTTTGTCACCACCAGGTCTGCCTTACAAGAGCTCCTTAAGGAAGCACGAAATATGTAAAGGAACAACTGGTACCAGCTTCTGTAAAAACATAGCAAAGTGCAAAGAACATTGACACTATGAAGAAACTGTATCAACTAACAGGCAAAATAACCAGGTAGCATCATAGTGGCAGGAACAAATTCACACGTAATAATATTAACCTTAAATGTAAACAGGCTACCTGCACCAATTAAAAGACACGATGGGCACATTGCATAAAGAGTCAAGAACCATGAGTGTACTGTGTTCAGGAGACCCATCTCACGTGCAAAGACACGCATAGGCTCAAAATAAAGGGATGGAGGAATATTTACCAAGCAAATGGAAAGCGAAAAAAAAAGGAGGAGTTGCAATCCTAGTCTCTGATAAAATAGACTTTAAACCAACAAAGATCAAAAGACACAGAGAAGGGCATTACATAATGATAAGTGGATCAATGCAACAAGAAGAGTTTACTATCCTAAATGTATATGCACCCAATACAAGAGCACCCAGATTCATAAAGCAAGTTCTTAGAGACCTACAAAGAGAGTTAGACTCCCACACAATAATAGTGGGAGACTTTAACACCCAACTGTCAATATTAGAAAGATCAATGAGAGAGAAAATTAACAAGGATATTCAGGACTTGAACTCAGCTCTGAACCAATAGGACTTAATAGACATCTACAGTACTCTCCACTCCAAATCAACAGAATATGCATTCTTCTCAGCACCACATTGCACTTATTCTAAAATTGACCACAAAATTGAAAGTAAAACACTCCTCAACAAATGCAAAAGAACGGAAATCATAACAAACAGTCTCTCAGACCACAGAGCAATCAAATTGGAACTCAGGATAAAGAAACTCACTCAAAACTGCACAACTACATGGAAACTGAACAACCTGCTCCTGAATGACTACTGGGTAAATAACGAAATTAAGTCAGAAATAAAGATGTTCTTTGAAATCAATAAGAACAAAGAGACAATGTACCAGAATCTCTGGGACACATTTAAAACAGTGTGTAGAGGGAAATTGATAGCACTAAATGCCCACAAGAGAAAGTAGGAAAGATCTAAAATCGACACCCTAACATCACAATTAAAAGAACTAGAGAAGCAAGAGAAACACATTCAAAAGATAACAGAAGACAAGAAATAACTAAGATCAGAGTAGAACTAAAGGAGACAGGGATACTAAAAACCCTTCAAAAAAATCAATAAATCCAGGAGTTGGATTTTTTGAAAAGATCAACAAAATAGATAGACCACTAGCCAGAATAATATAGAAGAAAAGAGAGAAGAATCAAATAAACACAATAAAAATGATAAAAGGGATATCACCAATGATCCCACAGAAATACAAATTACCATGAGAGAATACTGTAAACACCTCTACCCAAAAAAATTAGAAAATCTAGAAGAAATGGATAAATCCCTGGACACATACACCCTCCCAAGACTAAACCAAGAAGTTGAATCCCTGAATAGATCAATAACAAGTTATGAAATTGAGGCAGTAATTAGTAGCCTACCAACCAAAAAAAGTCCAGGACCAGACGAATTCACAGCTGAATTCCACCAGAAGGACAAAGAGGAACTGGTACCATTCCTTCTGAAACTATTCCAATCAATAGAAAAGAGAGAATCCTCCCTAACTCATTTTATACGGCTAGCATCATCCTGATACCAAAACCTGGCAGAGACACAACAAAAAAACGAAAATTTCAGGCCAGTATCCCTGATGAACATCAATGCAAAAATCCTCAATAAAATACTGGCAAACCAAATCTGTAGCACATCAAAAAGCTTATCCACCAGGATCAAGTTGGCTTCATCCCTGGGATGCAAGGCTGGTTCAACATATGCAAATCAATAAACGTAATACATCACATAAAGAGAACCAATGACAAAAACCACACGATTATATCAATAGATGCAGAAAGCCATGCTTATTATTTGCTCTTTGTATTTCTCTGCTAAAATATATGCTGTATGGAAGAGATTTTTTTCTGCTTTTTTCCCCCCTCATATTAGATCTAAATATGGCACGTGGTTGTCACTTAATATATTTTGAATAAATAAATATTGACACATTTCTACTTATAACTTTCCCGTAGCTTTATATTATTTAAAAATAAAATCCACTAACTCCTACCTACAGTGCAGGAAGTGTTAAACAATCTAACATCTGCTTCGTTTTTGAAAATAATTTCTCTATCTCACTGATTGTTGTTGTTCAGCCATATTATCCTTTAAAAATTTTAAGTACATCACACTTGTTGCAAACTGAAAAACCTTATGCTGAAATTTAATATTATGTGTGAAGATATGTCATATTCCCTATAAATGCTAATTCACAATAATGGAATAATTACAAACTACTGCTTTTGAAAGGTAGTGTTGAGATTAACAGTGTGAAACACCTACAAGAGGAAATGTCTTATCAACAGTAATGTGGTTTTCCAAAATGGTGAATAAGTGTTAGTGATATTAAGAAAAGTATGTTTCCCTTGATTTATAAGTCACTACCATTCCTATAAAATTAAATAACTGTTAAATCCATGCCAAAGATACATTTAGTTTATATGTAAAATGGCGTTAGGTTCTTGGTTAAGATAGACTTCTAGGCTCAGATACATATGAACAGGAATTTTTCTACAGATATGCCCTATGGAGCATTTTAAAGTCATAAGGAATGTAACATTTCTTCATTGGGCAGGCTGCTCATACCTTGCAAAGTGACCATAATGCCAGGGCCCTCTCCATTCAATCAAATAGTGCTATTCTCCAATAATGGTGATGAACATAGGTGCAAAAATCTTCAACAAAATTGTAACTAACTGAATCCAACAGCATATCAAAAAGATAATCCACCTTGATCAAGTGGGTTTCATACCAGGGACCCAGGGAGGGTTTAACATATGTAAGGCAAAATAAATGTGATATACCACATAAACAGAATTAAAAATAAAACTCACATAATCATCTCAATAGATGCAGAAAAAGCATTCGATAAAATCCAATATCAGATTTAGGATTAAAACCCTCAGCAAAATCATCATACAAAGGAAATACCTTAGGTAATAAAAGCCATCTATGACAAACCCACAGCCATTATACTGAATGGGGGAAAGTTGAAAGCATTCCCCCTGAGATCTGAGACAAGACAAGGATGCCCACTTTCATCACTTCTATTCAAGATGGTACTGGAAGTCCTAGCCAAGGCAGTCAGACAAGAGAAAGAAATAAAGGACATCCAAATTGGTAAAGAGGAAGTCAAACTGTTGTTGTTTGCTGATGACAAGATCGTATACCTAGAAAACCCTAAAGACTCATCCCAAAAGCCCCCAGAACTGGTAAATTTATTCAGCAAAGTTTCAGGATACAAAATTCATGTGCACAAATCAGTAGCACTGCTATACACCAACAGTGGCCAAGCTGAGAATCAAGTCAAGAATTCAACCCCTTTCACAATAGCTGCAAAAAATAAAACAAAATACTTAGGAATATACTGAACCAAGGAGTGGAAAGACCTCTACAAGGAAAACTACAAAACACTGCTGAAAGAAGTCATAGATAACACAAACATATGTAAGCACATCCTATGCTTTTGGATGGGCAGAATCAATACTGTGAAAATGACTGTGCTGCCAAAAGCAATCTACAAATTCAATGCAATTCCTATCAAAATACCATCATCATTCTTCACAGAACTGAAGAAAAAGCAATCCTAAAAATCATATGGAACCAAAAAAGAGCCCGCATAGCCAAAGCAAGCCTAAGCAAAAAGAAAAAATCTGGAGGCATTACATTACCCGAATTCAAACTATGCTATAAGGCCATAGTCACCAAAACAGAATGGCACTGATATAAAAATAGTCACATACACCAATGGAAGAGAATAGGGAACCCATAAAGAAACCCAAATACTTACAGTCAACTGATCTTCAACAAAGCAAACACATAAAGTGGGGAAAGGACACCCTGTTCAACAGATGGTGCTGAGTTAATTGGCAAGCCACATGTAGAAGAATAAAACCAGATCCACGTCTCTCACTTTATACAAAAATCAATTCAAGTTGGAGCAAAGACTTAAGTCTAAGATCTGAAACCATAAAAATTCTAGAGGATAACATCAGAAAACCTCTTCATGACCAAGAACCCAAAAACAAATGCAACAAAAACAAAGATAAATAGATGGGACTTAATCAAACTAAAAGGCTTTTGCAGAGCAAAATATATAATCAGCAGAGTTAATAGACAACCCACAGAGTGGGAGAAAAACCAATCTATACATCTGACAAAAGACTAATATCCAGAATAGACACGGAACTCAGACAAATCAACAACAAAAACAATCACATCAAAAAGTGCGTTAAGGACACGAATAGACAATTCTCAAAAGACAATGTATAGATGGCCAATGAACATATGAAAAAATGCTCAATATCACTAATGGTCAGGGAAATGCAAACCAAGAACACAATGCAATACCACCTTATTCCTGCAAGAGTGGCCACAACAAAAAAATCAAAATATAATAAATGTTGGCGAGGATATTGTGAAAAGGGAACACTTTTACACTGTTGGTAGAAATGTAAACTAGTAAACCACTATGGAAAACTGTGTGGAAATTCCTTAAAGAACTAAAAATAGATCTACTGTTCAATCCAGTGATTCCACTCCTGGGCATCTACCCAGAGGGAAAGAAGTCATTATACAAAAAAAGATACTTGCACATACATGTTTATAGCAGCTCAATTTGCAATTACAAAAATATGGAACCAGCCCAGATACCCATCAATCGAATGGATTAAGAAAATGTGGTACATAAATACCATGGAATGCTACTCAGTCACAAAAAGGAATGCAATAATGGCATTTGCAGCAACCTGGATAGAATTGGAGACCATTATTTTAAGTGAAGTAACTCAGGAATGGAAAACCAACCATCGCATGTTCTCACTCACATGTGGGAGCTAAGCTATGAAGATGCAAAGTATAAGAATGATATAATGGATTTTGGGGACTCGGGAAAAGGGTCAGAGGGTGGTGAGGGATAAAAGACTGCACACTGGGTACAGTGTACACTGCTCAGGGGATGGGTGCAACAAAATCTCAGAAATAACTATTAAAGAAGTTATTCATGTAATTAAACATCACCTGTTCCCTCAAACTTATTGAAATAAAAAAGTATACATATGAGAAAAGAAGGGAAAGTAAATATACGAAATAATAAAAATCTTATAATATGGCACATAAATTCCTTATAGATTTTATTTATTAATCATAGTTTATCTAAAAATCCCAATGAACAAATAGAATGAGACAAACTAACTTAAAATATTATACTAGCCGTTGATAAAAGCAAACCAGTAACTTATATGACTTGAAATTTATAAAATAATAATGCACTGTGTAAATAAAGGATTGGGGAGATATGGTTTAACAATAGTCCATGAGCTGGAAAAATATGGATTCTAAATACCTGATTAATATAAAACAAGTAGGTTACATGACTAATTAAAAAATCCCTAGTGTTAATAGCTTTCTTGAAAGAAATAGAGAGACTTTTGAAAAAAAAAATTAACCATATCTAGAGATCAAGTCTGAGTTTTATGTGCCATATTTTAACAAAAACATGAACAAAACAGAAATCAATAACAGATATGTAACCGAAATGATGAAGAATTTGAGAAGCCATTTATTCACACATTCAAACAACAAATGTGTATTTGCTCTTAACAGTGTGTCAGGGAATGCTCCAGGCAAAAGATTTATAAAAATAAAACAAATGAAGTCTAACTAAAATTTTAAAGGAGGATAGAGACACAAAATAAAGAAGATGCCAAGCATAAAGTGAGGTAATAATGAGTCCATATGCGGCTGAAAGAAGAGCAAGGTGATGGAGTGTTCATTAAATATAGCAGTCAGTTCAGTATGACTGTTTCTCTGTTCAGTATGAGGTTCGCTGTGGGTTTGTTGTATGCAGTATTTATTGTTTTGAGGTATATTCCTTCTATGCCTAGTTTTTTGAGGATTTTTATCATGAAGCAAGGCTAAATTTTGTCCAATACTTTTTCATCATCTACTGAAATGATCATGTGATTTTTTTTCTTTATTCTATTAATGTGCTGTATCACATTTATTGCTTTGCATATGTTGAACCATCCTTGCATCCCTACTATAAAATCCACTTGATCATGGTGCATTATCTTTTTGATGTGTGTTGGATTCTGTTAAGTAGTATTTTGTTGATGATTTTGATGTCTATTTTCATCAGGGATATTGGTCTCTAGTTTTCTTTGTATCATACTTGTCTGGTTTTGGTATCAGTGTGATACTGGCTTCATAGGATGATGAGGCAAAAATCTCTCCTTAATTGTTTGAAACAGTTTCAGGAGGATTAATATTAGTTCTTTTTTGTATGGCTGGTAGATGTTGGCTGTGAATCTGTCTGGTCCTGGGCTTTGCTGTGTTGGGATTTATTTTATTTTATTTTATTTTATTTTATTTTATTTTATTTTATTTTATTTTATTTTACTTTACTTTGAGACAGAGTCATGCTCTGTCATCCAGGCTGGAGTGCAGTGGTGCAATCTCGGCTCACTGCAACTTCTGCTTCCCGGGTTCAAGCGATTCTCCTGCCTCAGTCTCCTGAGTAGCTGGGATTACAGGGGCCCGCCACCACGCCTGGCTAATTTTGTTGGTATTTTAGTAGATACAGGGTTTCACCATGTTAGTCAGGCTGGTCTCGAACTCCTGACCTTGCGATCCACCCGCCTTGGCCTCCCAAAGTGCTGGGATTACAGGCATGAGCCACCACACCTGCCCGGGATTTTTTTTTTTTTTTTTTTTTTAAATTACTAATACAATCTCACTACTTGCTATTGGTCTCTTCAGGCTTTCTATTTCTTTCTGGTTCAGTCTTGGAAGGTTGAATGTTGTCAGGAATTTATTCATTTTCTCTAGGTCTTGTAATTTTTCATCACATATTTGTTCAGGATAGTCTCTGATGATCTTTTGTATTTCTATGGGGTCAGTTGTAATGTCTCCTTTTTCATTTCTGATTTTGTTTATTTGGGTCTTCTCTCTTCTTGGTTAGTTTTTTTCTGATCTTTGTCATTTCTTGTTTTCTGTAATTTTGGGTTTAGTTTGCTCTTGCTTTTTCTAGTTCCTAGAGGTACACCATTTGGTTGTTAAATTGTAACCTTTCTACTTTTTTGATGTAGACATTTAGTGCTGTAAACTTCCCAGTTAGCAATAATTTTACTGTTTTCCACAGGCTTTTGGTATGTTGTATTTCAGTTTTCATTTATTTTAATTATTTTACATTTCCATCTTAATGTCATCACTGACCCACTGATCATTCAGGAGCATGTTTAAAGATACCCAGTTTCACCAATCCCGATCATAGTACTGGAAATCCTAACCAGAGCAATCAGGAAAGAGCAAAAAAGAAAAGACATCCATATTGACAAATAAGTTCAGATGTGTTGTAGTTGTGCAGTCTTATTTCTGAATTCTCTATTCTGTTCCATTGGTCTATGTGTCTGTTTGTGACATGGATGGAGCTGTAAGCCATTATCCTCAGCAAACTAAGGCAGGAACAGAAAACCAAACACTGCATGTTCTCACTTATAATGGGAGCTGAATAATGAGAACACGTGGGCACAGGGAGGGGAACAATACACATTGGGGCCTGTCAAGAGGTGGGGTTGGGGGATGGAGAGCGTTAGGAAAAATAGCTAATGCATGCTGGGCTTAATACCTAGGTGATGGGTTGATAGGTGCAGCAAACCACCATGGCACATATTTACCTAGGTAATAAACCTGTACATCCTGCACGTGCATTCCAGAACTTAAAATAAAAATTAAAATTAAAAAGAAAAAGAAAAACAAAGTAAAATAAGTAAAGTTACCTCTGTTTGTTAATAATGTGGTCTTATATTTAGAAAAAAACCTAAAGATTCCACCATAAAACTCTTAGATTTGATACATGAATTTAGCAAAGTTGCAGGATAAAAAAATGAATGAATAAAAATTATTATCATTTATCATTTCTATATACCAATATTGATCTAGGTAAGAATGAAATCAAGAAGTCAGTCTTATTTATAATAAATCCAAAAAATTAAATATCTAGGAATACATTTAACTAAGGAGGTGGAAGATCTCTTCATGGAAAACTATCAAACACTGATGAAAAAAATTGTAGATGACACAAACAAATGGAAAAAAAAATAGGCTCACACATTGAAAAACATTAATATTATTAAAATGACCACACTGCCAAAAGCAATCTATAGATTTAATACAATCCCTATCAAAATATCAGTGTTGTTTTTAACGGAATTAGAGAAAATCATCCAAAAATTTATATGGAACCAAACAAGGGCCTGAATAGCCAAAGCAATCCTAAGCAAAAAGAACTAAACTTGAGCCATTACATTACTTGACTTCAGATTATATTTCACAGGCTTATAATAATAAAAACAGAATGACACTGGTATAAAAATAGACACCAAGATCAGTGGAACAGAATAGAGAACCTAGAAATAAAGTCAAATATTTACAGACAACTAATTTTTGGCAAAGCTGACAAGAACATATATTGGGGGAAGGACACCCATTTCAACAAATGCTTCTGGGATAATTGGATTGCCACATGCAGAGAAATGAAACCAGACCCTTAGCTGTCACCATATACAAAAAAAAAAAAAAAAAAAAAAAAATCAAAACAAGGAGAAAAAAAAACTAAAACATTATACCAAAACCAAAAAAAAAAAAAAAAAAAAAAAAAAAAAATCAACTCAAGGTGGATTAAAGACTTAAACATTATACCCAAACCTATAAAAATACTAGAAGAAAACCTAGGAAAAACTCTATTGAACATTCATCTTGGAAAATAATTTATGGCTAAGACCTCAAAATCACAGACAACAAAACAAAAATAGATAAAAATGACTTAAACTAAAATGTTTCTGCACAGCTAAATAAATAATCAGGAGTGTAAACAGACAACTCGAAAAATGGGAGAAAATATTTTCAAACTCTTCATTCAACGAGGAACTAATATTCAGAACATACAGGGAACTCTAACTACTTAACAGGAAAAAATATAATAATATCATTAAAAATTGAGCAAAAACATGAATAAACATGAATAGACATTTTTTTCTAAAGAAAACATACAAATTGCCAAAAGGCATATGAAAAAATTTTCAACATCATTAATAATCAGAGAAGTGCAAATTAAAACAATGTGAGATATAACCTTATCTCAGTCAGAATAGTGATTATTAAAAAGATTTTTAAAAAATAACAGATGTCAGAATACAGAGAAAGGGGAACACTTATAAACTGCTGGGAGGAATGTAAATTAGTACAACCTCTATGGAAAATAGTGTTTAGTTCTCAAGGAGCTAAAAATAGAACTATCATTCCATCCAGCAGTCCCACTACTAGATATCTGCCCAAATGAAAGGAAATCAATATATCAAAAAGATACCTGCACTCAAATGTATATTGCAGCAGTATTAACAATAGCAGAGATATGGAATCAATTTAAGTGTCCATCAACAGATGTTGATGTGTGTGCATACACATCAACATCAGTCTGTGTGTGTGTTTGTGTATATATATATGAACACAGGCATATATATATATATATACACACACACACACATACATATATATATATATATGTGCGCACGCACACACACACACACATATGCAATAGAATACTACCCAGTTATAAAAATAGTAAAATCATGGTTTTTTTTTGTTTTGTTTTTTGTTTTTTGTTTTTTTGTGGGTTTTTTGCAGCAACATGAATGGGACTGGAGGAAATTAAGTGAAACAAGCTAGACATGGAAAGACAAATATTGCATGTTCTCACCATAAATAGATGTTACAAAAGGTGTACACATGGATGTAGAGACTGTCTTTATCAGACAATGGAGACGCAGAAGGGTGAGGAGGTTGGAGGATGAGAAATTACTTAATGGATGCTATGCACATTATTCAAGTGATGGATATCCTTGAAAGTCCTGACTTGACCATTACACATGTAACAAAATTCCACTTGTACCCCATAAATTTATGTACAATAAATAAATAAATATAGTAGGCAGGTAGTGCCTCTGGTGATGTGATAATTGAATATAACTCTACAGAAAGAGATTGCACAGCATATACAGATGTTTGTGGAAAGACAGTTTCGAGCAGAGAAAACTACAAGTGGAAAGTCCCTGAAGTAGAAGTGTTCTTAGAATGCTCTAAAAATAGAAAGGAAGCTTATTTGGCTACAACTGACTGAGCAAGGGAAGAAAAAATGGCTGAAGTAATCTACCATTTAGGCAGGGTACAGATCTTACAGCCCATTCAGACTAGGCAAAGAACTTTAGATTTTATTTTAAATATCAGTAAAGGCTATTAGATGGCTGTATATATGTGTGTGCATATTTTACTGTATTATATCACAATGATCTTGCACTTAGCTGTCACAGAAATCTGACAACCCGGACGTATAAAAGTAGGGGTGTGACTTTCTTATGCAGACTTACACTGTTGAAGACTGATGTAGCAATTTGAATTTTCTTTATTTTTAAATTTATTTATTTATTATTATTATTATTATACTTTAAGTTCTAGGGTACATGTGCATAATGTGCAGGTTTGTTACATATGTATACTTGTGCCATGTTGGTGTGCTGCACCCATCAACTCGTCAGCACCCATCAACTCGTCATTTACATCAGGTATAACTCCTAATGCAATCCCTCCCACCTCCCCCCTCCCCATGATAGGCCCCAGTGTGTGATGTTCCCCTTCCCGAGTCCAAGTGATCTCATTGTTCAGTTCCCACCTATGAGTGAGAACATGCGGTGTTTGGTTTTCTGTTCTTGTGATAGTTTGCTAAGAATGATGGTTTCCAGCTGCATCCATGTCCCTACAAAGGACACAAACTCATCCTTTTTTATGGCTGCATAGTATTCCATGGTGTATATGTGCCACATTTTCTTAATCCAGTCTGTCACTGATGGACATTTAGGTTGATTCCAAGTCTTTGCTATTGTGAATAGTGCCTCAATAAACATACGTGTGCATGTGTCTTTATAGCAGCATGATTTATAATCCTTTGGGTAAATACCCAGTAATGGGATGGCTGGGTCATATGGTACATCTAGTTCTAGATCCTTGAAGAATCGCCATACTGTTTTCCATAATGGTTGAACTAGTTTACAATCCCACCAACAGTGTAAAAGTGTTCCTATTTCTCCACATTCTCTCTAGCACCTGTTGTTTCCTGACTTTTTAATGATTGCCATTCTAACTGGTGTGAGATGGTATCTCATTGTGGTTTTGATTTGCATTTCTCTGATGGCCAGTGATGATGAGCATTTTTACATGTGTCTGTTGGCTATATGAATGTCTTCTTTTGAGAACTGTCTGTTCATATCCTTTGCCCACTTTTTGATGGGGTTGTTTGTTTTTTTCTTGTAAATTTGTTTGAGTTCTTTGTAGGTTCTGGATATTAGCCCTTTGTCAGATGAGTAGATTGCAAAAATTTTCTCCCATTCTGTAGGTTGCCTGTTCACTCTGATGGTAGTTTCTTTTGTTGTGCAGAAGCTCTTTAGTTTAATTAGATCCCATTTGTCAATTTTAGCTTTTGCTGCCGTTGCTTTTGGTGTTTTAGACATGAAGTCTTTGCCCATGCCTATGTCCTGAATGGTACTACCTAGGTTTTCCTCTAGGGTTTTTATAGTATTAGGTCTAACATTTAAGTCTCTAACCATCTTGAATTAATTTTCGTATAAGGAGTAGGGAAAGGATCCAGTTTCAGCTTTCTACTTATGGCTAGCCAATTTTCCCAGCACCATTTATTAAATAGGGAATCCTTTCCCCATTTCTTGTTTCTCCCAGGTTTGTCAAAGATCAGATTGCTGTAGATGTGTGGTATTATTTCTGAGGACTCTGTTCTGTTCCATTGTTCTATATCTCTGTTTTGGTACCAGTACCATGCTGTTTTGGTTACTGTAGCCTTGTAGTATAGTTTGAAGTCAGGTAGCGTGATGCCTCCAGCTTTGTTCTTTTGACTTAGGATTGTCTTCGAGATGTGGGCTCTTTTTTGGTTCCATATGAACTTTAAAGCAGTTTTTTCCAATTCTGTGAAGAAACTCATTGGTAGCTTGATGGGGATGGCATTGAATCTATAAATAACCTTGGGAGGTATGGCCATTTTCATGATATTGATTCTTCCTATCCATGCGCATGGTATGTTCTTCCATTTGTTTGTGTCCTCTTTGATTTCACTGAGCAGTGGTTTGTAGTTCTCCTTGAAGAGTTCCTTTACATCCCTTGTAAGTTGAATTCCTAGGTATTTTATTCTCTTTGAAGCAATTGTGAATGGAAGTTCATTCATGATTTGGCTCTCTGTTTGTCTGTTGCTGGTGTATAAGAATGCTTGTGATTTTTGCACATTAATTTTGTATCGTGAGACTTTGCTGAAGTTGCTTATCAGCTTAAGGAGATTTTGGGCTGAGACAATGGGGTTTTCTAAATACACAATCATGTCAGCTGCAAAGAGGGACAATTTGACTTCTTCTTTTCCTAACTGAATACCCTTGATTTCTTTCTCTTGCCTGATTGCCCTAGCCAGAACTTCCAACACTATGTTGAATAGGAGTGGTGAGAGAGGGCATCCCTGTCTTGTGCCAGTTTTCAAAGGGAATTTTTCCAGTTTTTGCCCATTCAGTATGATATTGGCTGTGGGTTTGTCATAAATAGCTCTTATTATTTTGAGGTACGTTCCATCAATACTGAATTTCTTTTCTTTTTTTTTTTTTTTTTTTTTTTTTTTTGAGACAGAGTCTCCCTCAATCACCCAGGCTGGAGTGCAGTGGTGTGATCTAGGCTCACTTTGCAAGCTCCGCCTCCTGGGTTCACGCCATTCTCCTGCCTCACCCTCCCGAGTAGCTGGGACTATAGGCACCCGCCAGTAGGCCTGGCTAATTTTTTGTGTGTTTTTGATAGAGATGGGGTTTCACCGTATTAGCTAGGATGGTCTCCATCTCCTGACCTCATAATCTGCCCGCCTCAGCCTCCCAAAGTGCTGGGATTACAGGCCTGAGTCACTGCGCCTGGCTAGCAATTTGAATTTAACATGTGTCTCCAGTTTCTTCTATCTTTCCACTCTGCCATCATTAATGTGTAGCTTTTGTCCTCATGTTTGCCTCCTGTTACGAAGTGCGTGATTATGTATATCTAAAGTTCATATTTTCAAATCCTAACTCCCAATGTGATGGTATTAGAAGGCAGGACACTTTGGAGTCGATTACATCATAAGGGTGGAGAACTTATGAATGGGATTACTGACCCTACAAAAGAGACTAGAGAGCCTTGTCCCTTCTACCATGTGAGGATACTAAAGGAGGGTGGCTAAGACCCAGGAAGCGTGCCCTCATTGTACACTGAATCTGCAAATTCCTTGGTCTTGACCTTCTCAACCTCCAGAACTCTGAGAAATAAATGTTTAAGCCACCCAATTTGTGGTAGTTTGTTACAACAGCCCAAACAGATGAAGATAACTCCTCATGGTCACAAAATAGCTACTCCTTTTTCAACTTTACATTTCTTTTCAAGGCAGGAAGAATAAAGATACGAAAGGATAAAGAAAAAATAAACCAAAGAATGATGTGTGAAAAGGGTATTATCTTTTACAACAATTTTCTGTTACCCTACATGACAACTTCCTCTCACATTTTATTGATTTGAACTGGATCACATGGCTCCCTGTGGCTGCAGCTGAAGTTGTAGAGATGATAATTGTATCTGGATACATTTTCATACTAAATAAGAGTAATATTCTTTTGGTAATAAAGAAGGAGAGAATGTATATTTCGTAAACTATGCATAGTATCTAACAAGTCTGCTATAGGAGATTACAGGAGACTATTGCAAGAGTCCAATCAAGAATTAATGGTGGCTAGGACAAAGGTGGTAGTGAGGAAGTAAGGAGTGATTGGAACAGGGCTAGATTTTTGGGCGGGTGCAGTGGCTCAAGCCTTTAATGCTAGCACTTTGGGAGGCTGAGGTGGACTGACTGCCTGAGTTCAGGAGTTCCAGACCAGCCTGGGCAACGTGGTGAAACCCCGTCTCTATTAAAAATACAAAAAATTAGCCAAGCATGATGGTGTGTGCCTGTAATCCCAGCTACTTGGGAGGCTGAGGCACCAGAATCACCTGAACCTGGGAGGCGGAGGTTGCAGTGAGCTGAGATCTCACCACTGCACTCCAGCCTGGGCAGCACAGCGAGACTCTTTCTCAATAAAAAATAAAATAATAATAAAGCTTAGTCGCGGTGACTCATGCCTGTAATCCCAGCAGTTTGGTAGGCCGAGGCAGGCGGATCACCTGAGGTCAGGAGTTCAAGACCAGCCTGGCCAATATAGTGAAAACCCATCTCTCCTAAAAATACAAAAATTAGCCAGGTGTGGTGGCAGGTGCCTGTAATCCCAGCTACTCTGGAGGCTGAGGCAGGAGAATCATCTGAACCTGTGAGGCAGAGGTTGCAGTGAGCTGAGACGGCACCATTGCACTCCAGCCTGGGTGACAAGAGCGAGACTTCATCTCATAAAAATAAAAATAGAGATAGATTTTCAAGGAAGAAACTACAGAGCCCATTGATGAGTGTGCTTGGTGGGAAATAATAAATTAACAAAAATGCATTAAAAGAATTTGGCAATTTAAGCCTTATAAATAGTTAATTGTTGTGACATATAATTTACTTAAATGTATAACCCTAGAGAAGTACGTTTTGGAAGTACAGAGAAAAAAAAAGATTTCCATTTGGGATATGTTATCCTGACATTCTATTAGCTATTTAAGTAGAGAATCAGAATTTAAGAGTTGCTGGGACTAGTTGTATTAATTTTGGGACAAATAGCCATTAACAGAATTTATAAAGCAATAAGATATGAAAAAAATATCACCAGAGGTGTGAGAATAATTTGAAAAAATTGGTCCAAGGAGTGTGACATCAGGCACATGTCTATAAGAAGAGATTGAAAAGAGGAGGACTTTGCAAAAGAGACTGAGAAAGAGTAGCTGGTCAAATAGAAAGAAAACCAACAATGTGTGATACACCATACAAAACAAAATAATAATCTAAGAAAGAGTAATTAATTTAGTCAAATGCTATTGATAGGTTAAGTAAAAGAAAAACTAAACATTGGCCACTGGTTTTCACAAAATCAGGGTCATTGGTGACCCCCTAAATATGACACAGACACAAACAATAACTATATTAATGAGTGAATTATCTAATAAAATATTCTAAACCGCTTTTTGTGTGGTTCTAGAGGAAATAACCGAGGAATAAAAAATATATAGCTCAATTGTAATTAGATATTTTTACAAATAAAAATAGAAGATCTGGCTTGTAAGGAGGTGACTTCTCATAATTATGAGTATAGCAAATTTCATAAAGTTCATTACAGGGACAAAGAAGGGAGGGGTTCCTTAGAGAGTCAGATTAGAAGACACAAGTTATACTCTGAGATTTTATGATTAATTTGTGCCAATGCCTTATGTTTCTGCCATGTCTCTTTCAAAAAAAATAATTACTCTCCGTCACTCTACTTTAGATAGAGAATATCTTTTATCATTTGCAATCAAATCATAATGTATACTTTAGTCCAAATTAAAAAAGAAATATGTTAACAAAAAAACAGCTCAAATATACACACACAGGAAAAAAAAGTCACCAAAGTGTTACAGATATAAAAACTTAAAATGGTCATGGGGAATTTTTACCAGTTTCAAGTGCAAAAATAATTTGCTGAAAATGCAGAAGCCTTTATTTATTTCAAAAGAAGTGATGAGATTGAGGTAGAGGAAGAGAGAAAGAAAGCAAAACGGGATCGGCTGAATGCTGTTTTTAGCCTTGACAATTTATCGGCAGGGTATGGGTCAGAATTGTATCTATTTAAACTGCATGGTAAGTCACTCTGGGGAAGCTCTGTGATGCATAACACGTTGTAAATCCTCCACCTGCTGTCTAGAAAAATATAACCTAATAAAAACTGCTTGATACATAATTTGGCACCCCATTGCTTAATTGCAGATAAAGGATAAATGGATAGGAGCAGATTACTATTATTTAACATTTATTAAGCACCCACAGTGTACCTGGTGTTCTATAAAACACGGATGAATCCACCACTTCCTACTTTCAAACTTTGATTTCAAGCATAATCATGTATACACAGAGATTTCTTAAAATATCTCCTCATGCTCCACACTTAAGTTTCTCTCCTTCATATACCTATGTATATATACACACCATACATTTTTATGTATTGATATATACATACATATGTATATATGTATATTCAGAGATACATTTAAGAATATTACCTCCTGATGTATGCTTCAGCCCGTCTCTAATACACACCCACAACACACACACACACACACACACACACACATATATTTTTGCCTTTATATAGAAAACGCAAAAATAAATGGTAGAAAGTATAGGTAATTTGAACTGAGAAAGCCAATAGCATAAAGTAGCTGAAGTTGGGAGATATGAGAGGAAGGAGTACAGAAAATCTGCTTCTCTGTAAACAACTCTAATCAAATTAATATAAATTAATTCCCCACGCTTCCATGGGACTCTGTGTGTATGTGTATGCATATATAATATTTCATTTTGTGTTAGAAAAAAGTAGTGCAATGTAGAAGAACAAACGGAATTTAAAATGACAAGATTAAGGGGTGATAATTTATTCAAGAGTTTAGGTAACATGTATGAGAGAAAGTGATTGGAGTGATAAAAATTGGAAGGAAAAGGGATTAAAATGATTTAAAAGGCACAGCAAAACGGTGTAACATAAGTGAAATCTCTCCTCTGCTGTCATATTTCTGCTGTGAGAATTCTGTTCCTATTACTAATATTTCCTTTGTTTCCTCATCATCATCATTATTGCCATTACAATAAGTGATGTTATAGCTGCAGACCTATGTGGTATGTCATTGGTCATGACACACTGTCAAAAAGCATGCATGTGAACACACAAACACACACCAAAGCATGTGCACATTATCATTTAGATTTTCAGCACTTTAGTTTATTTGTCTTGAAGAAGTTTTGTTTCACATTAATTCCAACAGTGACAGTTCAATATTTGCTGAACACCTACATTGTACCACATGTTGATGAGGCTCTTAAGATGTGAAGAAGAATATTTAAGAAAGGATACAAAGACCCCACCCAGTAGCAACTTATAGTCTAAAAGAGGACACAGAAATATTGACAGAAGATCTGAGAAGTACCATGATAAAAGTATGCATAAAGTGTTTGGGGCGACAAAAGTGAACACTTGATTCTACCCAGGGTTTGGGGGAAAGATTCTCCTCTGATTATATAAATCAAATCTATCCTCATTGAGCAGTGAAGGAGCAAGAAATGAAGCTCTCTTAGATAACATTCGTGTACAGACTATTTGGCAACTGATCATAGACTATTTTGTGGATGTTACTTGTATTAGTATCTTGCACGGTTTGCTGGTTTGGACTGTTTTTATGCTGTGGTTCCTGACTCTGTAGCAAGCTCCTTGTGCCTTGCATACACCCATTTGTCTAATGACAATTTCAGTTGTAAAATAGAAAGACATTGATATAAAGCCTGTGTCTTCATTCACCCCATTCCCAACTAGGCACTTCCTTGTCGGAGATTCTAAAGTACTTTATAATACCCCTAAGAAGAACTTGTCATTTTTATTTTTAAATTCAGGTTTATGTATCTGACACACCCAGACTAAGCTCCTTGAGGCAATGGACTGGGTTTTATGCTAGGCACCTAGGTAGGACTGCAGATTTAGAAATTCAGTATACAGGATGCCCAGCTAAATTTGAAGTTAAATAATACTAATTTTTAATATATATAGATCTAAAACATTACATGGATATACTTATATATTACACTAATATTGAAACCAATACTTATATTTTTCTAGTCGTACTAAAAATATTTATTGCTTACTAAAATTCAAATTTAACTGTATTTAATTTGGCAACCCTATGTAGGAATAACTGCAAAAGTATCATTGTGGTATATGAAAATATTTTTCTCCCTTTTTGTGATTTGTTCAGGCTGCTCATCATGTCTCCCTGAATTGGAGCATGAGGCAGATCATGACACTATGGTCACTCCGCTGTCGAAAGGGGTTTTGGAATGACAGCTGTGCAAATTCCACTGGAGAAGACCATTGGGAAGCTTGGGGTTATATCTACAGTAGGCCACAGGGATGCCGCACTGACCGTGTGCTTCCTATAGTACTGTGGGCTCAGTGTGACCATTGGCTCAGAACCATGAGGGCAGCTCTAAAAGATCATGAGGAGGCAGAGGACTGGGGATAGTCTTCAGCTTTGGAGAGAGCAACAGAGACTTTTCAGACTAAAGAAACCCTTTGATAACCATCTTCTTTTTTGGGGGAGAGGTTTTTATAGTTCAGTTTTACTATTTAGAAATCACCTCAAGTTCCACTCTAATGTGATGTTAAATTTGATAATTTAAAAAGGAATGTGATACAGTGAACAACAAATACAGTACTGGAGTCAAACAGAAATGGGTGTGAGCTCCAGTGCTGCTCAGATTAACTGTTATAGCAGTCTCAAGAGGACATAAGGTAGCTTTAGGTTGACCCCATAGATAACAGCATTCACCATTCTCTCATTCTTTAATATTATCTAGAGAATTATATACTGTGTGGTTGCCAGCCCCATCTTCCAACTAGCTTGACACTTACAATACAGAATTCTGGAGCCACCACTGATGTTATGAGTTCCTGAGCACAGTCATCCTCTTTGAAGCTTCCATATTTGTACATTGAATACATTATCACATATAGTGTGGAACTATTGTATAGCTTCAAGGTAATAGATGTGATGCACCTGCCACATACCAGGAACTTAGCAAGTGTTAATTCTTATTATCGTGTTTGTTTCCTATATAGCATCTGTGCTTTTTTTGTTGTTTCTTCTCCATTTATGTGAGTTTCTTTTCTCTATATGTTCCTCCGCCATTGCAGCCCAGTGTGTCACAATGATTTTTCTTTTCAAGCGTTCAGTTTATATCATCTTCCGAAAGCCCAGTATATACCTCCCCTTGTGTGAGCAGAAGCTCTTTCAATTTCAGAAAGAATGAAGAGATTAGTGCTAGGCATCTAATTGCATGGATTCAGAGAGCAATAGAAAGTGAATGCTTTCTGATCAGATAACCTTAACTGGCTACGTATACACACACACATAAAAAATGCTGCCAATACATGACATCACAGTATTATTTTTGCATCTTTTAAGTGGGAATTCACATTATATAGTGTTATGAATATGCGTTTAGTATGTAACTGGTATTCATTTTCTCGTGTAAGACAAGGTGTCAATATCAGAGATAAAACTGAGACAATTCTACAAAGTAGAAAAAAATCTACCACTTAATAAATGCTAGTGTAATAATCATCTCGATGGATGAGGCGCTGGTAGGTTTCTCATCATATTTCATGAATCAGTATGTTGCTCCAGCTGTGCAGCTGTTTCTGAACTCAGCAGGCATTTTATAAGCATCTGGTTTTTTTAAGAGATGGAAACCCTGGGGTTAAACACCATTTGACTTGTGAGTGGGCTTCACAGAGTGAATAGCCTTACATTTTAGTTTCAGGACAACCATTCCAGTGTGGATTATGGGAAAAGATGCCTAAACTTTTTATGAGAAAATTTCCATTCTCATTAAATAATAGAGAAATGAATATTGTTTGCCATATGAGTGATAATTTTGATGTGCTGTATACATGCAAATTTGTTAGATGATTAAATATAAGGGATTTCAACATTCTCTTCATCTCTTAAATTTCAGCCGTCAAGAGGAATTTAAAGTCATGTGGTTAACAACTTATTTTCACTGTTTTTGAAGGGGTCACATTTGTGGGCTTCTTTTAGTTCCTCTTGATACATTTATTGATTTCCACATCATTAATTAGGAAGCAACATTTGAATGCAACAGATGAATATTTATCACGATTTATTTAATTAATATTACCAAACAGAAAACACATCTTATGAAACTTTCAAAAAGTGAAGATTTCTCCATCTTGGAAAATGATCTTGTGTTGTAGATTACTTATGTTATTTAATGAGTTTAAATGAGTACTTTGCAATTTGTTTGACGTATTATAAGTCAATTATAATATGTCAAGTTTATAATTGATATAATTTATTATGTTTATATAAGTCAATATAACTGATGCATATACATATATGTGTATATGTATATATGTAGATATATATTTATATATTAATATGCCTAGACATCAATTTTTATATTACATATACATCTATTTTTCTTCTAGGAGAAGTTCACATAACTAGAATAAGTTAGGAAGAAAACCTTTCTTCTGGAAAGAAAATTTCCTAGAAGAAGAATAGATGATGAGAAGGTTGAGGTAAATATAAATGTATATGTATATGTATACATACACATGCACACACACAAGTTCACACTTATTTCTTCTGTGAAATAGAACAATTCTGCATTTCATTTTTCTCATCTATAAATTTAGTGTTATAGTAGCATATATCATATTAAATAAATATTAAGTAAAAATTAAATTGTTTAAAACCTGTAAAGAATATAGAATAGTGCTTGGCACATATTAAAACAACACAATTTTAGCTATTTTTTCCATCTAGTAAAGTTTACTTGGTTCATGCCATCCAGGTAAAATGCATCTTTTCCTTTAACATGACCCTGATGATCCCAGCTTCCCTGGAGCTCCCTCAGCAATTTCTGCTAGTCACATGGCACATTTAATAATTGTCTATATTGTAGTAATTTGTGTACAAGTTCTGTCCTATCTCTCTTGATCTCTATGATAGTAGATCTATGTATTAATAATTTCAGCAGTCTTGAACAGTACTGCTGAGCAAAATACCTCGCACACTTACATATGCTGAGTAAATAAACAAAATTCAAAGTAAGGTGTATATGCCAGAAATTCACTCTTAAAACCTTTAATCCGATAAAAGTTACCATATGTTGAAAACAAATTTATGTTAATTTGGCTATGTTAGATCTTACAGAGAAATTTAAGTAAAGCTTAATTATGTTTTATATATAGAGAGAGATATATATTCTGTAAATATATGTGACTTATACATATATTTATAAATATATATAATTTATAAATGATACCTAAGATATGAGGAGTATTAAGTTCAGTCCAGAGCAGGATGTTAAGATTTAAGAGCACTGTTAGTGGGTGTGGCAACAGAAGCAGAAACCGAAGCCCAGGCTTAATCCTTCCCAAAACTGAGTCCAAGAAGGATTAAATTTCATTAGATTCAAGGTTTTGGCAGAATCCCCTCTTTGGCTTTAATTAGTTTATTTCTATATTTGCCTGTTTTGGCATGACTTGAATTAATCAAAATTAATTACATCAAAGGAAATAAGCTGTCTATATTACCTTATCTACACAATTATTTTGATACAGTAAATAATCTTTTGGAAAGTACAAGAGTTTTAAAATATGTATTGTTGCACCTTCCTTATGTTTGATAAAAAATAAATTCTATAAATGCGTATTAAAAGATCATTTTATTTGGAAAAAACATTTAATATTGCACTTTTCTAACCCATAATACTCAAAAGAAGAAAATAAAAGACACTAGAACTTTCTGCTTCAACTTGTACTTTTATGTCACAGAAATGGCTTCTTTCCTTAAACCTCACTAACTAACCTGTGCCCAATTCCAACTTTTCTTCTACGGCTTTCTCACCTCTCTCAGCCTTCATGAAACTGAAGAAAATTAGGGTCTTTCTCTAGAGTAGGCTTTGGTTTAAGGGAATGTTGTTGCTGCTTTGATCATCTATCCACATCAGTAAAACTTTCTCCCTAGCAGCTGTTAGACTGTTTTGTTTTCTTATTATTTTTGTGTTCACTGAAGTAGCATTTTTAATTTCCTTCAAGAACTTTTCCTTTGCATTTACAACTTGGCCAATGTTTGGCACAGGAGGCCTATCTTTTGGCGTATCTTGATTTTTGACATGCCTTCCTCACTAAGCTTAATCATTTCTAGCTTTTTATTTAGAGTCAGGCTACTCTTTCTTTCATTAAACACTTAGATGCCGTTGTGGTGTTATTATATTGCTCACATTTCAATAATGCTCTGTTTTAGGGAATAGGGGGGCCTAAGGAGCAGGAGAGAAATGGAGTCAGCTTGCGGGTAGAGCAGACAAAACACAGACAACATTTATCAAGTAAGTTTACCGTCTCATATGGTCATCGTTCATGGTGTCCCAAGACAGTTCCAATAGTAATATCAAAGATGACTGATCATAGACCACCATAACTTAAATAATAGTAATAATAATAATAAAGTTTGAAATACTGTGAGAATTGCCAAAATGTGACACAGAGACACAAAGTGAGCACAAGCTGTTGGAAAAATCTTGCTGATAGTGTTGCTGATGAAAGGTCACCACAAACCTACAATTTGAAAAAAAAAAAACCCACAGTATCTGCAAAACACAATAAAGAAAAGCATAATAAAATGAAATATGCCTGTATCTGTCTTTCTATACTTGGCTTGTTTTACTTAATATAATGTCACCTGGGTTCATTGATGTTGTTGCAAATGACTGAATTTCCTTCATTTCTAAGGCTGCATTTTATTTCATTGTGTTTATATGCTACATTTTCTTTATTCCTCTATTTGTTTGTGGATACTTAGGTTAATTCCACATCTTGGCTATTGTGAATAATGCTGCAATGAACATGGGAGTACAGACATCTTTTTGACATATTGATTTCAATTCTTTTGGATGTATACCCAGAAGTTGAATTGCTGGATCATATGGTGATTCTATTTTCAGTTTTTTGAGGAACGTCCATATTGTTTTCTATAATGGTTGTACTAATTTACACTCTGGTGAACAGTGTGCAAAGGTTCCCTCTTCTCCACACCCCCACCAACATTTGTTATCTTTTGGCTCTTTTATATTGGCCATTCTCACAAGTGTGAGGTGATCTCATTGTGGTTTTGATTTGCATTTTTCTGATGATTACTGATGTTGAGCATTTTTTCATATACCTATTGGCTAGTTGTATGTCCTCTTTTGAGAAATGTCTATTTGGATTCCTTGTCTATTTTTTAATTGGATGATTTGTTGTCTTGCTATTGAGTCGTTAAAGTTTCTAATATATTGTGGATATTACCCTTCGTCAACTGTATGATTTGCAAATATTTTCTTGTATTCTGAAAGTTGCCTTTTGTTTTGTTAAGTGTTTCTTTTGTTGTGCAGAAGAATTTTTAGGATAATGTAATTCCACTTGCCTATTTTTCTATTGTGCTTCAGGGCCATGTTAAAAATTATTGTCTAGATCAATGTCATGGACCCCTTCTCCTATGTTTTCTTCTAGTGGTTTTATAGTTTCAGGTCCTACTTACATTCAAATCTGTAATCCGTTTTGATAGAATTTTTATATATTGTGAGGGATAAGGGTCTAATTTCATTCTTCTGCATGTGAATATCCATTTGTTTTAGCATCATTTATTGAAGATACTGTCCTTGTCCCATGTGTGCTCTTGGCACCTTTGTTGAAAATCAATCGCCCATAAATGTGCAGTTTTATTTCTGGGCTTTCAATTCTGCTTTGTTTCTCAATGTACCTGTTTTTATTCCAGTACCAATATTTCACTATGCTGTTTTATTAAAGCTTTCAGTATATTTTGAAGCCAGATAGCATAATTCCTATAGTATTGTTCTTTTTTCTCAAGGTTACCTTGGCTATTAGGGACTTTTGTGGTTCTATATGAATTTTAGAAGTCTTTATTTCTGTGAAATATGTACTGGAATTTTGATAGGGAGTGCATTGAACCTATAGATTGCTTTGGGTAGTATGGGCATTTAACAATATTAATTCCTCCAGTCAATAAACATAGGGTATTTTTTCTATTTATTTGTGTTTGCTTCAATTTATTTTATCAATATTTTATCATTTTCCATGTACAGATGTTTCACCTCTTTGGCTGAGTTTATTTCTAAATTTATTCTTTTTGATACTATTGTAAATAGCATTGTTTACTTGATTTATTTTTCAGTTAGTTTATTGTTAGTATATAGAAAAAAAATCTGACTTTTGTATGTTAGTTTTTTTTTTTTTTCCTGAAACACTACAGAATTTGAGTGTTAGTTCTAACAGATTTTTGGTGGAGTATTTTGGGATTTCTCTATACAAGATTATGTCTTCTGCAAATAATGACAGTTTAACTTCTTGCTTTCCAATTTGAATGCCTTTTACTTTTTTTTCTCTTGACCTATTACTGGCTAGGACTTCCACTACTATGTTGAATAAAAGTGGTGAGAGTGGGTGATATGGCTTGTCTGTGTCTCCACCCAAATCTCATCTTGAATTGTAGTCCCATAATCCCCACCTGTCATGGGAGATACCTGGTGGGAAGTAATTGAATCATGGGGGCAGGTTTTCCTGTACTGTTCTCAAGATAGTGAATAAGTCTCATGAGATCTGCTGGTTTTATAAAGGGCACGTCCCCTGAGCACACTCTCTTGCCTGCCGCTATGTAACATGCCTTTCTTCCTCCTTCACCTTCAGTCACGATTGTGAGGCCTCCACAGCCATGTGGAACTGTGAGTGAATTAAACTTCTTTTTCTTTATAAATTACTCAGCCTTGGGTATTTCTTCACAGCAGGATGAAAATGGACTAATACAGTGGACATTATTATCTTTTTAATCTTATAGAAAAAGCTTTCAACTTTTCACCATTATGATGTTAGCCCTGGAACTGTCACACATAACCTTTATTGTGTTGAGGTGCGCTCCTTATATAGCTAGTTTGTTTAGAGTTTCTGTCATGAAAGGTTTTTGAAATTTGTAAAATATGTGTCTGCGACTATTGAGATGATCATATGGCTTTAGTCCTTCATTCTGTTATTGTGATGTATCACATTTATTGATTCGTATATGTTGAATTATTCTTGCATCCCTAGGTTAAGTCCCACTTGACCATGGTGAATGATCTTTCTAATGGGCTATTAAATTTAGTTTGCTAGTATTTTGCCGAGAATTTTTGCATCTACATTCAATAGGAGTATTGGCCTATAATTTTCTTTTTTTGTAGTGTCTTTCTTAGACTTTGGTATCAGGGTATGCTAGGGTCGTAAAATGAGTTGAATATACTCTCTCTTCTTCATTTTTTGGAAGAGTTTAAGAAAGATTTGTATTATTTCTTCTTTAAATGCTTGATAGAATTCAGCAGTGAGGTCATTAGATCCTGGACTTTTCCTTGATGGGAGACTTATTACTGATTAAATCTCGTTATATATTACTGTCTGTTTAGATTTTCTATTAATGATTTAGTCTTGGTAGGTTAATGTGTCTAGAACATAATAAATTTCTTCAGACCTACTAATTTGTTGATATATAATTAATTGCTCATGGTTGTCTCATGAATTAGGTATTTCTGTGGCATTTGTTGTAATGTCTCATCTTTCAATTCTTATTTTCTTTGAGTTTTTCTCTTTTTTCTTAATTCATAGCTTAAGATTTATCAATTATATCTTTTTTTAAAAACTACCTCTTAGCTCTATTAATCTTTCTATTGTTTTACTGTCTCCATTTCATCTATTTCTATTCTGATTATTATTGTTTCCTTCTTTCTACTCACTCATACTTGGGCTTAGTTTACTCTTCTTTCTAGTCCTTTAAAGTATACTGTTAAGTTGTTTATGTAAGATTTTTCTTCTTTTTTGTTGTTGATATTTTTTGTATTTTTTTATATTTAAAAAAATATTTAAACATTTCTTCCAATATTTTTAATTATCTTTAATGAGAAAGTTGGTTTAAACTATATAGCTGGCCATTAATGAAATCAAAATTAAATGATTAATTTGTACTTTTACAACATCTTATAAAATTTGAGTAACAAGTGTCATGTTTATCATTTTTTTTTTTGAACACAAAATTTGTTGTCAGAAGAGCAATGTAAGTTTTTCAAATTACATTCACTCAATTAAATTCAAGCCTTGATTTGGGCAATCATTACTGCTTCTGTTGGACAGCATGTGCTTTTTTCTGGCATCTATTACACTATTCTCTTTTATAATTTGTTATTGAAGTGTAATATGTGAAAAGACAACACACACACGTACAAACATTAATAAAGCTTGATGGATTTTTACAAACTTAACAGATGAAGTCAGTCACCAGCATCCAGATCAATAAACCAACCATTACTAGAATCCTAGAACAACCTCCACAGTCCCTTCCTGCCACCATTCCATGCCAAGTGTCAGCACTGGCCTGATTGAAATATAATACGTTAGTTTTTTCAATCTTTGTAGTTTAAGCAAATTTAGAATATCACCTCAATTTTTGTAAGTTTCTTTTCATTAATATTTAATTTTTGAGATTTTCTATGCTTGTGTGTAGTGATAAATTATTTGCATGTCTACATTATTTTCCATTCTGTGAATTTGCCACAACGTCTTTATCCATTTTACTGTTGATAAAAATTTGAATAATTTGTAATTTTTGCCTACATTTTTATTATTGTGTTTTGATTAACATATGTGCCCGTTTCTGTTAGTGACAGACTTAAGAGTGGGATTTCTCATTCAAAGTATGCATATATTCATCTTGAGTAAGTACTGTTTTGTAACATGGTCATATATATTTACCTATTTGCATGCAGTACATGAGAGCCTAATTGCTCCATATTTTCACACACACTGTTATTTTTAAAAATTATTTCATGCCATACTAGTGATTTTAATTGGAATTCCCCTGATGAGGTTGAGAATTTTTCATGTATTTGAAGATGAATTGAATACCCTCTTCTATAAAGTATATTGTTGAGAATTTTGCCCATTTCTTACTATATGTCCACCTTTGAGTAGCTTATAGGATTTTTTTTTCCATACTGTGGATATAAGACCTTTTTCAGATATATGTACAATGAGTGCCTTTTCCAAAATTGTGAGTTGTCTTTTTACTTTTTAATTATGTCTTTTGGTGAACAGAAGTTTTAAAGTTTTATTATAGTTCAATATGTTTTTTCTTTTAAATTTACAATCTTTTTCCTTCTTTAAGAATTTATTCCTACTCCAAGATCATGACTATTTGTATTAAAAAACTTTATTGTTATGTTCATATTCATATTTGCAATTTATAATGATTTTATTTTTGTGATATGTGACATAAGGGTGAAGATTTTTTTTTCAAATAAAAAAAGCTTCAATTATTAATAAGATCAGAAATTTTCCACTGTGATGCAGTGGTAGCTTTTTCATGTATGAGGTAACTCTGTATATTTGGATTTTCCTTTGAATTCAGAGAATTCTGTCCATTGATTAGTGTTTGTATCCTTAATTACTGTATCTTTATACCAAGTCTTTTTAAATGTGATATTGTAGGTTCTCCAAATTTTTCTTCAAGATTGCCGTGGCTGTTCTTGGGCCTTTATGTTTTCCAAAACCTTTTTGTAAATAATGTACTACTTCCACAGAAAAAATAAAACTGCTATGATTTTTGTTAGAAATATGTTGAATCTAAAGATTAATTTGGAAAGGTCTGAAATTTTTCATATAGAAAACTTTCTAATCCACAAACATGCTGTATCTCTCAATTTAAGTCTTTATATTTTCTCCAGAAATTTTGTATTCTCTCATATGAAGTTCTGCATGCTTTTGTTAATTTTTTTCCAAAGTATTAGCACCATTTAATTTTATTGAAATAGTATCATATTTTAATTGTTTTATGTTTATTGCTAGCATATGGAAATACTTTTTGTATATTTAATTTTACCTAGCAATTTTGCTAAAGTTGCTTCTTTATTTTAGTAGGTGGCAGATTATCTTTGACTTTTGTACATAATTATGTTACCTATGTATGAATACTTGAATAATTACGGGTGTGTTTGTTTTGGCATCTCTCATGCTGCATTTCAGCTGGGGAACCTGTGTTCTACCTGTTTCTCATCTTCTCAGGACCAGAGTGCTATCTGGTGTGTTCTCATAAAAATGGCAGAGGCATAATAGATAATATTGCCAAATAAAATACAGATAGATAAATCATTTTGAAATATTTAGATATTTGACACACTGAATCTATAGCTGACAGGTTTTCACTTTCTCCTTTTGACATAACTACTCTCACTATCATTATACCGGTTTTGTCCACTGGGAAAGCTGTTTACCACCTTTTTAACAAGCTCTAAAACCATGTTTTCCAATTATTCCTAAATATTTTGTTGAATTTCAGATGAACAATGAATAAATTAGCATAAGTATGTTCTATGCATAGTATTAGTATGCCTCCGTGTATCTTTTTTTTTTTTTTTTTTTTTTTTTTTTTTTTGAGAGGGAGTCTCGCTCTGTCGCCCAGGCTGGAGTGCAGTGGCGCGATCTCCACTCACTGCAAACTCCGCCTCCCAGGTTCACGCCATTCTCCTGCCTCAGCCGCCGGTGTAGCTGGGACTACAGACGCCCACCACCGCGCCCGGCTAATTTTTGTATTTTTAGTAGAGACGGGGTTTCACCGTGTTAGCCAGGATGGTCTCGATCTCCTGACCTCGTGATCCGCCCGTCTCGGCCTCCCAAAGTGCTGGGATTACAGGCGCGAGCCACGCCTCCGTGCATTTTTAAAATTAAATATTACAGCCCTAATACAGCAAGGAAAAAATGTGCAAGATTTGTTAAGACACACTTTCCTTCATTTCTATTGACCAAGAGTCACATGGCTGAACTTATAGGTAGGAGCACGGAAATCTATTTTACCACTTTAATTGAGAAATTAAAGTCACATGGTTGAGGACCTTTGTTCACAGAGGAGTAAAGGCTTTGGGCCAATAATATACTCATCTACATAGCCTATTAGGTAAAAATGGGATTTAATGACAGCTATACAAATATTTAAAAATGTGTAATTAATTGAAAAATAAAATAAAAATTTAAAAAACATAATTGAATGTTTATTGTGTTCCAGATTCATTTATATACACTCTTTACTTAATCTTTCCAACAGCCCCTTAAGGTAGAAACTAATTTTAGGTGAACATTACAGGGGCTGTTGAAGGTTATGTTAGTCCAGTTTCATACTACTATAAAGAACTGCCCAAGATTGGGTAATTTTTAAAGGAAAGAGGTTTAACTGACCTACAGTTCGCCATGACTGGGGAGGCCTCAGGAAACTTATAATCGTGGTAGAAGGTGAAAAAGAAGCCAGGCACCTTCTTCACAAGGTTGAAGGAGAATTGCCAAGTGAAAGGGGGAAGAGCCCCTTATAAAACCATCAGAAAAATGCTCACCATCACTGGCCATCAGAGAAATGCAAATCAAAACCGCAATGAGATACCATCTCACACCAGTTAGAATGGCAATCATTAAAAAGTCAGGAAACAACAGGTGCTAGAGAGGATGTGGAGAAATAGGAACACTTTTACACTGTTGGTGGGATTGTAAACTAGTTCAACCATTATGGAAAACAGTATGACGATTCCTCAAGGATCTAGAACTAGATGTACCATATGACCCAGCCATCCCATTACTGGGTATATACCCAAAGGATTATAAATCATGCTGCTATAAAGACACACGCACACATATGTTTATTGAGGCACTATTCACAATAGCAAAGACTTGGAATCAACCCAAATGTCCATCAGTGACAGACTGGATTAAGAAAATGTGGCACATATACACCATGGAATACTATGCAGCCATAAAAAAGGATGAGTTTGTGTCCTTTGTAGGGACATGGATGCAGCTGGAAACCATCGTTCTTAGCAAACTATCACAAGAACAGAAAACCAAACACTATGTTCTCACTCATAGGTGGGAACTGAACAATGAGATCACTTGGACTCGGGAAGGGGAACATCACACACTGGGGCCTATCATGGGGAGGGGGGAGGAGGGAGGGGGGAGGGATTGCATTGGGAGTTATACCTGATATAAATGACGAGTTGATGGGTGTTGACGAGTTGATGGGTGCAGCACACCAACATGGCACAAGTATACATATGTAACAAACCTGCACGTTATGCACATGTACCCTAGAACTTAAAGTATAATAATAATAATAATAATAAAAGAACTCATTATCAGGAGAACAGCATGGGGGAGGCTGTCCCCATGATTCGATTACCTCCACCTGGTCTCTACCTTGACACATGGTGATTATGGGGATTGCAGTTCAAGATGAGATGTGGTTGGGTACACAAAGCCTAACTATATCAAAGGTATAGTGACTTGATTAAGATTAAATAACTTTTTATAGGGAGAAGTGATCCTTTCCACTATCTGAGTTCAGAGTCTAAGCTTTTTAACTCTTAAGGGTCTACCTTGAAATTGAATAAAAATATGTAGAGTTCATTTGGAAAAGAAAAAAGCTCTTGAACAAAGTATTGAAGAATGATAGGAAAACATGATTTTAGAGCTTGTGAAAGAGGTGGAGAATAGCTTTCCCAGTGGACAAAACAGGTATAACGATAGTGAGAGCAGTTATTTCAAAAGGAGAAAGTGAAAAACTGTCACCTATAGATTTAGTTTGTTAAGGATCTAAATATTTCAAAATGATTTATTTATCTATTTATTTAATTTGCAGAAGGATCACTCTTTTTTTTCTATGTAGCAAACCTTACTCTTGAGAACTTGTGAACTATGACTTCACCCACAAAGCCATATCTTTCAAGATTAATTTCCAGATTAACCAAACATATGCTACCTACCTATGTGATCACTATTTTCAAAATAGGTAGGCTTTCCTTTTAGATCTTATGAGCCCTATTTCTTTGTAAGTTTATTGTTAAAAAGTGTTGACACCTACACACTCTAATAATTGAGTCACGTTTTTTTCCTTTCTGGCCTACATAAGCAATAAAATAAATAACTGTTTCACAGTTATCTATGTGTGTCACATGTCTAATACATATCCCTCTATATTAATATTTGGCCTGCTAAAATAAATTATAATTTACAGAGAAGATATATGAGGGGGGGAAATGGTTTCATGATAAGTGACTTCAATGGATATGAATGTTGAAACTATGTTTGACTGTTCAAGTATTTGAAAACATGCAAGATCATTAAAGTCATAGGATCTAAATTTGATTAAGCAATAAGAAGCTTTGCCATTATTAATATTTCAAAACTCACAAATGGATAAAAATTCTTTAATCACTGGGTCAAAATGAGTATATTCTTCATCTTAAAAATGTGTTTATAAATGATTCTGTGACCAGATAATATATTCTTTGGATTCTATAAATATCCTGAGGGAGCAGTAGATTATTGTTGTGTATAATAAGTATGGAGAAAGTTTAATTCTGGGAATAATCAAGATCTGATTTATTAAGACAGGACAGATACAGGGTATCTACATTTTCAACAAAAGTTATGTCCATTTAGTCTCTAATATCATTGTCCTAGGAGTAAGCTGTGCACTGTTGGAAAAATGAGAATGTCAAAATATCTTGTTAGACAATAATATTAATGACAAAATAATAATGACAGGAAAGTCTATCATGTATTAAACTTTGATAAGCCAGACATTGTTAAATGTTTAATATACTACATTTTGTTAATTTTCAAATGGTCGTATTTGTGTATTTTAATACCTGCTAAAATATTCTTCTTAAAACAGATGACATCTTGCAATCATTATATGCAAGACAAGAATTATTATCCATTTTATATCGCCTGAACTTGTGCAAATTTTGTCATTGCTGCTTAATATTTTTCTCATTTAAATCCATTGGTACTATGCAAGTTAATCTTAACTGGTGTTTAAAGTGAATTCAAAATGTTGCATTGTGTTGAGTTATTGAAAGGAATTCCATATGTAAAATGACACAGAAACAAAACAATGCGTGTAGTTAAACCTGGAACCTAAATTTGATAATAAATGCAAAATTCATCAGAGATATTATCATAATTCCATATTTTCTTGAAAAGCTACAACAAGTCCCCTCAGAATCAAAGAGAAGATACCCATGATTGCAATATTCTCTTTCATATATTGTTTCTGTGCTATATGAGAAAGGTTTACCTATCATGAAAAAAGCCCTATAACTAAAGTCAGGAATACTACTAGTTATCTTAAAATATCAGAAAGAAACTTGGAAGAAACCAGGGACAGATATGATTGAATTTTCCACAGAGAAAGAGCATATTAAGACATTGGACATCTTTTAGCTCTTTGAGGAATTGCTACATTCCTCTCCACAATGGCTGAACTAATTTATACTCCCACCAACAGTGTATAACTGTTCCCTTTTCTCTACAACCTCACCAGCATGTGTTATTTTTTGACTTTTTAATAATAGCCATTTTAACTGATGTGAGGTGGCATCTTATTGTGGTTTTGATTTGTATTTCTCTAATAATCAGTGATATTGAGCTTTTTTCATATGCTTTTTGGCCACATGTATGTCTTCTTTTGAGAAACACCTGTTCATTTCCTTTGCCCACTTTTTAATGGGGTTGTTTTTCTCTTGTAAATTTGTTTAAGTTCCTTACAGAAGCTGGATATTAGACCTTTGTCAGCTGCATAGTTTGCAAACATTTTATCCCGTTGTGCAGGTTGTTTTATACTCTGCTGGTAGTTTATTTTGCTGTGCAGAAGCTCTTAAGTTAAATTAGATCCCAATTGTCAATTTTTGCTTTTGTTGTAATTGCTTTTGGTGTCTTTGTCATGAAATATTTGCCCATTCCTATGTCCAGGATGGTATTGCCTAGGTTGTCTTTGCGGGTTTTATAGTCTGGGGTTTTACTAAGTCTTTAATATGTCTTGAGTTGATGTTTGTGTATGGTGTAAGGAAGGGATCCAGCTTCAGTCTTCTGCATATGGCTAGCCTGTTATCCTAGCACCATTTATTGAATAAGGACTCTTTTCTCCATTATTTGTTTTTGTCAGCTTTGTCATAGTTGTGAAGCCTTGTGTCTGGGCTCTCTATTCTGTTCTGTTGGTCTATGTGCCTGTTTTATTACCAGTACTATGCTGTCTTGGTTACCGTAGCCTTGTAGTATAGTTTGAAGTTGGGTAATGTGGTGCCTCCAACTTCGGTTTCTTTCTGTCGTCTTTTCTTTCTTTCTTTCTTTCTTTCTTTCTTTCTTTCTTTCTTTCTTTTTCTTTCTTTCTTTCTTTCTTTCTTTCTTTCTTTCTTTCTTTTCTTTCTTTCTTTCTTTCTTTTTTTTTTGTTTTTTGATTTTTTGGGATTTTTGTGATCAGGATAGCCTTGGCTATTCAGGTTCTTGATTGGTTTCATATGAACTTAAAAAGTTTTTTTCTAGTTCTATGAAGAATGTTGTTGGTAGTTTGCCATTCAACTGAGCAATCCCATTACTGGGTATACACACAGAGGAATATAAATCATCCTACCCTAGTGAAACATATATGCAAATGTTCATTGCAGCACTGTTCACAGTAGCAAAGACATGTAATCAACCTAAAGCCCATAAAGGACAGATTGGACAAAGAAAATGTGGTACAGGTACACCACGTAATACTATGCAGCCATAAAAAAGAGCAAGATAATGTCTCTTTTGGAAACATGTATGGAGCTGGAGGCTCTTATCCTTAGCAAACTAATGCAGGAATAGAAAACCAAATACCACATGTTCTTCCTTATAATTGGGAGCTAAATGATAAGAACTAATAAACACAAAGAAGAAAACAACAGACATTGAGGTCTCCTTGAGTAGGGAAAGTGGAAAGAGGGAGAGAAACAGGAAAGATAACTGTTGGGTACTGGGCTTAATACCTGGGTGAGGAAATAATATGTACAACAAACCCTTGTGACACATGTTTACCTATGTAACAAACCCTCACATATACCCACAAACCTAAAATAAAAGTTTAGAAAAGATATTGAGCATCAATGTGTCAGAAACTTTATTGACTTTAAACATAAGTTGCTGCATTTCCGGCATTGAGATTTAAATGAGAAAACAAAGTAAAAGTTTGTGTTTAGATAAATAGGAAATTACTAGAATCAACACTTACAGAATGAGTGTTAACAATGTGGGAGAAAATCCCAGAGATAATAGAAGAGCACTCTCTAAGAAGTGCTGCCACCCATGCTTTTGACAGCAGAGAATAATATTACAATTCAAGAGAAAAAGAGAAACAATATTGACAGTGACAATTTTAGTTTAAAAGCAACTTTAAAAAGTAAGGCTCTGAATGTGATAAGTTTTGGTAACACAGACACCAACGTGTTTTTTATATTTTCATTTACATAGTGAAATAAGTGAAATTTTTTCACATATATTAAAAATAAATACTCTAAATAAAAGAAAATTTGTTTATTTTTGTTTAGTCATATAAAAAATAAAAGTGACTATTAGAATAATGTATTAGATTTGATGAAATATGGTAAGTTATTTAAATTATATCTCAAAATTCTAGTTATACATGTTATTAGTTTCAGTTTGCACATGAAGAAAAATGGATTCTTAGAGAAGCTAGCTACCATATAAAAGTCACACAACTCATTCTGTGCCAGAGAGTATCCATAAGATTTGTTTTGTTGAAATGCTGGCTGTCTTTCACAATGTGACGAACTTTATGCACGTCTCAGAGACTCAATTTCTTCAAGTTTAAAATGAGAAATTTGAACTAACAATACTATAAAGGTCTTTATACTGCCGACAACAATGATTCTGAGGAAAACTTGAACTATTGTGCAGTGTTCTCTGCAACATTTAGAAATATTGGCTAAGTAATACTTTCATTGGTCCAGAATGTCCAACTCTCTCACAAATTCTGTTGCACATATTAGGATGTTCTATTTATTTTATACCACATAAAGTGATAATGAGCCCTCTACATTGTAGTCTGTAGTAGAAAACAGAGTTTATTTTTATTTGTCCTAAAATCAACATTTTGTTCTAAACTCTAAGGATTTGGGGAACAAGTTTTCTTTCCTGTATCTATACTTTTAATTAATTTTCAACTTACAGAAATTCTCAATTTTTATTTTTGACCTTTAAGAATATTTTTAAATATTTTTGTTACAAAAATGCAAATAGTATCTCTAACTCCTTAATTCACTTTTTTCTAGAACATACATAGCCTTATTTTATTGTCTATAGCTACAATAAACAAAAATAAGATTTTTCAGTGTGGTGAATATTGCTTGCTTCAGCAAAATTGGTCCTTTTCTCTAAATAGACCTGACACTTGCAGATCCAATGTGCTTCTGCCATATTTTGACCAGTCAGATAATCTCCTAATATACTCCTGTGATTTATCTTTGTCAGCATCAAATGACACTGAGAGCTGAGAATTTAAAGGTCATTCAACCCATTTCACTGCTTTTCCATCTGAAGTAGAGTTAAACATTTTAGAAGTGTTGTTTTTCTTAGAGTTCTTCTAAAATGGTCTCATCTAAGAAATGTACCATCTGAGATGGTAAACGAAACTAGAGAAATTAAATAATTCAACCAAGCTGTTCTATAGGAGGGTATAAGAACTGTGTCTCTGGAACCTTAAATCAGTATGCCATGCTGGTTATTCTGAGTCTGTTCAACCCATTTGTCTAAGTATACCTGTTAAGTTGTTTTCCTTACCTGCAATGAAAACATTCTCTCAATATCTTTAAAACTCAGTTATATTGTTTTCCGTTTTTAATCAGACTATTTTAGCAGCCTAACTCAAGAGACTGTCTTGAAGAAGCTGAAAGAATATTCTTTGGAGTCAGAAATATATTGAAGCAAGTCTTGGCTGTGTTAGTTGCTAGCATAATGTTATGGGCCTTCTCTAGTCTCTTCTTTTTAAAATTTACATAATGAAGAAACGATATTATAAAATTGTTGAAAAAATTTCTATGAGCTGTGTGAGTCTATATACTTTAAGCCTGGGTCATTGTGAGTCTTTAATAAATGTTCACAATTTTATTATGATGGAGAAAATAGGATAAAGTAGACCAAAATGTGAACAGTAAATATGACAAGGTGAAAAGTTATGAATACTTATTCTTTTTATGTAGCTTTCCCAAATATCATGTCAAATTATTATAATGGTGAATAATGAATAAATAAATGTGATTAAGATGTAGCAAGAATAAGGAGAACACAAATAATTTTTTCCACTTTGAGTTTCCTGTGGTGATGGAGAGGCCTGAGAAACTAGAGGGATTTTTTTCCTGTTATTCATCACCCAAAGTTTCAGCTTCTAGACAAATTAACATAAGGAAATTAAAACAACACAATAAAGCTACAATGAGATGCAACTTCACAACTATTCAAATGGCTAAAATTTTAACAAGACTTATCATACAATGTGTTGGTGAGGATATGGAGCCCCTAAAATTTTTTACATTCAGGTAGGAATGTAAAATGGTACCACCAATTTGGAAAAAGATGTGTTAGTGTCTTGGTCAGTTTGAGCTGCTATAACAAAGTACCATAGACTAGGGGGCTTATTAAAAAACAAAAATTTAGGGGGCTGGGCACGGTGGCTCAAGCCTGTAATCCCAGCACTTTGGGAGGCCGAGACGGGCGAATCACGAGGTCGGGAGATCGAGACCATCCTGGCTAACACAGTGAAACCCTGTCTCTACTAAAAAATACAAAAAAAACTAGCCGGGTGATGTGGTGGGCGCCTGTAGTCCCAGCTACTTGGGAGGCTGAGGCAGGAGAATGGCGTAAACCCGGGAGGCAGAGCTTGCAGTGAGCTGAGATCCGGCCACTGCACTCCAGCCTGGGCGACAGAGCGAGACTCCGTCTCAAAAAAAAAAAAAAAAAATTATTTTTCACAGATCTAGAGGCCAAAAGTCCAAGGTCAGGGTCTAGCATGGTTGGGTCCATGTGAGGGCCCTCTTATTGGTAGCAGACAGTCACTTTCCCATTATATCCTCACGTAGTGGAAGGAGAGAGCTCTAGACTCCTTATTGCTTGTAGGGACACTAATCCCATTCATGAAGGCTCTACTGTAATTACCTAATTACCTCCCAAAGGTGTGACCTCCAAATCCATTGGAGATTCAAGCTTCAACATATGGACTTTGGGAGTGAACAAACTTTCACTCTATAATATGTTTTGATGATTTTTCAAAAACATAGAAGATATACCTATTCTACTTCTAAGTATTTATTCAAGAAAAAGAAAAACAGATGTCCATATAAAGACTTGTACACAAATGTTCACAGCAGACTTACTTTTGATTAACTAAAATTAGATACAACCCTGATATCCATCAACAGGTGAATAGATAACTAAATCAAGGCATACCTAGACCAAGGAATACTACACAGGAGTAAAAAGAAATGGACTATTGGTACTCACAGCAACATGAGTAAATTTTCCAAATAATTATTCTGGGTGAAAGAAGAATGACTTCTCCCTCTCCAAAAATAAACAGATATTGAATGATTCCATTTAGTATGAAATCTAGAAAATGTATGCAAAAATATAAAGACATAAGCAGACCAGTTGTCTGGGGGATGGAGGGGAGGTTATGAAGTGGAGTCATGGGACAAATTTGGGGAATCACGGACATAGTCGTTCAGACTATACACTTTAAATATTGTGTGTAAGTTATACCTTAATAATGTTGCTTTTTGTTTTTTGAGACACAATCTCGCTCTGTCTCCCAGACTGGAGTGAAATGGGGTGATCTTAGCTTACTGCAACCTCCACCTCCCGGGTCCAAATAATTCTCCTACCTCAGCCTCCGGAGTAGTTGTGATTGCAGGCACTTGCCACCACGCCCAGCTAACTTTTGTATTTTTGGGAGAGACGGGGTGTCACCATGTTGGCCAGGCTGGTCACAAACTCCGGCCTTCAGGTGACCCTCCCACCTTGGCCTCCCAATGTTCTGGGATTTACAGACACAAGCCGCCATGCCTGGACTGTTTTCTTTTAAAGCATTATATTACATAGAAATTAGTCTTCCCTTTCAAATAAGTGTCTTAGTGTCTCTATCTTTTCAAGTGACAAAAATTAAAGCATAAAAGCATGGTTAAAAAATGTTTATAGGATTATCTCACATTTATTCTGTTCTATTCTAGAACTTAAATGTATTGTTTGTATTAATATTTTATTACCTTTATAGTATCTAAAAGGGTCATATTTCCTTTTTTCATTTTTGTATAATAAGATACTGACTCAGCAAATCAATGAAACTGTTGCAGTTACACGATCCTAAGGGTTCTTACTCCAGTTTTTAGTAGTGAATTATTTCCAATTTGGCAACTTGTAGACTCAAACCTATTTGGAGAGAATGCAACTAATCTACAGATTTCCCAGTAGCAAGAACCATTTCATGAGAGAAAAAAAAAAAATACCTGAAGTTAACTAAGGAAAGAAAAATCCTACCACAAAGAGGCCCCAAGAAATACAAAAGAGATATGGGCTTTATTTCCACTTAGCTAGAATGCAGGTTGTAAAAAATGCAAATGGTGTGTTCCTAGTGATTTAGCCTCTTGTCTTCCCCATTTTTCTACACAGAGAAGGTTACAATCGGTTATAGCAGTTTTCAACAATAGCCTATACTCATGAATTTCTCTTAAAAGCCTACTCAGATAAGCTTAAGTGACTAAATATCAGGGCGTGGTGGCTCACACCTATAATTCCCGCACTTTAAGAAGCCAAGGTGAGAGGATCACTTGGGGCTAGGAGTTTGAGACCAGCCTGAGTGACAGAGAGAGACCCTGTCTTTAAAACAAACAAACAAACCTGAATAACAAACATCCTCCTTTATGAAGATTAAGAAACTGGCACAAATTGAGGTGCATTCAAAATTTCTGTACAATAAAAATCCATAAGAAAGAACAGTTTTGTCACATAAAATTTCATTCTACATAACTAAATTGCCATGAATCAAATTTTCATCCTACAGAGAAAATACTCAGCTTCCCATCTTTCTTCATAAAAACTGTCAAGTGTCAGACAGAGAATTAGTATGTGAGAAATATTTTATACAGGGCAGGTGTTCTGTGACTGACAAGAATCCTGCTAAAACCCAGACTGAAGAAATTAAAGCCTACTGTTTGTTGTCATTTAAATTTGAACGATGCTAGGAATCTCTCTACCCTCAAAATATCTCTGCATTGGCCTGTCAAAATGCCTATAATTTCACCATTAGAAATTGACTCCTTTCACCTAGCTGAGGCCATGAGTGAGCTGAGGCACAGGAAATAGAAAATACACGAATGCTTGATTAGACCTGGGAATCTCTGATGTGGCTGAATACTAGGCAAAGGGAAATATTACTGCCCATTGTGAAAACTTGCAGCTCTCAAAATTATTTAGTTAGCCCATTTAAGATAAAGCATTTATCTGATATCAACTAGATGAAAGAGAATATCCATTATTATGACATTATTATATTATAAAAGGTGCACAAGTAATACAAGTTTAATTATGTAGTATTATCCCTATTTTATTACAGTGTACAAAGAGATTCTTTAGAACACCGAAATTAGTGATAAGTTTTTAAATAGCATTTGTAACAACTAAGGTGATTAAAAATGAAGGAGTTGAGTAAGTTAGTGAGAATGTTTGTGTGAGAAAAGTGAGTATAATTTCAGTATCTATACAATATTTAGGTATATTCTGAAAAGACTGTCATTATTAAATTATAGCTTATGCCCACGGAAGGTAAGGTTTTAATTATTTGTAACTTAAGACTTTTGAGTCACATAACAACAGTAAACATATGTGGCAATTAATAAACAACCAAAAGCCAATGTTTCAGTCTCCAGAGCTCTGACTCTCAGAAATGAGGCAGAGGGAACTAGGAATACAAAGAGACCCTCCCAAGAAAGCATTTTTTAGCAACCTAGCCCAAATCTCAGGTCTGTGTACTCTGCCTTCCCTTGCCTTTTTATAAGCCATCCTTCTGCCATGTAATTCCAATCAAATTCCATATAGGGGCACGTGCTGAGTGATTGTTGCTTTCCTGCCTGTGGTCTCCTGACATTTGCAGTTTCTGGGCATTCTCATTTGCCTGTTGCTGATGCTCATTCACACTGATGTGGCAGTAACATTCAGGTCGGTGACCAGATGCCCACAATATAAAATGCCCATCTCATCACATTCTATGCATTTTGTTATTGAGTAGGGTGAGGGAGTGTCTAATCTGTAATGGAACCATTCTATCTTATATTCTTTGGACATACATTACATTTGTGAAATGTCACCTGCTTAGAAAAATGCAAGTCTTCCCTCTTCTTTCTCTACATCCTTTAGAAGCTGTTGCCTTCAAGCTACTTTTCATTCCGAGTTCACGTCTGCTAAAATTGGAATAAACTCAAATAGCTTTAAAAAGAGAGGGAGGCCGGGCGCGGTGGCTCAAGCCTGTAATCCCAGCACTTTGGGAGGCCGAGACGGGCGGATCACGAGGTCAGGAGATCGAGACCATGCTGGCTAACACGGTGAAACCCCGTCTCTACTAAAAAATACAAAAAATTAGCCGGGCGAGGTGGCGGGCGCCTGTGGTCCCAGCTACTCCGGAGGCTGAGGCGGGAGAATGGCGTGAACCCAGGAGGCGGAGCTTGCAGTGAGCTGAGATCTGGCCACTGCACTCCAGCCTGGGCGACAGAGCGAGACTCCGTCTCAAAAAAAAAAAAAAAAAAAAGAGAGGGAGAGACACTCATCAGAATGCATTTTGTCAACCCTCCTGGTTTTTCTCTCCTTCCATTCAGAGAGGGTGGCCTCTTCAAATGAGCACTTTGCTTTTGACAGCTCTGCAGTGATTGGGTGCAGCAGGAAATAGAGCCTGACACATAAAATCCACTGATTCAACTATGCAATATTTATTTCATAGCCAACATAAATAAAAATAAAATATTTCCTTGAACATTCTTGCTCACACACTGCCTGGCTTCATTGCCAGCAACTTTTCAGATTCTTCTATTAGAAAACTTTCATTTGCTTTCTATTGTACTATACATCATATTGTCTGATCTGACCCTGATTGGACTATCCTTTGTTGAATAATAAAACATAGGTATTGCTTGGAAATGTATTTTGAATATTATTGTAGATAAAGCAAAAATGGAAGGGAGTACAGCTTGATGAGGATACTTAGATTCTATAAGTAAAGCTTTTCCAGTGAAAAAACCTTTTTCTTGCCCTAATTACCAATTATTTGGACCTTGCTTTGGCCACATTAGCAGTAAGAAGCTATTACTGTTCACCTATTTGGGCTTTTAAGTTATTGGGTTAACCATGACCTTAATGAATCCAAATCCCAATTATTAGAATGACCCCAAGGTAATTCAGAAAACGGTAAGGAAGTCAGAAATTATCATTTGTAGTAGATTTTATAGCCTCAACTGAGTCAAGCAAGAGTAAACTTAAGTATTAAGATGAAACCTAATTGAGATACACAGAGAAAGAACATTGTGAAATCTCTGTTGGACAGAAAAGCATTTGTTAGTATGGTCAAAGTTTTCCTAAGTGGCAGGAAATCACGGGTCATAAAAAAAAAACAAGGCTGTATTGCAAGAAAAGACCACAGAGGAGAGTTGGAACATGAAGTAGCAAAAGATGTGATGGAACTATCTCCAGTGAGCTTAATTACATATCTTTCATAATTTCAGCAATGCTGATGATATTTGTTTCCTGCTGGTGGTTTTGATTTTTGATTTTTGTTTCTTTTATTTTGTTTTTTAGATCTAGACAAAAACAATTTTCTTTCTTGTAATGAGAGCCTAGTCAATATATTCATTGAAAGAAGGCAACAAAATTGCTCCCGAGGGAAGAAGCCAGGACTGTTTCTGAAATGTGAAGACATTTATTGGGGTGACCAATGCAAGCATTTCCAATGGAGTTTTATGGGTAGAAAAACTTTAAGCTCTGAATTTTGAACTCTTTTCAATTTACTCACTTAATGTGGGTTTGAGTTATACAACAGCAGCTTTCCAATTATTTTGCTATAATACCCTTTCTAAAATTAAATTAAATCTGGCCTAAAGCTGCCTCCATACATAACAATCTGCAACCTAATTTAGTATGTAAACAAACTGCAGTCTTATTTAAGGGTATACTCTTGCTACAAATAACAAAGTGTCAGCTAATCATGGCAGCTGTGTTTCAGTCAATCATAGGCTGCCAATTGATCAAACTATGTCCAAATAAGGCAAATGCCTGGCTGTAACCAATCAGTCTGCTTCTCTTTTCATTCCTTTTCCTCTCTATAAATACTGCCTGCTCATGTTGCTGGGTAGAACTCTCTGAACCTCTCCTGGTTCTGAGTGTTGCCCAATTCATGAATAGTTTGTTGCTCAAATAAAGTGTATTAAATTTAATTCATCTAAAGTTTGTCTTTCAACAACTTAAAATGGCTTTTAAGAGATACATTAACCCTACATAATTTTAAGGTAACACTGAAAAGTTTGTCGTAAATTTAATTTTTTGAATGACATAATTTTTATGTATTATAAAAATTGTTATTTTAAACTCACAGTTATGCTACTTTTTAAATGTATACCACTAAAGACCATAGCATTCAATTTATATCTCAGTCCATTAAAATTAAATCATAGTAAAATATTATATTATAGTCAGACACTATATGTTTTATATTTGTGTATATCTATTCCACTTTTCCCACATAGTTTATCCTAATTAATGTAATGTGCTTGAAAGATTTATTCACCACAGATCACATTTCTCTGAAGTTTGTATATGCATATGTTTGTTTTTAATTCTCTGAGTCCTGGAAATTTAAATTAAAATGATGATGGTTATTTTGGTAAGCAATTGATCAAAAATATATTACCAATTTTGATAATTATTTAAAAAATTGGAATACCTAACAATCTGATAGGTTGAACATTTAAAATTATTTTTATATGTATAGATATTTATTGCTAAAATGAAGCAGTGTTCACTATGAGTTCTATATTTAGTTTGTTTTAATGTATGCTAAATTTAAGGTATTTTTCTTATAAGATATACAGGGAAATGAAAGAGGTTAGCTTTTTGCTAACACATTATTTTTAATTTAGTTTAGTTGCATAGCTGAAATCATACAGTGGTTTATCAACAAAAACTATTTTTATTAACCTGAATGCTCCTTTGGGTCTACTGAAAGCAAAGAATTAAAGGAATCTAAACAGTAAGAGGATGTGTTAGTCACTAGGGTCATTTACTAGCGCAGTTTCTGAAGAGTGTATTTTAAATGCCTTTGAGAAGTTCATCAATGATTATTGATGCTTGTTATTTTTTTTAAGTAGAGATATCTTATTTAATCTGGTATGATCAGAAAAGTTTGGGAAAATTTAAATGTTATGAACTCCACTATACCTTTGTCAATACAGTTTTTAAACAAACTAAATTTATATTATGCCATGTTTCACATATATTTATATTAACACCATGAACTACCTATTTAACTCAAAGTATAGAATGAAAATTGATTAGAAAGGCCAACTTTTACTATACATGCAATTAACTGAATGAGATTTACGTTCCATTAGAAAAAGCCTAATTTTATTCTCCAATTAAATGACTATTTTAATATGCATTTCTATGACTACCAACTATGTTCTGAATTAAAATATATGATAGAGAGACAGACAGGCAGATAGATAGATAGATAGATAGATAGATAGATAGATAGATAGATAGACAGACAGACAGATAGAGGCACAAACTCTTTCCATGAGTTTGTTGCCTAATTAAACAGATTGCAGCCTCATTTGGTTTCTTAGTGATGGTCTCTGTTCTCATGGGACTCTTTCTAGGGTGATGCATTCTTTGTTTGAGATGGAAAAAGTAGAACAGGTGAGGTCATTAAATAGTAATTACATACTTTTTTCATTACCCTCTTCTATAATCTATTTGGATTAAGAATATCCTAACAGTCCATATACCCAATTTCTAATGTCACATTCTGCTGTTAACAAGTATATATACAAAATAGGAAAGATTTAAAGGTTTGTCACATATTAATGATGTATAGATTAAAAGAGCTACAGTGACACCAATTTTTATATTTTTTTATTTGTGTGTTTTGTTACTTCAAAAGATTTATGCCATTTTATTATGGAAATTCATATATATATATACACTTTAAATTCTAGGGTACATGTGCACAACGTGCAAGTTTGTTACATATGCATACATGCATACATGTGCCATGTTTGTGTGCCGCATCCATTAACTCATTTACTTTAGGTATATCTCCTAATGCTATCCCTCCCCCCCTCCCCCCACCCCATAACAGGCACCAGTGTGGGATGTTCCCCTTTCTGTGTCCGGTGTTCTCGTTGTTCAATTTCCACCAATGAGTGAGAACACGCAGTGTTTGGTTTTTTGTCCTTGCGATAGTTTGCTGAGAATGATGGTTTCCAGCTTCATCCATGTCCCTACAAAGGACACGAACTCATCCATTTTATGGCTGCATAGTATTCCATGGGTATATGTGTCACATTTTCTTAATCCAGTCTATCATTGATGGACATTTGGGTTGGTTCCAAGTCTTTGCTATTGTGAATAGTGCCGCAATAAACATACCTGTGCATGTGTCTTTATAGCAGCATGATTTATAATCCTTTGGGTATATATCTAGTAATGGAATGGCTGGGTCAAATGGTACTTCTAGTTCTAGATCCTTGAGGAATCACCACACTGTCTTCCACACTGATTGAACTAGTTTACGGTCCCACCAACAGTGTAAAAGTGTTCCTATTTCTCCACATCCTCTCCAGCACCTGTTATTTCCTGACTTTTTAATGATCACCATTCTAACTGGAGTGAGATAGTATCTCATTGTGGTTTTGATTTGCACTTCTCTGATGGCCAGTGATGATGACTATTTTTTCATGTGTCTGTTGGCTGCATAAATGTCTTCTTTTGAGAAGCTGTTATGGAAATTCTTAAACAAAAGTGGAGAGAATTGTGTAATGAACCCCACAGATACATTTCCAGCTTCAATGATTAACAACACATAGTCTATCTTGTTTAATTAATATCCTGTCCATTTCCCCAGCTCTGGTTTACTTTTACGCAAATCCAATATTTCATATATTTCAAGTACATTATTTATGTATCTATTTTATAAATAACATCAACTTTTAAAAAATGAAAATGAACAATTATTTCTTAGTGTTATTATTTAGCCAGTATTCACATTTTCTTGATTGTTATTTTAAAACATGTATTTAAGTTTGTGTAAAACAAACTCAGAGAGAGTCAGTATATTTTGATTTGCTAATATTTCTGTTAAGACTCTTAATCTGTATTTTCCCTCTTTCCCTCTCTCTTTCTTGCTCTTTCTCTCTCTCTTCTCTTTTTTCTCTTGGTTGTTGAATAAACCACATAATCTTATAGAATTTGCCAGAGTCTGCAGTTTGCTGAGTATATCATCTTGAAATACATGAAATGTTTACTTTTTTATTAAGTTATTTCTATATTGCTTTAGATCTATAAACTTCTTCAGATTCTTTTTCTTATTCTTTATCTTCTCCCCCTTCTACTCTTCTTTCCTTCTTCTTCATCGTCATCTTCTTTTTGGTAGCTGGTTCTGTGTAGCCTTTATTTGGGAATTACATAATGTCTGCTGATTCCTTGTTTTTTGTTTGTTTGTTTGTTTGTTTGTTTGTTTGATATAATCAACTCCTGACAATATTACTTACATCCATTAATTTAATTCAATAGAGTTGCAAAATGTTGTATTCTAATCCTATTATTTCTTTTACATATATGTAGCTTATAATTTTCATTATAGAGATTTATGGCCTACTTTGTTAAACTTATTTCTAGTTATTTTTGTTTGTGGCTTTCATAAATGGATTGTTTCCTTGATTTCTTATTCAGATAGTTCATTATTGGTGCATAGAAATGCTACTGATTTTGCATACTGAAACTTTACTGAATTTATCTCTTCTAAAAGTATTTTTGGTGCACTTTTAAAGTTTTTCTATATATAATACCATGTTGTAGGCAAATAGGCACAATTTATCTTTCTCCTTTTCAATTTGAATGCCCTTTATTGCCTTCTCTTGCTGAATTGCTCTGTCTAGAATTTATGTTGAATAAGATTGTTGAATAAGAGTACTATGTTGCTTAGACATGACAAAAGTGAGCCTACTTGTCTTGTTCCAGTTCTTAGAGGAAAAACTTTCAACTTTTCCCCATTCGTCGTCATGTTGGCTGTGGGCTTGTTATCATGACCTTTATTGTGTTGTTGAGGTATGTTCCTTTATACTTAAAGTGTTGAAAGTTTTTTGTTTGTTTTTTTAATCATGAAGAGATATTGAATTTTATTGAATACTTTTTTCACACTTATCAAGATGATCCATATAGATTTTATCTTTCTTTTTATGTAATGTATTACATTTACTGATGTGCATATGTTGAACTATTTTGCATCTGTGGGATAAATTCCCCTTTATTATGGTGTCTAATTTTTTGATGTGCTGTTGGATGCAGTTTGCTAGTTTTTGTTCAGTAGTTTTGCCTTTATGTTCATTAGGAATGTTGTCTTGTAGTTTCTGTTGTTATTGTGTTCTTGTCTGGTTTTGGTATCAGGGTAATACTGGCCTTGTAGAATTAATTTGCAAGAATTCCCTCATCTTCAATTTTTTAGAATAGTTTTAGAATAATTATTGTTAACCTTTTACAAATGATTTGGTAGAATTCAGCAGTGAAGCCATCAGGTCCTGGGCTTTGCTTTGTTGAGATTTTTATTACTGCTTCAATCTCTTTACTCATTATTGGTCTGTTCAGGTTTTTTATTTCTGGAAGAAATAAAAGAAAGAATATAAATAAAATAAATAAAATGAATAAAACAAGAAATCTTGGTGAGTTGCATGTGTCTGGGAACTTATTTATACATTTCTCTTAGCTTTTTCAATTTGTTGGCATATAGTATTTCATAATAGTCTCTAATGATATTTTGTATTTCTATGGTATCAGTTGCAATGTCTCCATTTTCATTTCTGATTTTGTTTACTTGAGTCTTCTCTCTTTTTTTCATAGTTGTTTCAGCTAATGATTTTTTGGTTATTATCTTTTCAAAATAACAAATTTTTATTTTTTAATTTTATTTTGGGACATTTAAATATGTAAAATTGTTATGTTAATATACAAAATACATGGTCTGATAGTTAAACTTAAAAAATGTATTCAAGCTTAGCTTCTACCACTGTATAATCTATTTTATCTTTTCTACATTCATAGGTAACCTTTGCTTTTCATTTAACTTTTTTAGGTTTTACATAATTTTTCCAACTTTATTGAGGTATAATTGATAAATAAAAATCAAATATATTTTCCATGTACAACATGATGCTTTAATATAGATATATACATTGTGAAATTATTACTACAATAAATTTAATTAACATATCCATCACATCACATTTTATCTTTTTTGGGGTAAGAATGTTTCTCATCTACTCTCATAGCCAGTTTCACACATAGAGTACAGTATCATTAACTATAATTACTATGCTGTATTTAGATCTTCCAAACTTATTCGTCCTTCATAACTGAAACCTTCTACCCTTTGACCAACATCTCATTTTCCAACTTCCAGCCCCTGCCAACTACCAATCTACTCCCTACTTTTATAATTTCAATTTTGTAATTTTTTCTTTTTAACCTTATGATTTACTCTCCATTTTAAAATGCCTCTTTCCCTTACATAAATAGGGTATGATATGGTCAGGTTTATATTTTTTAAAAATCACTCTAATTTCATGAATCAAATACTTTAGTAGGGCAAGTGTGGACATCGGGATACTAGTTAGGAGAATTTTGCATGAATTTAGGTCATGGTAATCTGCGTTTGATTCTTTGAAATTTTAGAACCCTTTGTCCTTTGCGATGTTCTGATATTTTTTGGCACCTATATATTTTGATTCTGTACTATGGATTTGAATTTTTATTATCCTATAATATGGTTTGGCTCTGTGTCCCCACCCAAATCTCATCTTGAATTGTAATCCCCACGTGTGGATGCAGGCACCTGTAATCCCCAAGTGTGGAGAAAGGGAGGTGATTGGATCCTAGGGATGGTTTCCCCCATGCTGTTCTCGTGATAATGTGGAAATTCTCACGAGATCTGATGGTTTTATTACATGTTTGACAGTTCCTCCTATATGCACACACTCTTTCTTTCTCTCTGACCTGTTGCCATGTAAGAGTGTCTGCTTCCCCTTCCACCATGATTGTAAGTCTCCTAGGGCCTCCCCAGCCATGCACTACTGTGAGTCAATTAAACCTCATTCCTTTATAAATTACCCAGTTTTGGGTAGTATATTTATAGCAGTTTGAAAACAGACTAACACAACTTATTATTTAACATCATGTAACCTCTTCATGCATTTAAATGTTTTGAGCTGCTTCATTTATTTGTTATCAATAAAATTTAATTTGGCAACTCTAAAATGAATTATCCTTTGTTTTCCAATTTACCCTATGGCTGTCATTTCCTTGATTCCATGAAAGTATTTAAGAAAACAGGATAAAGTTTCTTTAGGTTGCAAATTCAAATGAGTGTAACCTAGACTGAAGCTCCAAACTGAAAAAGAAATTATCAGTCAAAAACTGCCATATTTAAATATATTGAGCGGCATTAATGTTAATTTGGCCTTCTCAATACTAATATCAGCAAGACTATTCTGCAAGGTGTAAACTTCTGATCTTTAATTTATCATATAACTATTTTATTTGCACCGATATATTCTGAATGTGATCTGAGCAGCTTGATTAACATGCCATTCAGCTTGGTAGGGCTAGGATGACTATTTAGGCTTGGGCATATACTGGGGCATGGGGAGGTCAGAATAAAAAAGAAAGAATCATCTTATGCTAAGCCTATAGCTTAAAAATTACTTTTCTACAAATACAATCTTCTGTTTGAAAATTCTTAATCAAGTAACAGAAATCCCTAAATTTAGCAAGAACAGTTTCCATCCCCCTTACAGATATTTTGGCTATGTCACTTGATTGCATTGATATCTGAAATCTGTAAAACTTTTAGGCCCTTCTATCTATTGATGATTCTTGATCAACTATGGATGAGGAAGAAAAAAATGCAAGCATTATTTTCAGTTTGGCAAAGGGGAACCAATTATAAGAATGCCACTTCAAATAATTTCTTTGAGAATCAATGAATAAAATATGTGAAAAACTTATATTCTATAAAGTGCTAAAAATGATTAATAAAAATACTAACAGTAAAAATAGTCTTTTTTAAAACTTTTTTATTTCACAATTACTCCTCATTCGTTCAACTCACTTGTCATTGAATGTTATAACTTGTCATTGAATGTTATAATTCCCTTTTAGGATTGCCTCATTGTCAAGCATAGTAAATAATTTTTTGTTTTGATTCTCATTAAATTATCTATTACATATGATGTTGCTGGCCATAACTTCTTTTTTTGAAATCCTCTTATCCTGATTTTTGTGGTAAGTGGAGTACATTCCGATCCCCAGCTTCTGTCACTCAGAATAATTACTTTGAAATTCTTTCATGTAGTTGTATGTGCTGATGATTAATTATTTTTATTTTTGATAAGTATTCTATTGTGCAAATATATTACATTTTATTTATGCATGCAGTTGTCAATGGACGATTAAATTGGTTTTAGTTTTGAACTACTACAAATAAAATCATTTTTTCAAAGAGCAGACCATAATTTTGATGAAGTGTTTTTATTGTTTTATATTTTAGTTTTAATTAAAAATAATTGTATATATTTATGGGTACAATGGATGTTTTGGATAGGAACACATTGGGAAATGTTTAAATCATGCTTATTAATCCATCTATGACCTCACCTACTTACCATTTTTGTGGTAACAACTTTTAACATCTACTCTTTTAGAAATTTCTTTGGATTATGGTTATGGTGTATAGCTAGGAAGTCTGTGCTTAACTCAAAGTAACAAAGATATTCCTATGTTTTATTGGTTTTAAATTAAGCTGCCTAATTGTGAATAGTATAAATTAGATAATATAGTGGTTTTAATTTTCATGTATCTAAGGACTGATTGTGTTAAAGTTTTATAGTTTTAGATTTTGCATTTAGACATTGTGTTGATTAACTTGGTAATGTTGAAAATTAATTGACTGTATGTGTGGATATATTATAAACTCTCTACATCACTGCTACATTATTTGTCTTGATGCCAATATTTTCTGTTTTAATTGCTGTAGCTTAATATTAGGTCTGGAAATCAGTTGACATCTTTAAATAATTTTGATAATATATTCAATGGTATTTCTACTTTATTTAAATTTCTATAGTTTATTTTAAGGATATTGGTATAAATATAGTGTATGGTGTCAAATTCTCTCTCTTTCTTTCTCTCCCTCCCTTTATCTATACCCACACAGAATACAAGTGATTTTTCTATGTTTACCTTAAATCCTGCCATCTTGCTAAACTTACATATTAGTACTTTTAGTAGTTTGTTTGTAGACCGAAAGTTTGTAAACCAAAAGTTTCTCTGGGTGAGTCACTGAGTGAATGAAGAGTGAATGTGAAGGCCTAGGACATTACTGTACCCTACTGTAGACTTCATGAACACTCCAAACCTAGGGTATACTAAATTTGTAAAAAATATATTTTTGATAATAAATTAATCTTAGCTTGCCATAAGATTTTACTTTATACACTTTTTAAATTTAAAACACCTAGGTAGTACCATTCAGGACATAGGCATGGGCAAAGACTTCATGTCTAAAACACCAAAAGCAACGGCAGCAAAAGCTAAAATTGACAAATGGGATCTAATTAAACTAAGAGCTTCTGCACAGCAGAAAGAAACTACCATCAGAGTGAACAGGCAACCTACAGAATGGGAGAAAATTTTTGCAATCTACTCATCTGACAAGGGCTAATATCCAGAACCTACAAGAACTCAAAACAAATTTACAAGAAAAAACAAACAACCCACATCAAAAATTGGGCAAAGGATATGAACAGACATTTCTCAAAGAGACATTCATACAGCCAACAGACATATGAAAAAATGCTCATCATGCTGGCCATCAGAGAAATGCAAAATCAAAACCACAATGAGATACCATCTCACACCAGTTAGAATGGCGTCATTAAAAGTCAGGGAAACAACAGGTGCTGGAGAGGATGTGGAGAAATAGGAACACTTTTACACTGTTGGTGGGATTGTAAACTAGTTCAACCATTATGGAAAACAGTATGGCGATTCCTCAAGGATCTAGAACTAGATGTTACCATATGACCCAGCCATCCCATTACTGGGTATATACCCAAAGGATTATAAATTATGCTGCTATAAGGCACATGCACCGCATTATGTTTGTGCAGCACTATTCTAATAACAAGACTTGGGAATCAGCAAATGTCCATCAGTGACAGATTGGATTAAGAAAATGTAAGCACATATACACCATGGAATACTATGCAGCCATCAAAAGGATGAGTTCGTCCCTTTGTAGGGACATGGATGCAGCTGGAAACCATCATTCTTAGCAAACTATCCACAGAACAGAAAACCAAACACATGTTCTCACTCATGGGTGGGAACTGAACAATGAGATCACTTTGGACTCAGGAAGGGAACATCACACACGGAGACTATCATGGGAGGGAGGGAGGGATTGCATTGGGAGTTATACCTGATGTAAATGACGAGTTGATGGGTGCAGCAGACCAACATGGCACAAGTATACATATGTAACAAACCTGCACGTTATGCACATGTACCCTACAACTTAAAGTATAATAATAAATAAATAAATTTAAAAAAAAAATTAAAAAAAAAATAAATAAATAAAATAAAATAAAACACTTTGACACATTGTAATAGCAGGTTAAAACACAAACATATTGTACACTTGCACTAAAATACTTTTTTTCTTTAAATTCATATATTATGGAATTTTTTTTGTATTTTTAATTTTTTAACCTTTTAAACACATTAACGAGGATAACACATTAGCCTAGACCTGCACAGTGTTCAAATCATCAATATCATTTTCTTTCACCTCCAAATCTTGTCCCACTGAAAGTTTTTCAGTGGCAGTAACACACGTTACTGTCATCTCTTATGATAATAGTTTTTCTGAAATACTTCCTAAAAGATTTGCCTAAAGCTATTTTCAATTATTTTCTTTATCATTAGAAGGAGTATACTCTAAAATAACAATAAAATGTATATTAAATATATAAACCAGCAGCATAGTAATTCATTATCATTATCAAGTATTATGCACTGCACATAATTTGTGTATGCTATACTTTTATGCCACTGTCAGTGCAGTAGGCTTGCTTACGTCAACATCACCACAATCATCTGAGTAATGCATTTTGTGCTGATTGTTATGATGCTGTATTAATCCGTTCGCACACTGCTATAAAGAACTGCCTGAGAGTGGGGAACTTATGAAGAAAAGAGGTTTAATTGACTCACAGTTCCACAGGCTGTACAGGAAGCATGGTTGGGGAAGCCTCAGGCAACTTACAGTCATGGCAGAGAACGAAGGGAAAACAAGTACCTTCTTCATATGGCAGAGCAGGAGAGAGAGAGAGAAGTGTGAAATGCTACACACTTCCAAATAACCAAATCTCATGAGAACTCACTATCAGAACAGCAAGGGCGGAAATCTGCCCCCGTGATCCAATCAACTCCCACCATGTCCCTCCCCCAACGTTAGGGATTAAAATTCAATATGAGATTTGGATGAGGACACAGAGCCAAACTGTATCAGATAGCTACAATGTCACTAGGTGATAACAATTTTTCATTTTCGTTATAATGTTAAGGAACCACTGCAACATATGCGATATTTCATTGACCAAAATGTCATGTGGTGCATGACTGTATTTAAATGGTTCACGGGCATAATTGACCCATAGTTTTAATCCTTAATCCTTTTGATATTACAATACAATTTATTGTACCCCTATGTATAGGTGTTAGTGTATTGTCCATTGTGTAAACAATTTTTGTTTTCATTGGGGGAAATATAAGAAATCTCATAACCAAAGCTCATTAGAAGCTGCTGTTGCTACTACTGCTCTCATTTCTTTCCATCTAAAACCTCCATGTATTGTTCTAAAAGTCCTTATTAAGTGAGAATTAGATTCAGAAGCAAGATTCTAGGACTTATACCATCCTCATTCCTGTTCATTCTCGCTTCTTGTCTCTTTTCTTTCTGTTATTCAATTCCTTTTCTTTTAGCAAATATTTAATAAACACTGTTAGTTTAGTTTGCCTTCTGGATGTTAGCTCATCAAAAATTCTACCTATTGTTTAATGAAGTTTATAGTTTAGTTAAGAAAGCTTGTAGGAATCAACATGCTATAATGCAAAGAATTAGTATAAAATGATTCTAGGATAGGAAAATGAAAGACATAATTATTTATGATTTAGTTCTATGACAAATGTTTTCACCTTTAACTGATAAAGGCCCTGGAGTTAAACTACCTGTGTTCAGATCCTTGTTGTACAATTTAATAGTGTTGGGAGGCTGGGTGTGATGACTCACGCCTGTAATCCCAGCAGTTTGGGATGCCAAGGCGGGCAGATCACCTGAGGTCAGAAGTTCAAGACCAGCCTGGCAAACATGGCAAAACCCCATCTCTACTAAAAATACAAAAATTAGCTGGTTGTGTTGGTGGGTGCCTCTAATCCCAGCTACTCAGGAGGCTGAGGCAGGAGAATCATTTGAACCCAGGAGGTGGAGGTTGCAGTGAGCTGAGATCATTCCAGCCTAGGCTATAAGAACGAAACTCTGCCTAAAAAAAAAAAAAAAAGCGTTGGGTAAAGCAAGATATTTACCTCCATGTGTTTTTCTTTGTTTTCTTTGTAGCTATAAAATGAAGATAAGAATAGTATCTATCCCAAAATATCATTGTGAGAAATGCAATGGGATAAAACATGTAGTATCTAAAAAATTTATGGCACATAACATTCTCAATAAATGTTAATTATTAATATTACTTTCATTTCTTTACTTAATACCCGCTATCAGACTTTCCTGATAAAAGATGTAAAGGCTCCAATTATTTTGATATTTAGTTAGTGCCTGCTCTGTGTAATCTTCGCCTGCCTCCTCTATACTCTGATACTTGGTTATATGCTGTAAACATGGATCTCAGTTTTGATCTCAGTTAATAGTTCGGGCAGCTATTTTAGTTTGGGGCTTTCTATAAATACTTGTCTATAACTCAACCTTCAGTTGACTTCAGTAATTTTACAAAATACCTATTCCATAAATCTGAGCTTTTACTAATATACTACCATAAAAGCCTTCATTATGAAAAATGCATGTCTATTAATATGTTGGCTTTTAAATCAGTTTCATTTCTTTCATATATGTGATAAAAACATTTTTTTTCTCTTTTCCTGGTATTTCTACTAAACACATATAGATGCTTCTTTCCAGTTCTTTTTCCCTGGTAATCATCCTTTCTATCCACATAGATTTTTGGTTAAACTGTGATCATATTTTATTCCTGCATTCCCAGCTTTCTGGTAATATGTACGTAAGAGTTGGCAGCTGTCTCCAGTTTGTCCAATTGGACCTCTTTTTATACATAAAACTACGAGTTAGAAACTAAGTCATGTTACTCATAGGGAAATCAATCACAGGTTCTTGGGTTCTACCAGTATCTACTGTTGCAAATGTTGGTCAAAGATAGAAAAATTGTCTATCAAGTAGAAAAGGGAAGTCATAAACAAAATTGGTAATCTTGTGATCAGTTCAGAGTTGAAGGTTGTTATCTCCAATGATATTCCCTGTTTTCTACTACTGGTGTGTACATCATTTCTAATACATAAACACAAACACACACACACATCATTTCCTCTTCTCTTTACCTCACTGTGGAAAATAGATAAGGTTTATAGTGGTTGGTATGCTCAGTCTATCGGTGGAATAACAGTGGAAATAAAGACCTATTAGAAATATATTGAAATCTTGAACTAAGATAGTGGCCCTGTGACATTTCTGAATGTAAAAGTTGGGTGTGACTTCCAGTTGTCTCTATTTGGGGAGATATTGAGTGCATTTATAGTTATATATGTGCTAATAAATGTATGTCAGGTGGAGAAAGCTTTTAAATTATGTATAAAAGTATATGTAGATGGAGCAACTAAGATGAAATGTTTTGTGGAGTAATTAAAACTTCCCAACATATCCAACAAAATATGTCCTAACCAGTCATGTTTTTACTTGTTCACTAGACCAGAGTTGCATAATGAACATAAACTATCATAATTAAATTTATCCTCTCTTTCTTTGTCTGTACCTATCGCCACCATTAGCCCCAGGTATTTAAACTGAGAGACAAAGAGAGAGAAGTTTGTCAGAGGACTTGAGATAAGTTCCATCTCTTGCTAGCTGACATTATTAATGTTTCACTATTTCTAGTTCTTATTCAGCTTTAATCGTTCATCTGTTCTGTGAACTCTGTGAATTATTTCTTCATCCTTATATTACCATTAAGTTGCCTTTCAGGTGTAATCCAACACAAATTTACATCTGATACATGCAAGAATACTAGCATATTCTGTTTCTGGTGTTGATGTTAATATTGAGGTTTAAGATATTGGATAAGTTGATCCTAGTATTTCAATAGCCGTGTCCTAATTTCTTGTAGATTAATCTTACAGATTACCATATTAACAGATTAGAATGCAATGGAGGATGCTTATCTATATTATTGAGATATATCTATTATTATTTAGGGGAAGTCAGGGAGACAGTAAAATAATAAAGGAATGAGAAAATTTTCTGAAGAAATGTCTGCAGTTATTCTCAGGCATTTTTGTCTGTTTTATCAATGGTGACTTACACATGCATTTGAGACAGAAAATTTTAAAAGCAAAAGCTAAGTTTCCCCAGGATTGATACCCTGATGGAGCTTACCAGCTGCCTTAGATGCAATCCTTCAGCAACTATGCTCTTTAAATTAGTGAGCTTCTTTTATTATTTTATTTTGAATTTTCTTTTTCTTTTGTTTTTTTCACTTCTTTATCCTCCTTCAAGTTATCCTACCACTCCAGTAAAGGAAACAATTACATACACTCCTTTTCTTTTTTGGCAGAGTAACATCTGAAAACCAAAGTTTTTTCTTTATTTGTTTTGTTTTTTGGTGTTGTTTTGTTTTGCTTTTGAGACAAAGCCTCACTCTGTTGCCCAGGCTGGAGTGCAGTGGCATGGTCTCTGCTCAATGCAACCTCCACCTCTCAGGTTCAACCGATTCTCCTGCCTCAGCCTCTCGAGTAGCTGGGATTACAGAGGCCTGCAACCACATCTGGCTAATTTTTTGTATTTTTAGTAGAGACGGGGTTTCTCCATGTTGTCCAGCCTGGTCTCAAACTCCTGACCTTATGATCCACCCACCTCGGCCTCCCAAAGTGCTGGGATTAGAGGTATGAGCCACGGTGCCTGGCCTGAAAACAGAAGTTTTTGTAAGGTATTCCTAACAGCACTGGCCATCCTCCCTCATGAACATTCTATCCCCTCCTTAACAAGAGTGTGTTTTTTGTTGTTTTTTTTGTTTTGTTTTGTTTTTTTATTGTCCTGTTTCCTACTTGTTTTCAGATAATAATGTAAATATAAGCATATATTCATTACAGAAAATTTAGAAGTTATAAGAGAGGAGAGAATTAAAACTATTCATTATTCTCCATCTAAAAATAACGAGTCTTAACACATTATATTTACATTTTCTGTACATATTTAGATATGCATAGATATTTAGAAATTTGAGATTATAATATACATATTACTTATAATATTTGTTTCTGCTTGCAATAGATTGTAAATATTTATTATAACAGAATAAATTAAAGAAACAATTTAATTGATCTCATATTGCTGAACATTTGCAATACAAAGTGACTTAAAAGGCAACTATGACTGGATTTCCCATGCAGAGAAGATGGTGTAGGCCTCTTTCCCCCTGCTCTTCCCCAAACACAGTAACATATTCTGAAAATAATCCAAGAGCTAACCAAAGGAGAACTCTAATCAATAGTAAGAAGAAGGTGAGCTGGTTTGAAACCTCAAAGCTAAAACAACACAAACAGCACAGCAGCTGTGTGTTTATCTCACTACCAAGACATTGAAAGTTAAACTGACCCTGGAACCAGATCCTAAAAATGTAGGTCAGTTCCTATATGCTAAATCTAAATAAGCTGGTTTGCCTTCTAAAAGAAAATTTGAAACAGGTATCAGAGGACCTAACATAACTGAAAAAATATCCAGGATACAATAAAACATCACTATTGTACCAAAATCCAGAAAGTCATAACTTGAATAAGAAAAAACAATCCATTGATGTTGATACTTAGATGATTCAAATGTTGTAATTAACTGTTGGGATTTTAAAGCCATGGTCATAAAAATGCTTCAGAAATCAGCTACAAATTTTCTTGTAATAGATGAAGCACTAGAAAATTCTGCAAAAGATTAGAAGTTGTAAAGTAGAACCAATGGAAATAATAAAACTGAGATATACAGTGAGATCCATTTAAAAACTCACCAGATAGGTTCAATAGTAGTGTGGTGATGACAGGGAGTACAATAAAGAAAATTGAGAATATATTTATATATTTAATAAAATACAAAAAACAGAAAATTATCTTTAAAAATTAGCACAACTAAGGGACCTGTTGGGTACTAACAAAGACAATATTTGTATTTTCTGAGTTACAGAAAAAAGAAAATAGCAGGATTCCAAGATATTCACATACAAATCCAATAAACTGAGAATTTCAAATAGAATGAACTCCCAAGACTATATGCCAATACACATCATAATTAAACTTCTAAAACTAAAACGAAGCATCTTAAAAGCAGAAAGTGATCAGAAACCAGTACCTATATAGGGATGACACTTTGAATGACAATGGTTTTCTTGACTGAAAAAATGGACACCAAAACAGACACCAAAGTCAATTTTATTCTGTGACATAAAATAAACCTCAACAAATTCGAAATAATTGAAACCATAAAGAGTGGGTTCTCTGACTGTAATAAAATTAAACTAGAAATCTATAAGAGACAACAGGATAATATTGAAACATGTAAAAATCAGATAACACACTTCTATATACCTACGGATCCAAGAGAAAAACTTGAAGATAATAAAAACATAAATAGAATTGAACTAAATTGATAATACAACATATTTAAATATGTGAGATGAAGTCAAAGTAGTGTTTAAATGGAAATATATGACACTAAATGCTTTTATGGGAAAATATGAGAGATATCAAACTAATAATCTCAATTTCTATCTCATGCAACAAAAATAATGAGAGTAAAATAAAGCTAGAGTAAGAAGAAGAAAAGAGATATTGAAAACAAGTGCAATAATCAATAAAAATGAAAACAGAAAACATTAGACAAAAGTCAGTGATACAAAAAGTTTGTTCTCTGAAAAAATAAAATAAAATTGATAAAACACTACCAAGACACAAATTGAAAAAAGAGAGAAGACACAAATCACCAATGGAAGGAATGTAACAGAAGATTTCACTGAAGACTGCAGCCACTAAAAAAATAATAAGGGAATATTATGAACAGCTTTTTACTAAGAACTTTGACAACTTAACTAACTTAAGCATTTCCTCAAAAAATACAAACAGCCAAAGCTTAACCGAGATGGAATTGATAATCAAATAGAACTATAATTATAGAGAAATTGACTCATTATTAAACACTTCTGAAAGATAAATTTCCAGGCCCAAATAATTTCATTAGAAAATTCTACCAAACATTTAAAGATTAACATCAATTTTATATAATTTCTTTCATAATGAAAGGGAATATGTTCCGATTCAATTTATGAGCCTGTTATCACTCTGATATCAAAATCTAACAAAGAGAGTACAGTAAGAAGATAACTACTGAACATTATATCTCATGAACTTAGATGCAAATTTCTCAACATATTTGCAAACTGAATCCAACATTATGTAAAGTGAATTATATTCTATAACCTAGTGGAATTTTCACTAGTTATGAAATATATTAAAATAAATCTGCCAAAATCCAGAACACTGACAACCCTAAATGTTGGGTAGAATATGAATATGAAACAGCAGGATCTCTCATACATTACTGATGGAATGCAAAATGGTACACCCACATTGAATCAGCTTGTTAGTGTTTTTACAAAACTAAACATAACTTACTATGTGATCCAGTAATTGTAAACCTTGGTATTTACCCAAATGAGTTCAAAATTGATGTCCACACACAAAATCATGCACATGTATATTTATGGCAGCTTAATGCATAATTGCCAAAATTTGCAAATAACCAAGATGTCTTTCAGTAGTTGAATAAACTGTTGTAATCTAGACAATGGAATAGTATTGAGTGATAAAAAGAAACGAGGTAGTAAGCCATGAAAAGACAAGGAGGAACCTTAAAGCCATATTACTAAGTGAGTGAAGCCAATCTGAAAAGGCTATATACTGGATCATTCCCAGTATATGACATTCTGGGAAAGGCAAAACTATAAAAACAGGAAATAGATAAGTGATTACCAAGGATTAGGGAGGAGTTAGAGTAAATTCTAATGTAAACCATGGACTTTGGGTGATAGTGATATATCAATGTAGGTTTATCAGTTACAACAAATGTATCACTCTGGTGGGGATTGTTAATAATGAGGAGGCTATGCATTCAGGGCTGCAGGTGGGGCAGGTACCTGGGAAATCTCTGTACTCTCTGCTCAATTTTGCTGTGAACATAAACTTCTCCAAAAAATAAAACCTTTTCTTTAGAATTACTATGTTTAAATGGACTATTCAGGCTCTTTTTTTCATTCCATATGAATTTTAGCATATTTTTGTAATTCTATGAAAAATGACATTGATAATTTGATAGAAATTGCATTAAATCTGTATATTGCTTTGGGCAGTATGGTCATTTTAATGATATTGATTCTTCCAACCCAAGAGCATGAGATTTTATTTCCATTTGTTTGTGTCATCTATGATTTCTTTCATCCGTGTTTTGTAGTTTTCCTTGAAGATATCTTTCATCTGTTTGATTAAATGTACTCAAGTATTTTATTGTTTTGTGGCTACTGTAAATGGGATTGAGTCCTTGATTTGATTCTCAGCTTGAACATTATTGGTTTATAGAAATGCTACTAAATTTTGTACATTGATTTTGTATCCTGAAACTTTACTGAATTTATTTATCAGGTCTAGGAGTCTTTGAAGTAAGAGTCTTTGGAGTAGTCTTTAAGATTTTCTAGATATAAGATCATGTCATCTATGAACAGAGAAAAATTGACTTCTTCTTTTCCAATTTAGTCACTTTTTATTTCTTTATTTTGCCTGATTACTCTGGCTAGGACTTCTGATACTATGTTGAATAGGAGTGGTGATAGTGGGTCAAAGCAATACTGAGCAAAAATAACAAAGCTGGAGGTATCACATTACCTGACTTGAAATTATGCCACAAGGCTATAGTAACCAAAAATTGCATAGTGCTGGTGCAAAAATAGACACATAGGTAAATAAAACACAATGAATAATGCAAAATTAAAATTATATACCTACAAACAACTGATCACTGACAAAGTTGACAAAAGTATGCAGTTGGGAAAGGACCCCCTATTCAATAAATGGTGCTGGGAAAATTGGATAGTCAAATACATAAGAATGAAACTGTGCCCCTATCCCTCACCATATACAAAAATTATCTCAAGGTGGATTAAAGAACCTCAAGGTGGATTAAAGACTTAAATGTAAGAACTCAAACTATTAAAATCCCAGAAAGAAACCTAGGGAAAAATCTTCTGTATATTGGCTTAGGCAAAGAAATTATGACTAAGACCTTAAAAGCAAATTCAACAAAAACAAAAATAGACACATGGGACTTAACTAAATTAAAGAGTATCTGCACAGCAAAAGAAACAATAAACAGAGCAAACAGACAACCTACAGAACGTGAGAAAACATTTGCAAACCCTGCATCTGACAGATGACTAATCTTCAGAACCTATAAGTAACTTAACACGAGAAAAAAAAAAAAAGATAATTCATTAAAACATAGGGAAAGGACATGAACAGATATTTCCCAAAATAAGACGTACAAGCAGCCAATAAACATAAAAAAAAGTTCAGTTATCACTAATCACAAGAGAAATGCACATTAAAACCACAAGGAAATACCATCTCACACTAGTTAGAATAGCTATTACTAAAAGCAAAAAACAACAGATGTTGACAAGGATGCAGATAAAAGAGAATGCTTATATATTATTGGTGGAGATGCAAATTAGTACAACCTCTATGGAAAACAGTATGGAGATTTCTTAAAGGACTAAAAAGAGAACTGCCATTAAACCCAAGAATCCCACTACTGGGTATGTACCCAGAGGAAAATATAGAATTACAGCAAAAATACCTGTGCAGTAGTATGCTCATTACTCACTATTTAGAATAACAAAGTCATGGAATCAACTGAAGTATCCATCAAAGGATGACTGAATAAAGAAAATGTGGTATATATACCATGGAATACTATGCAGCCATAAAAAAGTGTCTTTTGCAGAAACATGAATGGAGCTGGACTCCATATCATAAGTAAAATAACTTAGAAAGTCCCAAACCCCATATTCTCACTTACAAGTAGGAGTTAAGCAATGGGTACACATGGACATACAGAGGAAAATAATAGGCACTGGGGACTTCAAAAGGGAGGTGAGGGTTGAAAAGTTACCTATTCTATACAATATTCACTATCCCAGTGATAAGCACATTTGAAACTCAAACCTCACAATTATATGATAAAATCATCTAACAGAACTGCATATGTACCTTTGGAATCTACAAAAGTTTAATAGTTTAATAAAAATTACTAAAAATCAAGTTGTTATATTACCATATTAATAAACTAAAAAAAAATTGTATGGTTATAATGATTACTGCAAAAAATGTGTTTAAAAATTCCAAAATATATTTATGATAAAAATGATCAAAAAGTTAAAAGTGAGGGGAATCTCCACAACTTGATTCATTTAATGTGCTCTCAGCTAACATCTTATTTAATAGCAAAAGATTGAATGTGTTTCCCTAAGATTTGGAATAGGATAAATCTGTTCACCCACCAGTTTTATTCAACATAGTAGTTCTAGCTAGTAAAATAAAGCAGTAAAAAATATAAAATAATACAGACTAAAAGTAGGAAAAAATAGTCAATATTTGCAGATAACATGATTGTCTACACAGTAAATCCCAAGAAACCTTTTGGGATTTAAGAAAAAAAAAAAAACCCACCAAGAATGGAAGAGTTAAGTTCATCAAGGTCAAATGATAGAAGATGAACAGGTAAAAAATAATCTAATATCTAGCTACTAAAAAGGAACATATGCAAACCAAAATTAAAAACATAATTCCATTTACAATTGCTCCAAAAAATGAAATATTTAAGTGTACACTTAACAAATCATATATAGGAATTATATGCTCAAAATCAGAAAATGCTAATGACGGAATTTTTAAAAACTAAATAGAGATAGTGTGTTTATATTGAAAAGATTGAATGTAATAAAGATGTCAATTATCCTAAATTTATCTAATTCCTTTATGGCAATTTTATCTAAATCACAGTACAGTTACTTTGTAGACTAGCTTATTCTGCACTGCAAAGGCACAGGCTCTAGAATAGCTAAAACCAATCAAAAATTATAACTACAGTAATTTTTCAAGACATAGTAAAATATGATATAAATAGAAACAGACCAGGCATCATGGCTCACACCTATAATCTTAACACTTTGAGAGGTGGAGGCAGGCAGATCACTTGAGGTCAGGAGCTCAAGACCAGCCTGGCCAACATGGTGAAACCCCAATTCTGATTTAAAAAAAAAAAAAATAGCTGGGCATGGTGGCAAGTGCCTATAGTCCTAGCTACTCAGGAGACTGAGGCAGGAGAATCACTTGAACCCAGGAGGTGGAGGTTGCAGTGAGGTAAGATCCTGCCACTACATTCCAGCCTGGGTAACAGAGCAAGAGAAAAAAGGAGAAGGAGAAGGAGAAGGAGAAGGAGAAGGAAGAAAGGAAGGAAAAAATAAAAAAAGAAAAGAAAAGAAAAAGTGTAAATAGAAACAACAAACAATTGAAAAGCATGGGGATGAAGCTAGAGTGTAGAGTTTTTATTAGTTATTTTTGTTTGTTGATTAGTTTGTTTTATATGCAAACCGTGTTAAGTTGTTATCAGGTTAAAATAGTGGGTTATAAGATGATATTTGCAAGCCTCATGATAACCTCAAACCCAAAAACATATAATGGATACACAAAAGAACAAAAAGGAAGACACTAAAGCATATCACCAGAGAAAATCACCCTCTCTAAAAGGAAGGCAGGAAGGAAAGAAGGAAGGAAGAGAGGACCACAAAACAAACAGAAAACAAATAACAAAATGGCGGTAGTAAGTCCTTACTTATTAATAATAACATGGAATGTAAATAGACTAAACTCTCCAATCAACAAACAGTTGCTTAATGGATAAATAAACACTGAATCATCTGTTGCCTGTAAGAAACACACTTCACCTGTAAAGACAATTGACTGAAAATAAAGGGATGGAAAAAGATACCCCATGCCAATGGAAACCAAAAAAGAGCAGGAGTTACTATACTTATATCAGACAAAATATATTTCAAGACAAGAACTATAAGAAGAGACAAAGAAGGTCAATACATAATAATAAGAGGGTCAATTCAGCAAGAGAATATAACAATTTAAAAAATATATGCACCCAACATTGGAGCACTCAGATAAAAAGGCAAATATTATTAGAGCTAGAGAGAGAAATAGATTCAAATACTATAACAGGTGAAGATTGCAACACCCTGCTTTCAGCAATGAACAGATCTTCCAGGCAGAAAATCAACAAAGAAACTTTGAACTTTATCTACACTATAGACCAAATGGAGCTAATAGATACAGAACATGTTGGCTGCAGAATACATTTTCTTTATCTCAGCATATGGATCACTCCCAAAGATAGACCATATGTTATGTCACAAAACAAGTCTCAAAACATTCAAAAAATTGAAATAATATAAAGCATCTTCTCTCACCACAATGGAATAAAGTTATAAATCAATAACAAGAGAAATTTTGGAAACTATGCAAATACATGGAAATTGAACAATAGGTTTCTGAGTGACCAGTGGGTTCATAAAGAAATTAAGAAGGAAATTGAAACAAATGATAATGGAAACACAACATACCTAAACCTATGGATACAGCAAAGGCAGTACTAAGAGGGAAGTTTATAGCTATAAGTACCTACATCAATAAAGAAGAAAAAACTTCCAGTAAGCAACCTAATGATGCATCTTAAAGAACTTGAAAAAGAGCCCAGGGTGGCGGCTCACACCTGTAATTCCAGCACTTTGGGAGGCTGAAGTGAGCGGATCACTTGAGGCCAAGAGTTCAAGACCAACCTGGGCAACATGGTGAAACCCTATCTCTACTAAAAATACAGAAATTAGCCAGGTGTGGTGGCATGAGCCTGTAATCCCAACTACTCAGGAAGCTGAGGCATGAGAATTGCTTGAACCTGGGAGGCAGAGGTTGCAGTGAGCCAAGATCATGCAGCTGCACTCCAGCCTGGGTGACAGAGTGAGACCCTGTCTCAAAAAGAACAAAACAACAACAGCAACCACAACAAAGCCCTTGAAAAGGAAGAGCAAGCCAAACCCAAAATTAGATCATGGGAGAAATAAATGAAATTAAAATTAAGCAAACAATAGAGAAGATCAATGAAACAAAAAGTTGGTTTTATGAAAAATTAAACGAAATTGACAAACCTTTAGCCAGACTAAGAAAAAAAAGAGAAGATTCAAATAAATCACAGATGAAAAAGGAGACATTACAAGTGATACCACAGAACTTCAAAGATTATTAGTGGCTACTACACAAAACTATATGCCAATAAATTGGAAAATCTAGAAGAAATGGACAAATTTCTAGACAAATACAACCTACCAAAATTGAACCATGAAGAAATCTAAAACCTGAATAGACCAATAGCAAGTAATGAGATCAAAGCCACAATAAAAAGTCTCCCCAGTAAAGAAAAACCTAGGAGCTGAAGAATTCACTGGCATAATTCACTGATGAATTATGTCAGACATTTAAACAAGAACTAACTCCATTCTTACTTAAATGAATCCACAAAATAGAGGAGGACGCAATTCTTCCAAACTCATTGTATGACACCTGTATTACCCTGATGCCAAAACCGGAGAGAGACACAACAAAGGAAAGAAAATGATAGGCCAACATCTCTGATTAATATTGCTGCAAAAATTCTCAACAAAATACTAGCAAATTGAATTCAACAATACACTTAAAAGATAATTCATTGTGACCAAGTGGGACTTATTCCTGGGATTCAAGGATGATCCATCATATACAAATCAATAAATGTGAGGCATCATATCAACAGAATGAAGGACAAAAGCCATATGACCATTTCAATTGATGACGGAAAAACATGTAATAATATTTAACATTCCTTCATGATAAAATCCTCAAAAAACTGGGTATTGAAGCAATATACTTCAACATAATAAAAGCCATATATGGCAGACCCACAATTTGTATTATACTGAGTGGGTAAAAGCTGAAAGTCTTTCCTCTAAGATCTGGAACATGACAAGGATGCCCATTTTCACCACTGTTATTCAACATAATGCTGAAAGTCCTAGTTTGAGCAAACAGACAAGAGAAAAAAACAAAGGGCATCCAAATTGGAAAGGAAGAAATTGAAGTATCCTTGTTTGCAGACAATATATTCTTATATTTTGAAAAACCCAAAGACTCCACTAAAATTAGAACTGATAAACAAATTCAGCAAAGTTGCAGGATACAAAGTCAACACACAAAAATAAGTAGCATTTCTATATGCCAACAGTGAAAGATCTGAAAAAAAAATCAAAAAGTAATCCCATTTACAATAGCCACACATAAAACTAAATACCAAGGAATTAACTGAACTAAAGAAGAAAAATCTTTTAAAGAGAACTGTAAAACACTGATGAAAGAAACTGAAGAGGAATAATTTGAAAGGAGCTCATTCCCGTGGGATTTTTAACAAAGATTTTAGAGAAGAACATAGTTTGACCTAAAACTTGAAATTTGAATAGGGATTCAATAGTTGATAGAAGTGAGGTGAATAAAAGAAAACTTTCCAAGACAAGACAGGGCTATCTCAGTGAAAGATTTTTTTTATTATTATTATACCTTAAGTTGTAGGGTGCATGTGCATAATGTGCAGGTTTGTTACATATGTATACTTGTGCCATGTTGGTGTGCTGCACCCATCAACTCGTCAGCACCCATCAACTCGTCATTTACATCAGGTATAACTCCCAATGCAATCCCTCCCCTTCCCATCATAGGCCCCAGTGTGTGATGTCCCCCTTCCAGAGTCCAAGTGATCTCATTGTTCAGTTCCCACCTATGAGTGAGAACATGCGGTGTTTGCCTTCTGTTCTGTGATAGTTTGCTAAGAATGATGATTTCCAGTTTCATCCATGTCCCACAAAGGACACGAACTCATCCTTTTTATGGCTGCATAGTATATCTCCCATGGTGTATATGTGCCACATTTTCTTTTTTTTTTTTTTGAGACGGAGTCTCTGTGTCACCCAGGGCTGGAGGCAGGGAGCTGATCTCGCTCACTGCAAGCTCCGCCTCCCAGGTTCAGGCCATTCTCCTGCCTCAGCCTCCGAGTAGCTGGGACTACAGGCGCTCACCACCACGCCTCGGGCTAGTTTTTGTATTTTTAGTAGAGACGGGTTTCACCATGTTAGCCAGGGATGGTCTCGATCTCTGACCTCGCGGATCCACTCACTGCCTCCCAGTGCTGGGATTACAGGCTTGAGCCACCGCGACCCGCCAATGTGCCACATTTCTTAATCCAGTCTGTCACTGATGAACATTTGGGCTGATTCCAAGTCTTTGCTATTGTGAAGAAAAGCACAATAAACATTATCGGTGTGCATGTGTCTTTATAGCAGCATGATTTATAATCCTTTTGGGTATATACCTGTAATGGGATGGTTGTCATATATACATCTAGTTCTAGATCCTTGAGAAGTTATACTGTTTTCCATAATGGTTGAACTAGTTTACAATCCCACCAACAGTGTAAAAGTGTTCCTATTTCTCCACATCCTCTCCAGCACCTGTTGTTTCCTGACTTTTAATGATTGCCACTTAACTGGTGTGAGATGGTATCTCATTGTGGTTTTGATTTGCATTTGATGGCCAGTGATGATGAGCATTTTTTCATGTGTCTGTTGGCTGTGGCTGAATGTTCTCTTTTGAGAAATGTCTGTTCATATCCTTTTGCCCACTTTTGATAAGGTTGTTTGTTTTTCTCTCTTTATAAATTTGTTTGAGTTCTTGTAGGTTCTGCAGGATATTAGCCCTTTGTCAGATGAGTAGATTGCAAAAATTTTCTCCCATTCTGTAGGCTGCCTGTTCCCGATGGTAGTTTTGCTGTGCAGAAGCTCTTTAGTTTAATGAGATCCCATTTGTCAATTTTGGCTTTTGCTGCCGTTGCTTTTGGTGTTTCTTAAGGGGAAAATAGGTAATATGGTGAATGGAGTTTAATGACTGTGAATGATGGAGTGTAAATTGAAGCTGAAATGTGAGATTGAGAAGACATAGTTCTGGGTTTTTTAAATGTAGGATTTTCTTAGTTGTCAGAAATGTATGCCAATTGTTCACAAACATTTTCAGTCTCATTCCATGTTACAGGATTGACTTGGGTAAGTAGCTGCTAAAGCAGAGACTTTATTTTTTTTGACCAGTTTGCATCTAAGTGAGGCCATATGACCGGTTCTTAACAATGGAATTTGAAGGGTGATGTGTGTCACTTCCAGTCTAGCATGGTCACCAAAATAAAAGCTTTCTTTACCATCTTCTTCCCAGTTCTTGGCCAAAGAGAAAAGGATTCTGAAGTCCTAGCAGAAGATACTGCCAAAAGATGGAAGCCTGTGTTCTTGGTTACCCTACCTAGTAATAAAAGCAATTTCAACTTTATTCTGATAGTCTACTGAATGCCTTACAGGAAACAAACTCAAACAGTATTGCAGAAGAAGGCTGGCTCTGATGTCAGGGACAGACTGTTGAGACAATTAGCTAAAAGTAGGGAAACTACTAAGGAAGGTATTAAACTAATTCTAACAGAGCTGGGAAGTGTAAAATTAAGGAAGTGGCATAAGAAAGGAGAGAATCAGCGAACAGGTGCAAACACAATTATTAGAGGTAGAACTGATAGGACTGGTTGGACTTGGGGGATGAGTGAGAATGAAGAGTGTAAAAGAAACACCGGAGATATCTTGTCTCTGTGACCAGCACATAAAAGTCATAGGCTAGAATATTTTGGCTTAACTTACTATATTGGCTGATTATAAGTGCTGCCAAAAGACTCACTGCCTCTTGAGTAGCCTCAAGAGACTGAATTCTTCACTACTCAAATGTCCACAAGGATGGCAAATGACCATTTGCTAAAGATGTTATAAAGGGCTTTTTCCATGAGGAACAGATTCTTGTAAAAATCTAACTTCTTAAGTTTCTGACAATTTAAAGTTTTATAATTTAGCAATTATACTGGGTGGTATTTATATTTCAATAATTTATATGAAAAAATTAAGGTAAATTTCAAATAACAGAAATGTATAGACAATAAATCATTTGATGTCGTGTTCATGACTGCCCACTGTAAACAAACAGATCCTCCCTTATGCCAAATGATTCTAGTGACTCATGAGCATGGCAGAGTTCTGTTGTCTGTAGGCTTGAGGTATTATCATTATCCTTTAGTTTTAGTTCATGAGTATTCAGGAATTACATTCACATTTTGACTAACATTTAGCACTATCTACATCATCTAATTAATAAAACGTTCTTATAATGATGAACAATTATAAATTTTAGATGCGGCACACACATTTTCTGTTGTTTTTTTCATAAAGTAATTACCAAAATATGTTTTGTGATTTCCATTCAGTGTACAGTTTATATTTTACAATATAACCTTCAATGTTCCAAATTTTACTATTTCTCTTTACAACCTCTTCCTCATTCTTCACAGAGTCTTTTATTTCTCTACCTGTGAAATTTCATCTACTGCAGAATAGCATTGTTTCCACATTATATAGTGTCAGGAACTACATAGATCTGTACATTATTGCTTCTGTGAGTGCATATTTTGTGTCCACTGCTGATTTGCATGGAGTCTGCTGTCACTTTGTTCTTCATGTATAGTTTTTTTTGTTTGTTTGTTTGTTTTGTTTTTCATTCTTGACAGCTGCTTCAATAGCACTTTGCCATTGGATTGGCCATGATGAGGAAAAGATGCTACATGTTCAGATTCTGATGACACAGCAAATTGCAAATTGCCCATTGGCAAAATGAAGTCTATTGCTGGCAAATAGTCTCTGGAATTTTGTAATAGGCAATCTGGGCATTACTGTATTCCAGCACAGCAGATGCTGTTGTGTGTAACAGTTCCATTTTCTAGTAGTCAGAATGGTAATCAGCCACAGCAAGGTATTTATGACTGCCCACTGTCAACAAACACATCTTTCCCTTACTCTAAGTGACTCTGGTAATTCATGAGCATAGCAGAGTTATGTTGGCTATAGGCTTGAGATATTGCCATTACCTTTATAAATTCCACATTTATATTTCTCTGAAGTTTCATTAGTTGGTGATATGGAGTTTCTCTAGTGTTGGCGATACAAGAAAAATCATTTCTTAGCCAATAAAAGCATTGGTTTTAATGAAATAACATATTTTAAATTATATAATTTTCCTATGAAGGTTTAGTATAACCACAGTTTGCTTCAAAGGTTAGAAATCTTTTACAGCAATCAAGATACTATGTGAGAAAACTGTTCTTATGCCTTTATGTAAGAACTTTAAAGCTTGATAGAAATAAACTTAGATGCTTTAATTCAAAATGGATAAATATTATATATTTCTTTTTTTAATTATACTTTAACTTCTAGGGTACATGTGCACAATGTGCAGGTTTGTTACATATGTATACATGTGCCATGTTGGTGTGCTGAACCCCTTAACTCGTCATTTGCAAGCTATCCTAAATATATATGCACCCAATACAAGAGCACCCAGATACATAAAGCAGGTCCTTAGAGACCTACAAAGAGACTTAGACTTCAACACAATAATAGTGGGAGACTTTAACACCCCACTGTCAACATTAGACAGATCAACGAGACAGAAAGTTAACAAGGATATCCAAGAATTGAACTCAGCTCTGCACCAAGCAGACCTAATAGACATCTACAGAACTCTCCACCCCAAATCAACAGAATATACATTCTTCTCTGCACCACATCACACTTATTCCAAAATTGACCGCATAGTTGGAAGTAAACCACTCCTCAGCAAATGTAAAAGAACAGAAATTATAACAAACTGTCTCTCAGACCACAGTGCAATCAAACTACAACTCAGGATTAAGAAACTCACTCAATCCTTTGGGTATATACCCAGTAATGGGATGGTTGGGTCATATGGTACTTCTAGTTCTAGATCCTTGAGGAATCGCCATACTGTTTTCCATAATGGTAGGCCCCGGTGTATGATGTTCCCCTTCCTGAGTCCAAGTGATCTCATTGTTCAGTTCCCACCTATGAGTGAGAACATGCGGTGTTTGGTTTTCTGTTCTTGCAATAGTTTGCTGAGAATGATGGTTTCCAGCTGCATCCATGTCCGTACAAAGGACACAAATTAATCCTTTTTTATGGCTGCGTTGTATTCCATGGTGTATATGTGCCACATTTTCTTAATACAGTCTATCACTGATGGACATTTGGGTTGGTTCCAAGTCTTTGCTATCATGGGGAGGGGGGAGGGGGGAGGGATTGCATTAGGAGTTATACCTGATGTAAAGGACGAGTTGATGGGTGCTGACGAGTTTATGGGTGCAGCACGCCAACATGGCACAAGTATACATATGTAACAAACCTGCACGTTATGCACATGTACCCTAGAACTTAAAGTATTATTATAATAATAATAATAATAATAATAATAATAATAAAGCAACTCACTCAAAACCACTCAACTACATGGAAACTGAACAACCTGCTCCTGAATGACTACTGGGTACATAAAAAAATGAAGGCAGAAATAAAGATGTTCTTTGAAACCAATGAGAACAAAGACACCACATACCAGAATCTCTGGGAAACATTTAAAGCAATGTGTAGAAGGAAATTTATAGCACTAAATGCCTATAAGGGAAAGCAGGAAAAATCTAAAATTGACACCCTAACATCATAATTAAAAGAACTAGAAAAGCAAGAGCAAACACATTCAAAAGCTAGCAGAAGGCAAGAAATAACCAAGATCAGAGCAGAACTGAAGGAGATAGGGACACAAAAAAAAACCTTCAAAAAATCAATGAATTCAGGAGCTGGTTTTTTGAAAAGATCAACAAAATTGATAGACCGCCAGCAAGACTAATAAAGAAGAAAAGAGAAGAACCAAATCGATGCAATAAAAAATGATAAAGGGTATATCACCACTGATCCCACAGAAATACAAACTGCCATCAGAGAATACTATAAACACCTCTATGCAAATAAACTAGAAAATCTAGAAGAAATGAATAAATTCCTGAACACATACACACTCCAAAGACTAGACCAGGAAGAAGTTGAATCCCTGAATAGACCAATAACAGGCTCTGAAATTGAGGCAATTATTAATAGCCTACCAACCAAAAAAAGTCCAGGACCAGATGGATTCACAGCCGAATTCTACTAGAGGTTCAAAGAGGAGTTTGTACCATTCCTTCTGAAGCTATTCCAATCAATAGAAAAAGAGAGAATCCTCCCTAACTCGTTTTATGAGGCCAACATCATCCTGATACCAAAGGCTGGCAGAGACACAACAACAAAAAAAGAGAATTTTAGACCAATATCCCTGATGAACATCGATGAGAACATCGATTCAAACATCGATGCTCAATAAAATACTGGCAAACCAAATCCAGCAGCACATTACAAAGCTTAACCATCATGATCAAGTTGGCTTCATCCCTGGGACACAAGGCTGGTTCAACAATACACAAATCAATAAACGTAATCCAGCATATAAACAGAACCAAAGACAAAAAACAAATGATTATTTCAATAGATGCAGAAAAGGCCTTTGACAAAATTCAGTAGCCCTTCATGCTAAAAACTCTCAATAAATTCGGTATTGATTGGACGTATCTCAAAATAATAAGAGCTATTTATGACAAATCCACAGCCAATATCATACTGAATGGGCTAAAACTGGAAGCATTGCATGGCAAGGACTTCGTGTCTAAAACACCAAAAGCAACAGCAACAAAAGCCAAAATTGACAAATAGGATCTAATTAAAATAAAGAGCTTCTGCACAGCAAGAGAAACTACCATCAGAGTGAACAGGCAACCTACAGAATGGGAGAAAATTTTTGCAATCTACTCATCTGACAAAGGGCTAATATCCAGAACCTACAAAGAACTCAAACAAATTTACAAGAATAAAACAAACAACCTTATCAAAAAGTGGGCAAAGGATATGAACAGACATTTCTCAAAAGAACACATTCATACAGCCAACAGACACATGAAAAAATGCTCATCATCACTGGACATCAGAGAAATGCAAATCAAAACCACAATGAGATACCATCTCACACCAGTTAGAATGGCAATCATTGAAAAGTCAGGAAACAACAGGTGCTAGAGGGGATGTGGAGGAATAGAAACACTTTTACAGTGTTGGTGGGATTGTAAACTAGTTCAACCATTATGGAAAACAGTATGGCGATTCTTCAAGGATCTAGAACTAGAAATACCATATGACCCAGCCATCCCATTACTGGGTATATACCCAAAGGATTATAAATCATGCTGCTATAAAGACACATGCACACATATGTTTATTGTGGCACTATTCACAATAGCAAAGACTTGGAATCAACCCAAATGTCCATCAATGACAGACTGGATTAAGAAAATGTGGCACATATACACCATGGAATACTAAGCAGCCATAAAACGGATGAGTTCATGTCCTTTGTAGGGACATGGATGCAGCTGGAAACCATCATTCTCAGCAAACTATCACAAGAACAGAAAACCAAACACCGCATGTTCTCACTCATAGGTGGGAACTGAACAATGAGATCACTTGGACTCGGGAAGGGGAACATCACACACTGGGGCCTATTATGGGGAGGAGTGAGGAGGGAGGGATGGCACTGGGAGTTATACCTGATGTAAATGACGAGTTGATGGGTGCTGACGAGTTGATGGGTGCAGCACACCAACATGGCACAAGTATACATATGTAACAAACCTGCACGTTGTGCACATGTACCCTAGAACTTAAAGTATAATAAAAAAAAAAAGGAAAAAAAAGAATTCTGAATTTATGCCTTTCTGTTTCTTAACTTCACAATTTTAAATACTCCATAATTTTAAATACAGTTTAATTTCACAACTAAATACACACACTATACGTTCTAGTTTATTGCTCTGGAATCCAAGGCAGATTTCTATTATAAGCACCCTCAATTTTTCTCAGCTGGAATTTGGGATGCTGTAATCTGAAGAAACATGATTATGACTTCATCTAACAGCTAATTTCTTAAATATTTTAGCACATTTAGAAATATTTTCTTTGTTTCCAGAGGTCTGTTTATTTAAAGGCAGAAGAGTGAGTGTGGTAAACACATTGTACTTCCAAATTTTGAATGCCAAAGCAATAACTAGTTTGTATGTTTTTAAGCAGACTAAAAACTCATTCTGCTGCCTTGTTGCTGTTCATTTTCATTTTGTTTTTATTTTTTCTAAAGCAGTTAACCAGCTGCACCCTCACTGAGCCTAGAAGGTACAGTCTCATATATGAAAACACTTGTAACATGGTAAGAATATTCTAGTTTTAGGAATAGTAGTTTTAATTGGGTTCAAAATACCTATAATTGTATAAATTTAAATAAATATTTCCTACTGTTTTAATAAATTATTATTCATCTAATTTATTTAATTTCTATCTTTGGATTCTCATTTCACCAAAGCAGGAAATTTCTGTTATTCAAATATAATAAAACTAAAAACAATATAAAATTATAAATAAAAATAGGTATGACTAAAATCAATGTAATAATTAAATTTTCTATCTTATACTCTACCATAAAGCCAAATTGTACAATCTTCCATTATCTCTAAGTTTTCTGAAATCCTCAGTTCTCCCATAACTCACCATTATCCTGTAACTATGCACACTGTCAACAAACATCAGGGACCATCTCTTTTTCCTCTCACATTCTTCTTTCCTGATCTTTTAGCTTTCAGCCCTGCATGCTTCCAAGATACCTAGAGAGTTAACTGAAATCCTTTTTATCTAATATGGATTCAGCAACAAAGATTGACTTGGTAATTCTGAAGTATCACTGACCTAATATATCAACTTAATTGAGCCATTTAGTCACTAAATTCACTACCCCAAACAAAACAAAAAATCAAGTCAGTAAACAAAATAATTATAGTAAGATAAAATAAATTGATAAACAAAAACTTTAAAAGTACAAAGAAGGCAAACTCATTGTCCTGATTATCTTTGTAATTTTGGACTAAGGGCTATACATTTTGCTAAAGAGAAATGCAGCACTTTCTTCTGGACTTATTCCCTTTACTTGGATTCATATAATAATTTTCCAGCTTGATTCTAATGATTCTATTTATCCCTTTTAACACATTTCTTCTCAATTAAATACTTATTTCTTTCCAACCAATTTATGGGTAAGCACCCCAAAATACACATGTACAATTTGGCTAGCACTGGAAACAAAAACAGCAAAAGAGATTGCCTTTGCAAATTTAATTTTGAATTTTAATTGATATTTACACCATTGTGGCCAAAATTTGGATTACTGAAATACTTGGCATTTTGAGTGTTGGGAATTCTAAAAAGAAAGTAAATTACACTATATATCTGTTAGACTAGAAGTGATACACATCACCATTTAAATTCCATTATTTTATACCTTAAAACAGAATAAAGAGTTTTGAATTGTAGTTCAGTATAAACCTAAAAAAAATAATTTTCAAAATTCTTTTAAATTAGTCACTTATGGTAGAGAAACGTCATCCATGCTGTTTGCATATATGGACAGCATGGCATTCTACTTTGCATCCTACAAAGACTACTCATTAATGCCAGGAAATTAACCTGCCCCTTAAATTTTAAGCTATGTTTTGTTAATGCAAAAATTATGTTGATTTTGTGAATCTCACGCTTTCAGAAAGTACTGTTGTTATTCTTGTCTGTATTAATTTCAAAGAAGACTTAAGCAGGGAATAAACTTGTAATTGTGGTTCAACTCAACTATGTATTTAAAATCTTTTTCTTTCACTTAGTAATGGAATATTGTTAAACGTCAGTGTTTATTATGGCATGGATGACAGCAGTCTTTGTAGCATGTGTCTTTATAGCAGCATGATTTATAATCCTTTGGGTATATACCCAATAATGAGATGGCTGGGTCAAATGGTATTTGTAGTTCTAGATCCTTGAGGAATCGCCACACTGTTTTCCACAATGATCAAAGTAGTTTGAAGTCCCACCAACAGTGTAAAATTGTTCCTATTTCTCCACATCCTCTCCAGCACCTGTTATTTCCTGACTTTTCAATGATTGCCATTCTAACTGGTGTGAGATGGTATCTCATTGTAGTTTTGATTTGCATTTCTCTGATGGCCAGTGATAATGAGGATTTTTTCATGTGTCCATTGGCTGCATAAATGTCTTCTTTTAAGAAGGGTCTGTTCATATCCTTTTTTTTTTTTTTTTTTTTTTTTTTTTGAGATGGAGTGTCGCTCTGTAGCCCAGGCTGGAGTGCAGTGGCCGGATCTCAGCTCACTGCAAGTTCCGCCTCCCGGGTTCATGCCATTCTCCGGCCTCAGCCTCCCGAGTAGCTGGGACTACAGGTGCTGCCACCTCACCCGGCTATTTTTTGTATTTCTTAGTAGAGACAGGGTTTCACCGTGTTAGCCAGGATGGTCTCGATCTCCTGACCTCGTGATCCGCCCATTTCGGCCTCCCAAAGTGCTGGGATTACAGGCTTGAGCCACCGCGCCCGGCCTGTTCATATCCTTTGCCCACTTTTTGATGGGGTCGTTTTATTTTTTCCTGTAAATTTGTATAAATTCTTTGTAGATTCTGGATATTAGCTCTTTGTGGGATGGGTAGATTGTAAAAATTTTCTCCCATTCTGTAGGTTACCTGCTCACTCTGATGGTGGTTTCTTTTGCTGTGCAGAAGCTCTTCAGTTTAATTAGATCCCATTCGTTTATTTTGGCTTTTGTTGCCATTGCTTTTGGTATTTGAGTCATGAAGTTCTTGCCCATGACTATGTCCTGAATGGTATTGCCTAGGTTTTCTTCTAGGGTTTTTATGATATTAGGTCTAACATTTAAGTCTCTAATCCATCTTGAATTAATTTTCGTATAAGGAGTAAGGAAAGGATCCAGTTTCAGCTTTCTACTTATGGCTAGCCAGTTTTCCCAGCACCATATATTCAATAGGGAATCCTTTCCCCATTTCTTGTTTTTCTCAGGTTTGTCAAAGATCAGATGGCTGTAGATGTGTAGTATTATTTCTGAGGACTCTGTTCTGTTCCATTGGTCTATATCTCTGTTTTGGTACCAGTACCATGCTGTTTTGGTTACTGTAGCCTTGTAGTATAGTTTGAAGTCAGGTAGCATGATCCCTCCAGCTTTGTTCTTTTGACTTAGGACTGTCTTAGCAATGTGGGCTCTTTTTTGGTTCTATATGAACTTTAAAACAGTTTTTTTCCAATTCTGTGAAGAAAGTCATTGGTAGCTTGATAGGGATGGCATTGAATCTATAAATTGCCTTGGGCAGTATGGCCATTTTCACGATATTTATTCTTCCTTTCCATGAGCATGGAATGTTCTTCCATTTGTTTGTGTCCTCTTTTATTTCACTGAGCAGTGGTTTGTAGTTCTCCTTGAAGAGGTCCTTTACATCTCTTGTAAGTTAGATTCCTAGGTATTTTATTCTCTTTGAAGCAGTTGTGAATGGAAGTTCATTCATGATTTGGCTCTCTGTCTGTCAGTGGTATATAAGAATGCTTGTGATTTTTGCCGGTTAATTTTGTATCCTGAGACTTTGCTGAAGTTTCTTATCAGCTTAAGGAGATTTTGGGCTGAGATGATGGGGTTTTCTAAATATACAACCATGTCATCTGCAAACAGAGACAATTTGACTTCTTCTTTTCCTAACTGAATACCCTTGATTTCTTTCTCTTGCCTGATTGCCCTAGCCAGAACTTCCAACACTATGTTGAATAGGAGTGGTGAGAGAGGGCATCCCTGTCTTGTGCCAATTTTCAAAGGGAATGCTTCCAGTTTTTGCCCATTCAATTATTTCTACAACATCTTACCTGTGTAACTTTGAATGAATAAATTATACTTTTAAATCACAGATTTCTCAGTGTTGAAATATTAATAGCTGTAAAACTTACTTTTAGAGTTATTGAGTAAATTAAATCATATAATATATATAAAACACCTATTATAGTATTGTTGTATAAATATATTTAAAAGCCACAACCTATTATTATTGTTTCTAAAATGAATTAATTATTTGCCTAGATTCAAGTAAAATGTACAGCTATATTATATGGCTTTCTATGTTCAGTTTCCAGGTACATAGAGATCTTTTTCGTATTTTGCTTATTCAACTGATTTTATACTAAATTCAATCCTTAGCATTTCAATCTTATAATTGTCAAACGATGACAACTCTTTCATTTTCCTAAAATCATTATTAGCATTGAATTTGTTATCTGATAGATTAACCATTCCTATGTAACAAGCACATTTTCTATACCTTAATTGTTAGAAACATTCCACAGAGTTTATGAAAGAAACTCTGTGACTTATTACAAATGGTGCTCTCTTTAGATTGACATAACTCTTAATCTCTAAACTTGTCATAACATCAGATAATTGTGCTACCATCTGGTATTTCTATACCTTTAACACAAGTGTAAATAAATGGATATTTTGCCTTTCAAATTGCTGAAAACACCCTTCGTGTTCCACTAGCCATCTAATCCTGTGAAAACAGAAATGAAGTTACTTCCACATGATTTGTTCTCTGTGAACCTTTATTGGTTCTAGTGTCAACCCTTCCATTTTCCTATCTACATTTTAGGTTTATTTGTTTTACAAATATTAATTGATAACTGCTATATTTTATGTATTTTACCATGTGATGAGAAAAAAATGTTCAAACAAGGAAAACACAGCTTCTTTTCTAGAGTTATGAGTCTGGTTGGTATGACTGACAAGAAGACAATTATAATGTAATAAGTCCAATTGCAGACAAAATTTCATGATGTATGTAACCCAGACTGTTTGTGTGTGAGGAGACAATGACTTAAGGAATATGTCGTAGAAAAAGTAAAAGTAAATATTCAAGCAAAGTTGTGAAGGATAACTTCACTGGGGAGGAAGAGAGTTTAGTAGAAATAAAGTAACATTTGAAAACACACAAGCAAAGGAAATATGAACTATAACCAGAATGAGTATGTTTGGTATAGTTGGAGTGAAGAGAGTATACAGGTAGGGAAAATAAGAGGCTGAAATGACAAACTGAGTCACAACATGAAGCACTGTGCAAACCCTTGTAGTTTTTCCATCTACAGCTGTCATAATCAACCTTCCTTGCCCCACAAGTTTAGAACATTATTGGCACATTTGCAAATCACAAGCATACTTACAAATTCATTTTTTATTAATTATTAACTTTTGTCACAGTCACAAGTTATTGAATTGGAATATAACCAATTAATTTGTTGCTTCATTTGATACTATCATCTATCCCTCTCTGTCTGTCTGTCTACCTACCTACTTATCACGAGTTGAATTGTTTCTCCAAAATTCCTATGTTGAAGTCCTCATCTCCATTACCTCAAAATGTGACTGTATTTGAAGATGGATCCTCAGATTGGTTGTTAAGTTAAAATGAGGTCTTGAGGATGGATCCTAATCCAATTCATTGGTATTCTTACAAGAAAAGGAAGCTAGAACACACGAAGAGACATCAAGGATGTGTGTGCACAGAAGAAAGACCCTATGAGGACAAAGTGAGAAGGCGACCATCTGCACACCTAGAAGAGAGGCCTCAGAAGAAGCCAAACCTACTTTATCTTGGAATTCTAGCTTCCAGTACTTGAGAAAATTAAATTCTGATGCTTAAAATTCTGATGACCTTGTATATGGTATTTTGTTATGGCGATCCTAGAAAACTAATTCAGTGTGTGTGTGTGTGTGTGTGTGTGTGTGTTTATATGTGTATATGTATATTTAACATGTGTTTCATTCCCTGCACTCTTCTGTTGACCTAGGATATAAAGAAGAGAGACATTACTTTTATGTTCTAGGAATTTAAGGTTCAAGGTAGAGATAAACTAACAATAGAAATATTACAAAATGAGCATGTACAATAATACAGATATACATATGGTATGAGACAATTGGTAGAAAATTATCTCAACACAATGTGGGGGTTTTTAGAGGTGGTGGTGCTTCAGCAAAATCTTTATTCAGCAAAGGAAAATATTGATCTAGCAGAAAAAGTGGAGTTTGCAAGATGTAAAGGCTAGTTCTTGGTAGAAATATGGCCTTAGTTTTCCAGCTTGTCAAAGAGGTGTGAAGGAGCATGGGTGATTTCATGCCTTGCAATGGCACAGTGCTGCTGTCCCAGGTGTATATGTGCATGGAGTGGCAGGCAGGAACCTTTTCAGTGATCTTGAAGTGAACTTTTATTATCTCCTATTCAGCTTTTTTCTTCTATGATGACACTTTTTTTTTTCCCATCATTTTCATATACAGATTGTTGTCCTTTTTGAAAGGAAGCAAGTTGGAAATTAATTAATTTTGCCCAACTCTGTTATCAGTTTGCTTTCTCTGACCTTTCTCCTACTTAATGATTCTTGTATTTCTTCATCCACTTTTTAATTTGAAAAGCATATTCTAAAATACAGCAATGCTTTTTCAGCCTTTGGCCTTTTCCCAGACTCTCAGTTTATGCTGAGGGTTTTCCCTTCATTTTTAACCTATTTTAGTCTGGTGAAAGTTAATGATTAATTCCTCCCCCAGCTGTTACAAGCTCTCAGTACACACAGGAGCACAGAAACACTCACTAACCCTTAGTCATAACACTGTGGGATATTTACGCCCTTTCTTCCCATCCTCCACAGTTGTTTGCCTTTTGGATCAGTTGTCTTAAGTTAGATTTTAGCTTTTCCCCCTTGGGCTAGTCATTCTTTACTATACGTTAAAATCATCAGCAAAGTATTATTAACAATGCAGATTCTCCCAAAATGTCCTAATTGAAACTGAAGGAATATTACCCAAAAGGAGAAATCTTCCCTCATTTTTATGTCTGTAGGGTGTTCATTTAATACTTCTTAGTAGCAGATATACTTAAGCCCTTTAATGTCAACACTGTGGTACAATGTTGTTTTTCCCTGTGTTCTTGAATACATGGCTCATGAACACAAAGCAGTAGGACTCCGTTTGTAGACTGACCTGAAGACGCATGAAGAGTATTTCATAGAAAACTTTTGGATTCCTTCCAATTGTAAACCATGCATGGAATCTTATCAATACCACAAACACTAAATTCTTGCTTACACACTCTTTTAACTAGAATCCATGCTTTGTAACTGGGAGAATTTTGATGGCAATCATTAAAACATCAAATCAATTTCCTATGTTAAGCTTAGGTTTAAATCTTTTGAAAGCATTATATAAGCTCTTATAGTATTCATAATTCTCCCTAGATACAGAGCTAATAGGAGCTATAGATACAGATGATAAAGATATTTATTATAAGGAATTGGTTCACGTAATTGTGGAGATTAGCAAGTCCAAGATCCACACAGTCAAAGTCTCAGTTCTAGCTGCAAAACTAGTAGCTTCCGTAGAACCAGGAAGAGCCAGTGCTGCAGTTTGAAGGCTGTCAGGCAGGAGAATTCTCTTACTTGGAGAATGGTCAGCTTTTCGCTCTATTTAGGCTTTCAAGTGATTGGACGGGGCCTACACACATTATGGGCAATCTTCTTCACTCAGTCTATAACTTTAAATGTTAATCTCATCAAAAACGTCCTCACAGAAATACCCAGACTACTTTGAGGAACTATCTCGGACCCTGTGGCCTAGTCAAGTGGACTCATAAAATTAACTGTCCCAGGTTCCATGGGTCTAGTCTCAAACTCATGGAAACTTAATCTGGGAATAATAGCTGTATGTGCTATGATGTGTGATCTCATTAATTGTTTTTTTGTAAATAGATAATTTAGGGAATTCCTTCCTCTATTTTTTTTCATATAGTAAATTTATTTCATCAATACTGTTAATTAAATTCTGCAACTTTTCTCTATTTAACTTCCAAAACAAACAAACAATTGAACAAAAATGTATAATATTTTAAATGTCAGTATATGGATGATATGGTTTTAGGCCCCTGGTTGTGTTTCATTGATCATATTTTACATTCTTGTGCCATAACATTGACATCTTAATCGCTTTCACCTTATAATTCTTGATATCTAGAGTAAGCCTTCTCACATCTCTATTTTTTCTTACGAATTTTTAGCTACTCATAACTTCTTGATATTCCATATAGATCTTAAAATCAGCATGCCAAGTCTTAAGGACAAAAAGTTTATTTGGATTTTTATTACAATTCATTGGATCAATATATCAGTTTGGGAATAATTGCGTATCTTATGGCATCAAATCTTATCCATGACCAAACTCAATCCCCCCATTTACATAGGTCTTATTTAATTCCTTTTAATAGTTTAAAATATTTTCTACATGAAGATCTTCACATATTTTGCCAGATTTATTCCTAGGCATTTTTTTGTTTTAATTAAAAATAACTTAGAGCATATTTTATAATTTTTGAAGAACACATAAAAACACAATTTATGTTCACACATTCATCTTATATCCAGCAAACACACAACACCCTTTAAGATTCTAATAATTACTCAGTTTCTTCTTTGGGGTTTTCTATATTAGAGAACATATCAACTGTGACAAAGATTTTCTCTTCTTAGTAATTAATTGCATGCAGTCTGACAAACACTGCCTTTCCCTAGAGTCTAGTCACTTACATTTATTATTATAACTGGCATAAATGACTGTTTTTGTCCTTGTCTTCTAGAAACTTCAAATTTTTTTACATCTCTGATAGTATTGCAGTATCTGGTTATTTTAGCACCTCTTTGGATTGACTACATGGTTCACAAGGTCTTGCATTTAGATTATCATCTTGAAGGACGAAGTCTTTGTCTCCCATTTTTAGTTGATCCTATTTTCTTCAACTGACTTCTCAGTACCATTTACATTTTACAAAATTCTTTAGTGTCTCAATTTCTGTTTGCAGAAATTCTTCCCAGTTCTGTTCTATTAACTAGATAACTTGAAACAATTAATTACTCCTTGTCCTCTCCTGCAACCTGCCACCTTTCTATTCTGAGTCTCTCTCATCTCTGAAATTTGAGTGGGACACAACAACCCTTGCCTCAAATGTACAATATAAAAGTTTAATATGGACAAGAAATTAGCTTACATCCTGGCCATGTTCTCTTGCCCTTTAGATGTGTGGCTCTTTTTGGGTTTCTGAGCCCCACACATTACAGCAGAATCTTTGGGAGGAGATCAGGTTGCCTCCAGCTTCTCTCTCTAAAATCTTGACCTCTTACAAGGAAGAGAAAAAATGGTGTGAATTTATTTTCCCAAGGGCTCAGAGTGGTTTACTGAGTTTGGCTTTATGTTCGTTGACCTAGTCTCTACCCAAGAAAGTCAGATTCTAACAAGGTATGTCTGTTTAAAATACTCTACCAATGATCATAATGCAATAGAACAGTCATTAGTGTTTTAATAGAGTCTGTGATTCTGCCCTATAGTTTCATTGAGAGCAGGGAAGCACTTCTTCCATTTTAAAGGTAATCCTGTATCCCTGGAGACATGAATGTCTACAGTACCGTTTTATTTTACCAGACCACCCCTAAAGACTGCAGTTTTTTTTAATCACTGTGGTTTAATTGATAGATGGGTCACATGTATTCTATAATAGTCATTTTACATGTACCAGGAGCAAATTGATGAGACTGACTTATCCCAATTTCCTAGGATTTTGAGTTGGTGAGGACTTCAACTTACATATTGGAATCATACTCAACTCTATTCCCACTCTTCAAAAAAATTTGTTTGAGACCACTCTTCAAATTTTACCCAAAATTTCCAGTCTTATTTCTGCTCTACTTTGCTGTTCTGTCTTGATTCCTAAGAACAAATAATGTTAGCTTGCTCTATTATTTCTTCAAGTTACATTTACTAACAAGAACAGTTTGATAAACTATTCAGTTTCCTTCAGCAGGCTATTTCTTTTTCTTAATTTTTTATTATGTATTAAACTTTTGGTTGGTACACATTAGGTGTATATATTAATGGAGTACATGAGATGTTTTCTTACAGGCATGTAATGTAAAATAAGAACATCATGAAAAATGAGGTATCCATCCCCTCAAGCATTTATCCTTTGAGTTACAAACAATCCAATTACATTCTTTAAGTTCCTTTAAAATGTAAAATTAAGTGATTTTGACTACAGTCATCCTGTTGTGCTATCAAATAGTAGGCCTTATTCATTTTTTCTACTTTCTTCACTCATTAACTGTCCACAACTCCCCCACAACCCCCACTACCCTTATCAGCCCCTGGTAACCATCCTTCTATTCTCCATGTCCGAGTTCAATTGTTTTGATTTTTAGATCCCACAAATAAGTGAGAACATGCGATATTTGTCTTTCTGTTCCTGGCTTATTTCACCTAACGTGATGATCTCCAGTTCCATCTATGCTGTTGCAAATGACTGGATCTCATTCTTTTTATGGCTGAATAGTACTCCGTTGTGTATATGTATCACATTGTTTTTATTCATTCATCTGTGGATGGACACTTAGGTTGCTTCCAAATCTTAACTATTGTAAACAGTGCTGCAACAAACATAGGCATGCAAATATCTCTGTATACTGATTTCCTTTCTTTTGAGTATATGCCCAGCAGTGGGATATTTGGATCATATTATAGCTCATGTTTTAGTTTTTTGAGAAACTCGAAGCCGTTCTCCATAGTGGTTGTACTAATTTACATTCCCACAGTGTACAAGGGTTTCCTTTTCTCCACATCCTCATCACCATTTGTTATTACCCAGCAGGGCATTTTCTTTTCAGATAAATTTCACTATAGAGACCATGACTAATAACTTGTAGTCCAGTGTAACTTTATCAAGAATGTCTTTCTATACTCTTCTTTGAAAAAAACATTGCAAATCCTGAAATACTTCTATCTTCTCAAATATAAAAAAATTTATTTATTCTTCACAACTTCCCTTCACTGTTTATCAATTCAAAAGCTAGATATACACATTGAATCACTTGTGGCTTTTGAAATTGTATGTTGAGTAGGAGTGGTGAGGGAAGGCATCCTTGTCTTGTGCCAATTTTCAAGGAGAATGTTTCCAGCTTTTCCCATTCAGTATGATGTTGGCTGTGGGTTTGTCAAATATGGCTCTTATTATTTTGAGGTATGTTCCTTTAATATACAGTTTATTGAGAGTTTTTAAGGTGAAGGAATGTTGAATTTTGTCAAAAGCCTTTTCTGCCTCTATTGAGATAATCAAGTTGTTTTTGTCTTTGATTCTCTTTATGTGATGAATCGCATTTATTGATTTGTGTATGTTGAACCAACCTTGCATCCTGGGCATGAAGCCTGCTTGATCTCGGTGGATAGGATTTTTGATGTGGTGCTGGATTTCATTTTCCAATATTTCCAGTATTCATTGAGGATTTTTGCATACATTTTAATCAAGGATATCAGCCTGAAGTTTTCTTGTTTGTTGTGCCTCGCTCAGGTTTTGAAATTAGGATGATGCTAGCCTCATAGAATGAGTTAGGGAGGAGTCCCTCCTTTTTGATTTTTTGGAATAGTTTCATTAGGAATGGCATCAGCTCTTCTTTGTACAGCTGGTAGAATTCAGCTGTGAATCCATCTGGTCCTGGGCTTTTTTTGGTTGGTAGGCTATTTATTACTGCCTCAATTTCAGAACTCATTATTGGTCTGTTCAGGGATTCAACTTTTTCCTGGTTCAGTCTTGGGAGGGTTTATGTGTCCAGAAATGTATCGGTTTCTTCTAGATTTTCTAGTTAATGTGCATAAAAATATTTATATTATTCTCTGATGGTTGTTTGCATTTCTGTGGCATCAGTGGTAAAATCCCCCTTCTCATTTCTGATTGTGTTTATTTAAATATTCCCTCTTTTCTTTATTAGTCTGGCTAGTGGTCCAATCTATTTTATAATTTTTTACAAAAAAATCTGAATTTATTGAACTTTCAAGTGATTTTTCGTGTCTCTACCTCATCCATTTTAGCTCTGATTTTGATTATTTCTTGTCTTCTTCTAGTTTTCGGTTTTGTTTGCTCTCAGTTCTCTAGTTCTTTTAGCTATAATGCTAGGTTATTAACTTGAGATCTTTATAACTGTGGGCATTTAGATCTATAATCTCCCTCATAGAATGGCCTTAGCTGTGTCCAAGAGATTCTGGTATGTTGTATCCTAGTTCTTATTAGTTTCAAAGAACTTCTTGATTTCTGCCTTAATTTCATTATTTACCCAAAAGCCATTCGGGGGCAGGTTATTCGATTTCCATGTAATCATATGGTTTTAAGTGAATTTCTTAGTCTTGAGTTCTAATTTGATTGTGTCGTGGTCTGAGAGACTGTTTATTATGATTCAGTTCTTTTGCATTTGTGGAGGAGTGTTTTTCACTGATCATTAGAGAAATGCAAATCAAAACCACAATGAGATACTGCCTTACACAAATCAGAATGGCTATTATTAACAAGTCAAGAAATAACAGATGCTGGTGAGATTGTGGAGAAAAAGGAATGCTTATATACTCTTGATGGGAGTGCAAATTAGTTCAACCATTGTGGAAGACAGTGTGGCAATTCCTCAAAGACCTAAAGACAGAAATACCTTTTGACCCAGCAATCCCATTACTGTGTATATACCCAAAGGAATGTAAATCATTCTGTTATAAAGAAACATGAATGCATATGTTCATTGCAGCACTATTCGCAATAGCAAAGCCATAGAATCAACCTAAATGCCTATCAATGATAGACTGATTAAAGACAAATGTGGTACATATATACCATAGGATAGCATGCAATCATAAAAAAAAAGAGATCATGTCCTTTGCAAGGACATGGATGGACACACATCGCCTATATAACAAACCTGCACATGTACCCCTGAACTTAAAATAAAAGCTAAAAAAAGAAAATACATATAACTCCTAATACTCATATAATTTCTAAGCCTCTTTCTTTTTTTCTGAGATCTTATTTTCCCATAAAATTTCATGGGCATCTTCCTAGTAAAATTCATAAATCTCTTCCTCTTGTTTCTGGCACTGCCCCCACTGAGTACATTTCTACTGTATTAGAGGCCCCCCAAAAATAAGGCAAAAGCTATCGACTATTCCAAACATGTATCTCTTACTGTCATTTCTCTTCTATAACAGAATCCAGCCCTGGATTCACTCATAATTTCCAGTGTTGTCACTTTTCGCTTTTATTTTGGTTTTATTTGATGGATTATAATTGTACGTATTTATAGAATACGCTGTGATGTTTTGATCCATGTATACATTGTATTTTGATCAAATTTGTTACTTGTAAATAACAAATCTATCACCTCAAACATTTGTCATTTCTTTGTTTTGAGAACATGCAAAATCCTCTCTTCTAGCTGTTTTGTAACATAAAGTACATTGTTGCTAACTATAGTCACCATACTGTGCTGTAGAACACTAGGACTTGTTCCTTCAATCCAACTGCAAGTTTATACTCATTGACTAACATCTTATCATCCTCCACACCCCCTATTCTCCTCAGCCTCTGGTAACCACTATTCTACTCTTTATTTCTATTAGATCAACTTTTTTAGATTTCACATATGAGTGAGATCATGCAGTATTTTTTCTTTTGTACTTGGCTTATTTCATTTACCATAATGTCCTCTAGGTCCCTCCAAGGGGTCACTAATGACAGAATTTCATTTATTTTTATGATTAAATAGTATTCTATTCTATGTGTATGTGTGTATATATATAACATTTTAAATTTATTCATCTATTGATGGACACTTAGGTTGATTTCATGTTTTGCCTGTTGTGAATAGTGCTGCAATGAACATAGTATGCACATATCTGTTCAACATATTGATTTCATTTTCTTTGGGTATATTCTCAGTAGTGGAATTGTCAATCAAATGATAATTCTATTTTTATATGAGCTCCTCTTTCTCCACAACCTCACCAGCATTTGTTATATTTTTGTCTTTTTGATAGTATCCATTCTATGAGGGATGAGGTGGTATTTCATTGTTTTTAATTTGTGTTCCCTGATGATTAGTGATATTGAGCATTTTCTCATATGCTTGTTAGCCATTTGTCTTTCTCTGATAAGGGTCTATTCAAATCCTTTGCTCATTTTTAAATTGGCTTATTTGGTTTGTTGTTTTGAATTGAGTTCCTTACATATTCTTGGGATTAATTCCTTGTCAGATGCAAAGTTTGTGAATTTTGTCTCCCAAACTGTAGGTCCTTTACTCTGTTGATTGTTGTCTTTTCTGGACAGAAGTTTTAGTTTTATGTAATCCCATTTATCTATTTTGCTTTTATTACTTGTGCTTTTGAGGACTTATCCAAAAAATACTTGCCCACTTAGTAATGATTGCCAAATCTACAAGGCAGATATTATGCTATGCTTTTCTAAGGTACAAAATAACATCTATTGTATAACAATAACAAAGTAACACAAACAAAAACAAACAAACAAAAATCCTTGCCTGGATCAATGTCATAAAATATTTCACCTAGTTCTAGTAATTTCTAGTAATTTCATAGTTTCAGGTCTTATATTTAAGTCTTTAATCCATTTTGAGTTGATTTTTGTAACTGGTGAGAGATAGGGGTCTTGTTTCATGTTTCTGCATATGGATATCTCGTTTTTCCAGAAAGTTTTATTGATGAGACAGTCCTTTCTTCAATGTGCATTCTTGGCACCTTTAACGAAAATCAGTTGGGCGTGAATGCATTAAATTATACCTAGGTTCTCTGTTCTTTTCCATTGGTCTACATATCTGTTTTTATGCCAGAACCATGCTGTTTTGGTTATTATTGCTTTCTAAAGTCAGGCATTGTGATGCCTCCAGTTTTGGTTTTTGCTCTGTTTTCTTTTTTATATTTTGTTCATGATTGTTTTGGTACTTCAAGTATTTTGTGGCTCCGTACAAATTTCAGGACTTATTTTTTTTCATTTCTGTGAAGAATTTCGTTGGTGATTTTATAGGGATTTCATTGAACGTATAGATCGCTTTGGGTTGTATGGACATTTTAACAATATTAATTCTTGCAATCCATGAACATGAGATATGTTTTCATTTATTGTTATCCATAATTTCTTTCATCAATGTTTTACAGTTTTCATTATAGAAATATTTGACCTCCTTGGTTAAATTTACTTCTAGTTTTTTTTGTTTGTTTTTTTTTGTTTTGTTTTGTTTTGTTTTGTTTTCTTGGTAGCTATTGTAAATGGGCTTGCCTTCTTTTTTTTAAAAAAAAATATTTTGCTGTTGGCATAAAGAAATGCTACCTATTATTGTATGTCTATTTTGTAATTCTGCAACTTGACTCAATTTGTTCATTAGTTCCAACAGTACAGTGTATAGAGTTTTCTGTATCAAAATGATGTAAAGTCATGACATCTACAAACAGGGACAATTTGACTTTCTTCTTTTCAATTTGCATATACTTTATTTCTTTGTCTTGCTTAAATACTTAGGCTAGGACTTCCAGAACTACGTTGAGTGAAAGTGGTGGAAAGGGAGCATCTTTGTCTCATTCCAGATCTTAAAGAAAAAATATTTCAACTGTTCCCTGTTCCGTATGATTTTAGCTGTATTATATGGCCTTTATTGCATTGAGATATGTTTCTTCTATACCTTGTTTACAGTTTTTGTCATGAAGGGATGTTAAATTTTATTAAATATTTTACTATATCTATTGTGACTGAGTTATACCTTTTTTGATACTTTATGAGGGAACACTAGTAAATTTACAATATTACACACATCTGAATTTCTGGACGGATCACCCAGTCTCATTTGCTGAAGCTTTGAATGGTCTTAGGATCTGTTTCTGAGTGGTTTCTAAAATTTTTTTCCTATTATGAGGAGATGTTTTCAGTGCCATCATAGACAACCCAGAGCAATTTACACTGTCATGTTTCTTGCTCTATCAATCAATTATTTGGGAGTCAGGCTGGGAATGATTCCTGGCTGATGTGGGGGGGATCGATTTAATTCAAGCTGCATCTGGGTATTGTTTCAGAGTTTAGATAATCCTGAACAAAACTTTAAAGTAGGATTCAAAATTAACTGGGTCTCTGTTCCTAGAGATCTATTAGAGTACTTTAAGGCTCTACTTAGTATCTTGTGACTGTCCTCCAGTTTTTACTAATTTTCTCTGAATTTCACCTCCTAAGTTCTGCTGGATTCCATTGAGTTTGTTCATTTGACATATACAATTTCACTAACTTAAATATGTTGTCACTCATTAAACTGCACTAAACTACATGTTTCTCAAGCACTTTCCTTGACTCCATAAAGCACTCACACATATAGCTTCAACTAATAGGCTTACTGAAATTCTGAGCAAATAAATCTTTGCCACAGTACTACAAACCAGTTAAAATCAGAGACAACCCTAATATAAGAAAGAAAAAAAAATCCTAGACCTTTTTCACAGTTTGCATGTCAGTCTTTTACTATGTTGGCCAGTCCTCCTAGTCCATTGACTTGTATAGAACATTTTGATTTTCCTATCACATACTTCATTTTGTGCCTTGTCTTTCCAAATCCATGTAGTGGAGTTGGCTCCACTATATATGGGCCACCTATTTTCACTGGAAATAAAATTAAATAAAAAGAAGAAAGCATTATGAGAATTTTCACTGATCTAAATTGGGCCACCTATTTCCATTGGAAATAAAATAAAAAGAAGAAAACATTATGAGAATTTTCAGTAATCTAAATTATGATATTCCTTTTAGAAAGTGCATATAATTGCAGACAGTTTGGTGTTTTTTTTTTAATAATCACCTTCATTTGGCCTCCTGATAATTTTCCATAATGTAGCATTATGTTTACATATAGAACTGAAAGCTAGTTTGCCTGCTTGTCTTCCACCTTCATTGGCTACTCTCTTCTTTCTGTCTTTCCTTCTTTTTTTAATTAGGTGAAGGGTTTCTTCTGTCTCCTTTTTTTCTACTCTCGTTACTTACTTCATCCTTTTTCACCATGTCTCACTTTATGACTTTATTCTTCTATCTTCACTTCTTCTTCTTTCTCTCTTCTTTCCCACGTATCCCCTCTCTGCCTTATTCATTAAGTTTACAGAAAGAGAAAAAAAATACTTCTGGTAAATTATTTACTATTATATTTTTGGAGACAAAATATTCATCACCTAAATACAAAAGCCAACATTTCCATTAGTAATCACACAAATATATACAATTATCTCCGTGTGTCCTGTGGGTTATAAATCAGATTGGTTCTTCCTTTGGATGTAATTGGACTATAAAATATTCCAGCAAATGAGTTGGAGGTAGGGAATAGCTTTTTCCCACCCTTGTGAATCGCATAAGGACTTCCATTCCCTTGAGTGATCTGCTAGGTCAGAACCCCTCATCAAATTTGTCAATGTGGGTAGGTCTTTACTACATTTATCAGCTTAAATCTCAGCCTTCTCATCACCATTTAACATTTCTCTGGCATGATTTAAATGAATTTTGATGATATTCCAATATCATAGAGCATATTCTGCCAGTCTAAAACATGTTCAGTAGCTACAATCACAAAACATCTAACTTTATCCAATTTCTCTTCTTGGATGCTTTTCTCCCCCTCATCCCACATGCCAAACTAAGCCATTTTTCTTGCATAGTGGCACAAACAGGCCCCAGAGTATCCAACATAAAAATGTTGAGATGGATTTAAGGCCTCATATCATCCAACCTAAAAATTTTGGGATTGATTTAGTGATTTTAACTTTGTTTCTATTATTCTTGTGACTGCATCCTCAAATATTCAAGGTGATATTTCACTAGAAATCATATGTTAGCTGTGACAGAAAATATTTTAAAATATTAATGCTCATGTATAATAACTATTTTCCAATCACCCAATCTTACAGAGGAATAAATCTAATGAAGAGGCTACAGAGTTTTACCCCGAAACATACTCCTAGAGAATACCCAAACTGGTTGTAGGAATGTTTCTAGGCTCTATTAGTCACCATTAGTATACAGTTTGGAGTAGTGCAAATGTTGTTGTAAGTATTTGGGGGTATGAATATGGACCATGCATTAGATAATATTAGATAATTCCTATAGATTACTTACCAGATCAGAAGCAGCATCTCTTTATAAATGCATGTTATTGATACTCTAAAAGCTCTTTGATTGCTATATAGTATATGTTGTTATTGTCCATTTTACAGGCTTATTAGATACACAATATTGTGGGAGTACCCTAATAAGAGGTTGAACCGTATGAAATCCCTTAACTATTTCTGATCTAAAAATTATAATCAATATTGTATAACCTAATATTTTGATGCAGTAGTAAATGGTGTTTGGGATAAAAATAATGTGAAAATTTGTAGTAGTCTATTTCCTAATTATTAAAGCGGAGATTGGATGGGAGTGGAGAAAGGCCAATATGAATTTGACCAATTGGTATAGGAAAAATAATCCAAAGTGAAAAAATTTCTTTATAAATTTTTCGAAAGAGAATTGCAACTGAGGAGAATAGGCATAAGGAATTGAAACATGACCATACTAAGTACCTGACAAAGCTTCTTTAATAGCTTCAGGTTAATTCATTTTATCCTCAGTGCACTGGCTTATTCATTCACTTCTTCTTATATCTCTAGCTTGACTGACTCCCAATTCCTGTTGATGTAGCATGTGGGAACTGGCTCCATAATCTTTAGTTTCCCGGACTATAAAATATCTAATAAACTTAGCAACCAGCAGCCAAGTATATGCACTGCAGCCAGCTGGTAAAGTCTTGCTGTGTATTAAAGTGAAATTCCACTTTCATTTTTAAATGAAGCTTTGGAATTCTTTCTTTTATATGTAATGTCACTTAGAGTTTTGGAGTCATTAATCTAAAACTTCTCATCTTAACCAAAGCTTTTCTGTCTGCTGCTACAAACAGAGAACACAAGTCAACTACAGGCAATCATTAATGTTACTATTTAAAAAACATAATTTTCCATGAGATTATGAGATATGACAGTTTTAAGCTTATAAATTTTTGTGGAATTACCTCTAACATGTAGGAAATAGGTATCATACGGAAGTGAAGGGACCAAATGCAGAGACTGAGATCAAATCTGTCCCAATATCTCCAATGCTATCTTTTTTTGTTATGGATGTACAAATGTTCAAAGTTAATTTTTATTGATGTGTAATTTACATCACTGTTTATTAACTCATTTTGACCAATTGGAATCCTGATTCCAAAATTTTTTAAAGATGGTTTTAATTCATGTGGCACTTGGATAGGAGTCTAAATAGTAATAAAAATAATTTGTTCTAGAGCTATCATAATCTGAATTAACAAATTGAGACACAACAAGGAGACATTTAAAAAGCTGTGACCGTGTAAATTAAATACAGGATCATGAGAATCTGCCTACCCTTTGGGAGAGAGAAAACCAAGAATAGATTCATGGACAAGAAAGGTGTCCAACTTCTTTCAATTTTTGAAAATAATTATGTGATAAGGGACTTTTTTAAAGTTGTAGAATTAGTTTGTACAGTCAAGTTTGGAATGTATGTTCCCTAATTTCCAGTTGAGTTTTCTTCCACTATACAATAGAGAGGTAAAATGATCAAGGCAAAATTATTATGAAGACCAGTGTGATGGTTAATATTGAGTGTTGATATGGCTTAGTTCTGTATTCCCACCCAAATCCCACTCTGAATTATAATAATCTCACATGTCAAGAGTGGGGCCAGGTGAAGACAATTGAAGCATAGGGGTGTTTTTTTCCATACTGTTCTCATGAGAGTGAATAAGTCTCACGAGATCTGATGGTTTTATAAATGGGAGTTCTTCTGTACAAGCTCTCTTGCTTGCCATCATGTATGATGTGCCTTTGATTTTTCTTTGCCTTCTACCATGATTGTGAGGCCTCCCCAGCCCTGTGGAAATATGAGTCCATTAAACCTCTTTCCTTTATAAATTACCCAGTCTTGGGTCTGTCTTTATTAGCAGCTTGAGAATGGTCTAATACAGTGAATTTGTACCAGATAGTAAGGCATTGCTGTAAAGATACCCAAAAATGTGGAAGTGACTTTGGAACTCAGTAGCAGGCAGAGGTTGGAATAGTTTGGAGGGCTCAGAAGAAGATAGGAAAATGTGGGAAAGTTTGGAACTTCCTAGAGACTTGTTGAATTGTTTTGACCAAAACACTGATAGTAATATGGACAATAAGGTGCAGGCTGAGGTGGTCTCAGATGGAGATGAGGAACTTGTTGGGAACTGGAGTAAAGGTCAATCTTGCTGTAAAAAGAGACTGGCAGCATTTTGCCCCTGACCTAGATATCTGTGGAACTTTGAACTTAAGAGAGATATTTTAGGGTATCTGCTGAAAGAAATCTCTAAGCAATAAAGTATTCAAAGGGAAGAAGAGCATAAAAGTTCAGAAAATTTGCAGAGCTTGATGATGCAATAGAAAAGAAAAACCCATTTTCTTAGGAGAAATTCAAGCATGCTGCAGAAATTTGCATAAGTAACAACAAGTGGAATGTTAATCACGAAGACAATGGGGAAAATGTCTCCAGGGCATGTTAGAGCAGCTGCCCTTCTCATAACCAGGTCCCAAGGCCTAGGAGGAAAAAAATGGTTTTCCCTGGGCCAAGCTCAGGCTGACCCTGCTCAGTGCAGCCTCTGGACTTTGTACCCTGTGTCCCAGCGGCTCCAGTCATGGCTTAAAGGTGCCAAGGTACAGCTCAGACTGTGGCCTCAGAGAGAGCAAGTCCCAAGTCTTGGTAGCTTCATATGGTGTTGACCCTGTGGTTGTAGAGAAGTCAAGAATTGAGGTTTGGGAACCTCCACCTAGGTTTCAGAGGAGGTATGAAAACATCTGGACACAAAGCAAAAGTTTGCTGCAGGGCAAAGCCCTCGTGGATAACCTCTGCTAGGGCAATGGGGAAGGGAAATGTGGGGTGTGACCCCCCACACAGAGTCCCCAGTGCGGCACTGCCTAGTGGAGTTGTGAGAAGAGGCCCACCATCCTCCAGACCCCAGAATGGTAGATCAACTGACAGCTTGCACCATGTGCCAGGAAAAGCTGTAGACACTCAATGTCAGCCCATGAAAACAGGTTGGAGACAGGATATACCGTGCAAAGTCACAGGGGTAAAGCTGCCCAAGACCATAGGAACCCACCTCTTGCACCATCGCGACTGGGATGTGAGGCACGGAGTCAAAGGAGATTGTTTTGGAGCTTTAAGATGTGCCTGTCCCACTGAATTTTGGACATGCGTGGGACCTGTAGCCCCTTCATTTTTGGCCAATTTCTCCCATTTGGAATGGGTGTATTTACCCAATGCCTGTATCCCTATTGTATCTAGGAAATAACTAACTTGCTTTTGATTTTACAGATTCATAGGTGGAATGGACTTGCCTTGTCTCAGATGAGACTTTGGACTTGGACTTTTGGATTAATGATGGAATGAATTAAGACTATGGGAGACTGTTGGAAGGGCATGATTGTGTTTTGAAATATGAGGATATGAGATTTGGGAGTGGCCAGGGGTGAAATTATATTATTTGGCTCTATGTCCCTACCCAAATCTCACCTTAAATTGTAAAAATCCCCATGTGTCCAGGGCGAGGCCAGGTGGAACTAATTGAATCATGGGGGCATTTTCTCCCATACTGCTCTCATGATAGTGAATAACTCTCACAAAATATGATGGTTTTATAAGCGGGAGTTCCCCTGCACAAGCTCTCTTGCCTGCTGCCATGTAAAATGTGCCTTTGCTTCTTCTTTGCCTTCTGCCATGATTGTGAGGCCTCCCAACCATATGGAACTGTGAGTTCATTAAACGTCTCTTCCTTATAAATTAACCAGTCTCAGGTTTGTCTTTATTAGCAACATGAGAATGGACTAATACATGTGTCAATTTGATTGGATCGAATGATGCAAATTATTGTTTCTGGGTGTGTCTGTGAGGGTGTTGCCAAAGGAGATTAACATTTGAGTCAGTGGACTGGAAGAGGCAGACCCACCTTCAATCTGGGTGGACACCATCTAATCAGCTGCCAGTAAGGTTAGAATAAAGCAGGGAGAAGAAGGTAGAAAGAGCCGACTTGCTGAGTCTTCAGGCCTTCATCTTTTTTTTCATGCTGGATGCTTCCTGCTCTAAAACATCAGATTTTTGGACTCTTGGACATACACCCCAGTGCCTTTCCAGGGGCCCTCGGGCCTTCAGCCACAGACGCTGCACCATTGGCTTTCTTACTTTTGAGGTTTTGGGATTCAGACTGGCTTCCTTGCTCTTCAGCTTGCAGATGGTCTATTGTGGGACTTCACCTTATGATCATGTGAATCAATCAATACTCCTTAATAAACTCCCCTTCACATATACATCTATGTTATTAGTTCTGTCCCTCTAAAGAATTCTGAGTAATACAGCTGGAGAAAACTGATTTTTGAAAACAGCATATTATAACATTTCCTGGGCATCCTAATATCCTCATTGAAGGTGCCCAAGAGGGCAGCTGCAGAAATTTCAGCTAGTGTGTGTAAATGATAAGTGCAATGCCTATGATAGACTTGTGGTCTATAGAAATGAGGCAATATGCTTTCTGTAGTATGCTTGATGGTTTGAACAGAGAAAATAGCAAAGAATAATCATTAACTGCAGCTACAAGGATACACCAACACATTCTTGCTCATCGATATGATTAAAAATTTTGACATGATTTTTTTAAGGAGATAAATGTTTAAAATGTCTATGTTTTTGTCATGACTATGAAAATTGGCTTAATAAGCAAACTTTTCCTCACCCATCACAGGCATAATTCTTTCTTGGTAAGATGACTGCCTAAAATTGCTTTACCTTAAAATAAAGAAATAAAAATCCAGTTCATTGAAGAGATAAGAACAATGTTTACATTTAATTTAGAAAGAAATAAACTGATGGCAAGCAATAATAAAGGTAGGCAACTTTCAAGACAGAAGAAAGTCATGTGGATGAAGTGAAATTTAAGATTATTTTTAAAAAGGAAGAAGAGATCGTCCTGAAAGTTAGAAAATTGGACATATATACTATGTGGAAGTGGCACTGAGAAACTTGTTGAGCCGAAGCTATCCACATTAAGGCTTCTAAAGTTTTTTTAAAAGATAGACTGAAAAAATTGGGGAAATTATTATTTTAAAGTAAATTATTATGTGTGGGCACATGGTGCTACAGGGATTTGAAATGTGACAGAGGGCTTGGATCTGAGGACTATTCAAAAGAGATTTAAGAATTTTTTTAAAGTCCATTGAGTGTATGATCTGGTAAGAATGAAACCCTGCAGGAAGCAATGGCTCCTGGATTACAACCAATCCGCCCCTGCTAGGAGTACAAGGCACCTGTAATCCCAACACTTTGGGAGGCTGCAAAGGGTGGATCACTTGAGCCCAGCAGTTCAAGATCAACCTGGACAACACAGGAAAACCCTGTCTCCACACACACACACACACAAATATATATATATATATGAAAAATTAGCCATGCATGGTGGCATGCGCCTGAAGTTCCAGCAACTCAGGAGGCTGAGGCAGGAGGATCATCTGAGCTCAGGAAGTCGAAGCTGCAGTGAGCCAGCCTGGGCAATGAAAATGAGACCCTGTTTCAAGAAAAAAAACAAAAACAAAACAAAAACAAAAAACAAAAAAACCTGTTTTAGGTTGACCAGAACCCTAAAGACCTTCCATACTACAGTGAACAGAAGGTGTCTGGTAGATTCACTAAATACACATCAAACCAGCTGCCATGTGTATTTTCTCCAAAGGATAAAAGTATTTGGGACTGATTCTTTTCAAAGAAGCAAATTCGTGGATTTTCCTAATTTACATTTTAAAATATGCAGTGAACTTGATAGAATAAAAATGGTAAAGTTGGTTTCTAGGAAATTCGATTTTTTTCTACATATGCTAACTTTGTCTTGCTTGTTTTTCTGACCTATCTTCACAAAAAGAAAACTTTATAATAAAAGAATTTTTTAAAATAAATTTTTGCTGTTTTATTATTAGATGTTTCTCAATAAGAACTTTTTCTCCTTCAATCCTAAAGCATCTTGGCAAGAGTTTTTTGCAGTTCAAAGTTACTTTAAATAAATGGAATTAGGTGAGGGGAAACTTGCACTATTTGTATATTATAAATAGCAGCCCTTTCTCCAATTATTTCTATATCTTTCTTTTACATCTTATAAAGTAGATCACACAGGTCCTAAAGAATACAGGAGCATTAGGCACCCAGACTCTTGCTGCCAGTCCATAGTCTTTAAAATACACACCCAAAGATATGGTAATTTCCTCACACACAAAAATATTACATGGATATCCATATACCAGTTGAATCCTCACATCCCCATCCCTAACTTCACCCCTGTCATGATGGAATTTGCATTTATTTTTTTCTGCTAGCATTTCTCAAGAAATGGATCAAGGCAATTGCCCAATCTATATAGTTCTGGAATCTCATGATTTGAGATTACTCCGCATTTTCCCCTGACTGCTATAATTCTATAATATGACCAAAATGTTTGTGGAAATTATTACTCTCATGTATTAGGTATAGAGAAAGCAAAGCTTGTTGACCACTAAGGAAAGGATGAAACCCATAATATTTGCTTCAAGGAATGGGAGGTACTGGTGACATTAACATAGGATGTTATAGAATCTATTTAGGTGGATTCAGCCCTTCGAATTTCTGTACTTGTGAAATTTTTTTCTAGTTTTCAGGGTTATTCCGAATTTTGTAGCTATCATAACTTGGAGCACTTTTCAGCAGAGACCTTGCAATCATGAACCAGGTATCGTTTTGCAATTATCTCAGATTTTTTTCCATCTCTTACCGTAGCTGTGCACCACAATTGTTGGTTTGCTTTTTGCACTTTTTTGTCAATACAGTGACAGAATTGCTGTGCAATTTTGTAGGGCTTTATGATTCTAGCTACACATTTTGGAAAAGAAGACTCTTCACTATGGGTGGTAGCATTTCTAGCTATTTTATTTATGTTTAGCTTCCATTTTATTTTATTTTTGCCATTCTTGAGAGAAAAGCATCCTTTTTAGCAGGCTTCATTGTCAGGGAGTTTAGAAAGTATTTTCATGGTTGTTAGAATGAGTATTTTCAGGGTAATTTTCATTATGTAGCATTTGGATAAGTTTTATATTCAAAGCAATCTGTAAATTAGAAATTAACTAATTGATATGCCCACCCAGTGCCCCACAAGTAAGTGAAGTCTTGCTGTCTAAATATCATAATCCAAAATTTACCTGTAAGTGATTAAAACACAAAGCTTGTGTTTGATATTTTTAACATATATGGGAATAATAGATTATAAAAGAGCTCTGATAGCTAAAATTGTTCATACTTTTGGACCTGCATTACCCAAAGTGTGTACCACTAAACACTTACCAGTGTGTGGAATAAACCTCAAAGTTCTCCAGATCTCTAGAGTGGGACACAGTGCTGCCAGTATCTTTGCTATACCACAGCAAGCGTGATCTTTACTCTAGTTCCCAGTAAGGTCCTCATCTCCATCTGAGACCACCTCAGCCTGGACTTTTCTGTCCATATCAGTATGTGCATTTTGATCAAAACTATTCCACAATTCTCTAGGAAGTTCCAAACTTTCCCTTATCCTCTTGTCTTCTTCTGATACCTTCAAACTTCCAACCTCTACTCATTACCCAGTTCCAAAGTCACTTTTACATTTTCAGATATCTTTCATAGCAATGACCCACTTCTCTAGTACCAATTTTCTGTATTATTCTGTTCTCACACTGCTATAAAGAACTACTCGAGACTGGGTTATTTTTGAAGAAAGGAGATTTAATTGATTCATAGTTCCACAGGCATACAGGAAGCATAGCTAGGAGGCCTCAGGAAACTCACAATTATGGCAGAAGGTGAAGGACAAGCAAGGACATATTCATGTGGCCAGGCAGGAGAGAGAGCAAAGGAGAAAGTGCCACATACTTTTAAACAACCAGATCCTTTGAGAACTCACTCAGTATCATGAGAACAGAGAGGGGGATATCCGTCCATATTATCCAGTTACTTTCCACCAGGTCCTTCCCCCAACACTGGGAATTACAATTTGACATGACATTTGGGTGAGGACACATTGCCAAACCACATCTGGTAGTACGGTCATTTTGATAATATTAATTCTTTCAAACCATGAGCATGAGATATATTTCCAATTGTTTATGTCATCTGTGTTTTCTTTAAGTAGTGTCTTGTAGTTTTTTTTGTAGAGAACTTAATCACCTCCTTCATTAAGAATATTTGTAGGTATTTCAGTGGTTTGCAGCTATTGTAAAAGAGATTGAGTTCTTGATTTGATTCTCATCTTGGTTATTGTTGGTGTATATTCTGCTACTGATTTGGTACATTGATTTTGTAACCTGAAAACATTATTGAATTAATTTATCAAATCTGGGAGTCTTTTGGAAGGAGTATTTAGGTTCTCTAGGTATATAATCATATAATTGGCAAAGAGATAGTTTGACTTCCTCTTTTTTTGGATGCTGTTTATTTTTTTTCTCTTGCCTGATCACTCTTACTAGCACCTTCAGTATTTTGTTGAATAGAAGTGGCAAAAATGGGTATCTTTGTGTTGTTTCAGTTCTTAGGGGGAATGATTTCAATTTTTCCCCATTTAATATTATTTTGGCCAGTGGTTTGGCAAAATGGCTTTTATTATTTTGAGGTATGTTTTTTCTCTGCCTATTTTATTGAGGGTTTTTATCATGAAGAGATGTTGGATTTTATCAAATGTTTTTTTCTGTGTTTACTTAGGCAATCATGGTTTTTGTTTTTGAGTCTGTTTATGTGGTGAACCACATTTGTTGACTTGCATATATTAAACCATTCTTGCATCCCTGGGATGAAACCCATTTGATCGTGGTGAATTTTTTTTTTTTTTTTTTTTTTTTTTTTTTAATGTGCTGTTGGTTTCAGTTTGATAGCATTTTTGTTGTTGTTGAGGATTTTTCCATATATGTTCATCAGGGACATTGGCTTGTAGCTTTCTTTTTTTGTTATGTTCTTTCCAGGCTTTGGTATTAGAGTGATACTGGCTTCATAAAATGAGTTTGGGAGGATTCCCTCTTTCCCAGTCTTTTAAAATAGTTTTAATAGGATTGATACCAATTCTTTGTGTGGTGGAATCTGGCTTTGATTTCATCTGGGCCTAGGCTTTTTTTTTTGTTGGCAATTTTTAAAGTACTGGTTCAATGTCTCTGCTTGTAATTGATCTGTTCAGAGTTTCTATTTCTTCCTAATCTAGATAGGAGGGTTGTATGTTTCAAGGAATTTGTGCATTTCCCCTAGATTTTCTAGTTTGTGTGCATAGAATTATTCATAGTAGCCTTGAATGATCTTTTATATATCTGTGGTGTTGGTTGTAATGTTTCCATTTTCATGTCTAATTGAGCTTATTCAAATATCTCTTCTTTTCTTGGTCAGTCTAGCTATTGGTCTATTTCTTATTCATTTTCAAAAAATCAACTCTTTGTTTTATTGATCTTTTGTATTTTTTGTTTCAATTTCATTTAGTTTTGCTCTGATCTTTGATATTTCTTTTCTTCTGCTAGCTTTGGGTTTGATTTTTTCTTGTTTCTTTAGTTCCTTGATTTGTGATGTTAAGTTTTCAATTTGTGATCTTTCAGACTTTTGGATGAAGGCATTTAACGCTGTAAATTTTCCTCTTATAACTGCTTTAGCTGTATCCCACAGGTTTGAATAATTTGTGTCAGCATTATTATTAACTATGAAGAACTTTAATTTCCATCTTGATTTCATGTACTCAAAAATAATTCAGGAGCAGATTATTTAATTTCCATGTATTTATATAGTTTGGGGCCTTTCTTTTGGAGTTGATTTCTGGTTTTATTCCACTGTAGTCTGAAGAGATATTTGGGAAAAATTATATAATATTTTTTATCTGGAACCATGCCACTTGGTATTGAAAAACAATTTTAAATCTCCTGGACTACTGGGAGTGCAAAGATATTTTGTTGTATTTTGAAAAGTAACTTTAAGCTTTCCTCACTCTTTACTATGGAAAAGGAAGAAATAAAACTCACTACTCCCGGATTTTCAGGCTTTCTTAACTTGCTCTGGAAAGCAAATCTAAATTATTGTTATGATGATATTAGTAAAATCTAAGAGATATATGTATTTACATAATTACTTCAGTCTTTTGCATGTAATTTTAATAATTGCTGAAGTACAGCAATAATTTTTACATGTCAAAGTGGTTAACTAGCATTAGCACTCAACACTAATTCTTATTCTACAATGCCCCTGCTATCATGAGTTCTTAATTTTTATTGATCATTTGTAGGTATGTCCTTTAATATTTTGTTTAAAAAACACAAGGACTATATATTCTGTGCTTTGCCATATTTTCCAATACCTTTCTGTAAGTTACATATAGTTATTAATGACAATTTGGCTAGGTTTAGAATTTTGTCTTCACAGTCCTTCCTTAATCCTATTTAAAAATAATTCTATATAAAATCAATTTTTATGTGTAAAGTCTGACAGAAGCCTTTTGCGTTTTGTAGATTTGTAAGTAAATTGTCTCATTTTAGATACTTGGGTGTTTTTCTTTTTTTTAATCTATTAAATTGAAACAGTTAGAACTAGAATTGTGTGTAATTTTGTGTTTTTAATGTTTTTCAGTAATTAATGGACTTTAAAATTGATATTCAGATAATATTTCAGATTTTTTAGTAAAATAGCTTATATTTAATTTTTTATAATTTATAGCTTAATTATCCATTCTCTGTATTTATGTTTATGGCACCCCTGTAATATGCATTTTTATTTTTACATGCTAAGACCACATCTCTTTTTTTCTCAGAACTTAGCTTTAATGTCATTTCTAAAAGAGGCCTTTTCTGTTTATCCTAGTAAAAAAAATAAGTAAACAAATGTCCCTCTTCTATTTTTTATATTTAAATTATAATTATTCCTAATCAAATATGTTATTTATGTTAAAATATAGTATTTGTATCATGTTTAAATCAATTTTTATACATAGTTTTCAAATATAAATAGCTAACAAAAAATTTTATTTTTCCTAAAATATCTGTGCATTTCATTAAGACATTCAAAAATCAAGAGGATATACATCAAATTATTTATAATGAATATCTTCTTCTTGTGGTGAGAGTGTCAGTAGGCCATTCTTAATATCTTGATGTATTAATTTGGCAAAAAGAATAAACCTCAAAAATGCTATTTTCAAATACTGATTATGAAATCTTTTTGATAAATAATAAATACCATTATATTGAAATGGCTAGTTTCATCTTTCTTAATTTAAAATATATAATTCATATTAAGTGTTACGATTTTTAGGTGGCTATAACTCTGTGCTGAAAGAGCAGGGAGAGAAAACTGCCCAGGGTCAGAGCAAAGAGGCTGCAATGTATATAAGATATAATACTCCTAGGGCAGTGGCCAGGACCTCAGGAATAAGCAGTGAGTGTCAGTGTATGCCACCTCCCTGAAGGCAGAAGAGACCATTTAGCTCAGCAATGATAAGTCTAGCATGGATAACAAACCACTCATTTCCAGGACAGCATCCATACAGTAGGAAACCACAGGGAGAGTTCTGCATTGGAAACAACACATTTGCATTATAATTTACAGACACAATTAATATACCTAACATAAAAGAAAATCTAACTAGCTAAAAGAGTTGTGTACATATGTACAAATAAGTAATTTAAAAAATGGCAGTCAACACATGTAAAATTGCTTAACCACACCAAAAATTAAAGAAATCTAATCAAAAACATTGAGACATCAATGTGAACTGATTTTTGAAGAATATATATTTTGATAAGGATATACATATGTCATGTTTTAAAATAGAAATGAGCCCACATAAAGAGATTTGGAGAATATTTACAAATCAGTCGGGTGATTATCTTGAGACAGGACACAGTAAGGGGGAGATACAAGATAATGCCTCTGATAAGTATATATTTCTCCAGTGTTTTTCTTTCCTTTAACTTTTATTTTAGATTCAGGGTACACATGCAAGTTTGTTACATGGGTAAACTCGTGTCATGGGGGTTTGTTGCATAAATTATTTCATCACCTATGTATTCAACCCAGTACTCAATAGTTATCATTTCTACTTCTCTTCTCCCTCCCATTCTCCCCCTTCAGGTAGACTCCACTGTCTGTCATTTTCTTCTTTGTATTCATAAGTTCTTACTATTTAGCTCCCACTTATAAATGAGAACATGTGATATTTGGTTTTCTGTTCCTGCATTAGTTTGCTAAGGATAAGAGTCTCCAGCTCCATCCATGTTCCTGCAAAAGACATGATCTCATTCTTTTTTACCTAGTATTGTATGTTATAGTATATAGTATATAGCATATTATATATACTATGGCTACATAGTACTCTATGGTACATATATACTACATTTTCTTTATGCAGTCTGGCATTTCTGGGCATTTAGGTTGATTCCATGTTTTTGCTATTGTAAACAGTGCTGCAATGAACACTCATGTGCATGTGTCTTTATTGTTGAATAATTTATATTCTTTTGGGTATATACCCAGCAATGGGACTGCTGGGTCAAGTGGGAGTTCTGCTTTTAGCTCTTTAAGAATTGCTTTATTAATCTGTTCTCCTGCTGTGGGTAAAGATATAATTGAGACTGGGTAAATTATAAGGAAATAGCTGTAATTGACTCACAGTTCCACACAGTTGGGAATGCCTCACAATCATAGCAGAATGGGGATTCAGAGCAAAGTTATGTTTCACATGGTGGCAGACAAGAGACAGCATGTGCAGGGAAAATACCCTGTATAAAACCATCAGATCTCATTGGACTTATTCACTATCATGAGAACAGCACAGTAAAGACTCATCCCCATGATTCAATTAGCTCCCACCAGGTCCCTTCCAAGAGAGGTGAGAATTATGGGAGCTACAACCTGAGATGTATGTGGGGTCACAGCTAAACCATGTTATTCTACCTCTGGCTCCTCCCAAATATCATGTCCTCACATTTCAAAACCAACCATGCCTTCCCAACAGTCCCCCAAAGCCTTTTTTTTTTTTTTTTTTTTTTTTGGAGACAGTTTTACTCTGTTGCTGAGGCTGGAGTGCAGTGGCATGATCTAAGTTCACTGCAATCTTCACCTCCCAACTTCAAGTAATTCTCGGGCCTCAGCCTTCAAAATAGCTGAGATTGCAGGCATGCACCAACACACTAGGCTAGTTTTTGTATTATTAGTAGAAATGGGGTTTTGCATGTTGGCCTGACTGGTCTTGAACTCCTGACCTCAAGTGATCTGTCCACTTCAGCCTCCCAAAGTGCTTGGATTACAGGCATGAGCCACCACACCCAGCCAGTCCCCCAAAAACTTAACTCATTTCAGGATTAACTCAAAAGTTCATAGTCCAAACTCTCATCTGAGGCAAGGCAAGTTCCTTTCACCTATGAGTCTGTAAAAATCAAAAGCAAAAGATACAGTGGGTAAATAGGCATTGGGTAAATACACCCATTCCAAATGGGAGAAATTGGCCAAAATGAAGGGGCTACAGGCCCCAAGCGAGTCCAAAATCCAGCAGGGCACTCAAACCTTAAAGCTCCAAAATGATCTCCTTTGACTCTATGTCTCACATCCATGTGATACTAATGTAACATGTGGGTTCCCATCATCTTGGGCATCCCTGGCCCTGTGGATTTGCAGGATACAGCATCCCTCTGGGCTGCTTTCATGGGCTTGTGTTGAGTGCCTGCAGCTTTTCCAGGTGAACAGTGCAAGCTGTCGGTGGATCTATCATTCTGGGATCTGGAGGATGGTGGCCCTCTTTTCACATCTCCACTAGGCAGCACCCCAGTGTGGACTCTGTGTGGGGGCTCACACTGCACATTTCCCTTCTTCACTACCCTAGCTGAGGTTCTCCATGACAGCTCATCCCTTCAGCAAACTTTTGCATGGATATCCAGGCATTTCCGTACATCCTCTGAAATCTAAGCAGAAGTTCCGAAACCTTAATTCTTGACTTCTGTGCAACCACAGGCTCCACACCACATAAGGGAAGCAGGACATCAAGTTCCTAGGCTGCATGCAGCAGGGGGTCCCTGGGCTTAGCTCAGGAAACCATTTTTTCCTCCTAAGCCTCCAGGCCTATGATGGGAGGGGCTACCACAAAGATCTCTGACATTCCCTGGAGACATTTTCTCCATTGTCTTGGAGATTAACATTTGGCCCCTTGTTACTTATGCAAATTTCTGCAGCAGGCTTGAATTTCATCTCAGAAAATGAGTTTTTCTTTTCTATCTCATTGTGAGGCTGCAAATTGTCATAACCTTTATGTTCCTCTTTCCTTTGAAACGTAAGTTCAAATTCCAAACCATGTCTTTGTGAGTACATAAAACTGACTGCTTTTAATGGTATGTAAGTCGCCTCTTGAATGCTTTGCTGCTTAGAAATTTCTTATGCCAGATGCCCTAAATCATCTCTCTCAAGTTCAAAGTTCCCCAAATCTCTAGGATGGGCAAGATACCACCATTCTCTTTGTTGAAAAAAAAAAAATAGCAAGAGTCACTTTATTTCCACTTCCCAACATGTTCCTCATCTCCACCTTAACCTGGACTTTATTGTCCATATCACTATTAGCATTTTGGTCAAAGTCATTCATTCTCGAGTCTCTAGGAAGTTCCAAACTTTCCCACATATTTCTACTTCTACTGAGCCCTCCAAATTGTTCCAATCTCTGCCTGTTACCCGGTTCCAAAGTCACTTCCACATTGTATCTTTACAGCAGCACCCCACTCTACCAGTACCAATTTACCATATTAATCTGTTCTCAGGAGGCTAATAAAGACATACCTGAGACTGTGTAATTTATTAAGAAAAGGGGTTTACTTAGTTGACAGTTCCACATGGCTGAGGAGGCCTCAAAATCATGACAGAAAACAAGTAAGAGAGCAAAGTCACATCTTACATGACAGTGGGCAAGAGAGAGCATGTGCAGGGATACTCCCATTTATACAACCATCAAATCTTGTGAGACTTATTCACTGTAACAAGAATAACATGGGAAAGACCTGCCCCCATGATTCAATTACCTTCCACTGGATCCCTCCAAAAACACATGGGGATTATAGGAGCTATAATTCAAGATTTAGGTACGGACCCAGCCAACTATATCAATCGCCATACTGTTTTCCACAATGGCTGAACTAATTTGCACTCACATCAACAGAGTATAAGTGTTCCCTTTTTTCTTCAACCTTACCAGCATTTTTTAGTTTTTACTTTTTAATATAGCCATTCTGACTGGTGTGAGGTGGCATCTCAGTGTGGTTTTGATTTGCATTTTTCTAATGATTAGTGATGTTGAGCTTTTTTTCATGTGGTTGTTGGCTGCATGTATGTCTCCTTTTGAAATGTGTCTGTTCATATTCTTTGCCCACCTTTTAATGAGGCTGTTTTTCTCTTGTAAATTTGTTTAAGTTCTTCATAGATGCTGAATATTAGACATTTGTCAAATGTATAGTTTGCAAAAATTTTCTCCTATTTTGTAGGTTGACTGTTTATTGGTAGTTTCTTCTGCTGTGCAGAAACTCTTAAATTTAATTAGATTCCACCTATCAATGTTTGCTTTTGCTGCCATTGCTTTTGGCGTCTTTATCATAAAGTCTTTGCCTGTTGCTATGTCAAGGACTGTGTTGCCTAGGTTGTCTTCGGGAGTGTTTACAGTTTTGGATTTTACACTTAACTCTTTAATCTATCTTGAGTTGATTTTTGTGTATGGCCTAAGAATGGGGTCCAGCTTAAATCCTCTGCACATGGCTAACCCATTATCCCTAAACCATTTACTGGATAGAAAGTCCTTTCCCCATTGCTTTTGTCAACTTTCTTGAAAATCAGATGGTTGTACATGTGTGGCCTTATTTTGTGGATTTCTATTCTATACTGTTGGTCTATGTGCCTGTTTTTGTACCATACCATGTTGTTTTGGTTACTGTAGCCTTGTAGTATAGTTTGAAGTTGAGTAATATAATGCTCCTAGCTTTGTTCTTCTTGTTTAGGATTGCCTTGGTTATTTGGGTCTTTTTGTTTCATATGAATTTTAAAATACACTTTCCAGTTCTGTGAACAATGTGATTGGTGGTTTGATAATAATGGCATTGAATCTGTTAACTGCTTTGGGTAGTATAGCCATTTTATTGATATTGACTTTTCCTATCCATGAGCATGAGATGTTTTTCCATTTGTTTGTATCTTCTCTGATTGATTTGAGCAGTGTTTTGTTATTCTCATTGTAGAGCTCTTTCTAGGTATTTCTAGGTATTTTATCCTTTTGTGGCAATTTTGAATAGGATTACCTTTCTGACTTGGCTCTTTGTTTTGCTTTTTTTGGCATATAGGAATGGTAGTAATTTTTGTACATTAATTTTGTATCCTGCAGATTTGCTGAAGCTGTTTATCAGCTGAAGTAGCTTTTGGGTGGAGACTATGGGTTTTTCTAGGTATAGAATCATGTCATCTGCAAACAGAAATAATTTGACTTTCTCTCTTCCTATCTGGACGCCCTTTCTTTCTCTTGCCTAATTGCACTGGCTAGGATTTCCAATACTATGTTGAATACAAATGGTGAGAGTGGGCAGTCTTATCTTCTGCCAGTTTTCAAGGGGAAGGCTTCCAGCTCTTGCCTATTCAGTATAATATTGGCTGTGAGTTTGTTGTAGATGGCTGTTATTATCCTGAGGTATGTTCCTTCAACTTACTTTATTGAGAATTTTTAAACATGAGACAATATTGAATTTCATCAAAAGCATTTTCTGCATCTATTGAGATAATCATGTATTTTTGTCTTTAGTTCTGTTTGTGTAATAAAGCATATTTACTTATTTGCATACGTTGAAGCAACTTTGCATCCCAGGATGAAGCCTACTTGATCACGGTGGATTCGCTTTTTGATGTCATGCTGAATTTGGTTTGCAAGCATTTTGCTGAGAATTTTTGCTTCAATTTTTATGAAAGTTATTGACTTGAAGTTTTCTTTATTTGATGTGTCTCTGCCAGGTTTTTGGTATCAAGATGAGGCTGGCCTCAGAGAATGAGATGGGGAGGCATCCCTTCTCCTCTACTTTTTGGAATAGTTGCAGTAGGAATGCTACCCACTCTTCTTTGTATATCTGGTAGAATTTGGCTGTGAATCCATCAGGTCCCAGGCACTTTTCGGTTGGTAGATTATTTATTACTGATTCAATTTTGATGCTTATTTTTGGTCTGTACAGGAAATAAATTTCTTCCTGGCTCAGTCTTGGGAGGATGTATACATACAGGAATTTATCCATCTCTTCTAGGCCTTCTAGTTTGTGTGGTTAGAGATGCTTATAGTAGTTTCTGATGGTTGTTTTTATTTCTGTGTGGTAAGTAGGAAAAATTCCTTTGTCATTTCTCATTGTGTTTTTTGGATCTTCTTTCTTTTCTACTTTATTAGTCTAACTAGTGGCCTAATTTATTAATTTTTTCAAAAAACAAGTTCCTGGAGTCTTTGATCTTTTGAATAATTTTCATGTCTTGATCTCCTTCAGGTCAGCTCTGATTTTTGTTATTTCTTGTCTTCTGCCAGCTTTGGGGTTGATTTGTTCCTGATTATTTAATTCTTTCATTTGTGAATTTTGAATGTTAATTTGAGATTTTCTAACATTTTGATGTGGGCATTTAGTGCTATAAATTTTCCTCTTCATGTTGCCTTAGATGTGTACCAGAGATTCCAGTATGTTGTATCATTGTTCTCATTATTTTCAAAGAAGTTCTTGAATTCTGCCTTAATTTTATTATTTACCCAAAAGTCATTCGGGAGCATATTGTTTAATTTCCATGTAATTGTATGGTTTTCAGTAGTTTTCAAAGTCTTGGCTTCCATTTTTATTGTGCTGTAGTCCAAGAGTGTGTTTGGTATGATTTTGGTTCTTACACATTTGTTGAGGATTGTGGTTATGTGGTCAATTTTAGAGTACATACCATGTGGCAATGAAAAGAGTGTATATTCTGTTGTTTTCGAATGGAGAGTTCTGTAAAGTTCAATCAGATTCATTTGGTTCAATGTTGAGTTTAGGTCCTGAAAACTCTTTGTTAATTTTCTACCTCAATGATTGTCTAATAGTGTCAATAGAGTGTTGACATCTCCCACTATTATTGTGTGAGAGTTGATGTCTCTTCGCAAGTCTCTAAGAACTTGCTTTATGAATGTGGATGCTCCTGTGTTGGTTGCATATATATTTAGGATAGTTAGATCTTCTTGTTGAATTGAACCATTAGACTAGAATATAATGCCCTTCTTTGTCTTTTTTTATTTGGTTTGAAATCTCTTTTGTCTGAAGTTAGGATTACAAACCCTGCTTTTTCCTGTTTTCCATTTGCTTGCTAGATTTTCCGCCATCTCTTTATTTTGAGCCTATGAGTGTCATTACATGTGAGATGGGTCTCTTGAAGACATCATATCATTGGGTCTTGCTTTTTTATCCAGCTTGCCACTATGTGCCTTTTAAGTGGGACATTTAGCCTTTTACATTCAAAGTTAGTATTGATGTGTAGATTTGATACTGTCATTATGCTGTTAGCTGGTTATTATGTTGACTTTGTGTGATTGCTTTCCAGTGACACTGTTCTGTATGTTTGATTGTGTTTCTCTATTAGCTGGTAGCAGTCTTTCCTTTCTACATTTAGTTCTCCTTTCAAGATCTTTTGTAAGGATGATCTGAAGGTAATGCATTTCCTCAACATTTGCTTATCTGAAAAGGATCTTATTTCTATTTCACTTAGTAAGGTTAGTTTGGCTGGATATGAAATTCTTGGTCGGAAATTATTTTCTTTAAGAATGTTGAATATAAGCTCCCAATCTCTTCTGGCTTGTAGTGTTTCAGCTGAGAAATTCACTGTTAGCCTGAGGGGGTTCTCATGTAGGTAATTTGTCCTTTCTCTCTAGCTGCCTTTAACACTTTTTATTTTATTTTGCCCTTAGAAAGTCTGACAATTATGTGTCTTGGGGATGATCCTCTTGTATATAATCTTGCCGGAGTTTTCTATATTTCCTTAATTTGACTGTTGGCCACTCTAGCAAAGTTGGAAAGTTTTCATAGATAACATCCTGAAATATGTTGTTTGCTTTCTCCCTCTGCCTTTTAAGAATCCCAGTGATTTATAAATTTGTCCTCTTTACATAATCCCATCCTCAGAGGTTTTGTTCATTACCATTCCTTTTTATTGTATTTTTTGTCTGACTGTCTTATTTCAGCAGCCAGTGTTCAAGTTCTCAGATCCTTTCCTAAGCTTGTTTTTTTCTGCTGTTAATACTTGTAATTGCATTGTGAAATTCTTATATTGTGTTATTCAGCTTTGTCAGACACTTTAGGTTCTTTTTCATATGAGCTATTTCATCCTTCAGCTCTTGTATAGATTTATTGGATCCTTATTTTCCTTGGGTTGGGTTTTGCCATCTCCTGAATCTTGGCAGTCTTTGTTCCTGAATTCTAAATTCTATTCCTGTCATTCTAGACAGTTCAACCTGGTTAAGAACACTTGTTGGAGAACTGGTACAGTCATTTGGAGGACATACAACACTCTGGCCATTTGAGTTACTGGAGTTCTTTTGTCGGTTCTTTCTCATCTCTATGTGAAGGTGTTCCTTTTACTTCAGTGTAGATTGAGTACAGTCAATAGACTTCTTTTATGAATGTTTTCACTGTGCTGGGGCTTTCTGCAGGGTCTTTATTTGCAGCTGCCTTGTCTCTGGTTTTAGAGGGGGATATGTTAGTGAGGCATTTTTGGTGTTGAAGCTTTGGGGTTTGATATACAAGGTGACACTTAGGCTTATTGGTCAGTTGGTAGACTGGTCAGTTGCTGTTGGCTCGACAACTCTGGCAAGGGGTGGCTGGATGCCCAGGCCTGGAGGACCTGCCCAGTGAGTAGATATCAGAACAGACACCCATGTAACAGAGTGGTTACTTTTTTGTAGGGCTGGTGTGCTGGGGTCCCGCTCCAGTTTCTAGTCACCTTTGATTTTCCAGTACCTGGAGGTAGCATCAGTGAATGCTGCAAAACAGCAAAGATGACCACCTGCCCATCTCTCTGGGAGCTTTATCTCAGAGAGGTATGGGCCTCTTACTAGCATAAACACACCTGTAGGAGGTGGTTTGAGACCCCGGTTGTGAGGTCCTGCCCAGTGAGTGGGTATGGGATTGGGATCCACTTATAAAAGCAGCATGGCCACATTTGGGTAGAGCAGCTATGCTGTGCTGGGGGATCCCCTCTGCCTCCAGTCAGCTTCAACTCCAAAACCTAAAGGCTGGAGCTGTAAAGTTGCCCAAATGGTAAAGATAAGATGGCGGCTCAGCCCTCCCCCAAAGAAGCCACCTACCCCTTCATCTCAGGGAGGTGAAATAGCACTACTGTGGGTCGCTGACTGGAATTCCAAGCCAGTGGGCCTTATCCTGCAAGGTGCCATGGAAGTGGAGCCTGCAGGGTATCACTTCTCAGTCCCCTGGATTTAGCCCCTTTCCTAAAGGTATGTACAGGTATCTAACCTACTACTTTGCCAGAGTTACAGTTACTTTGGCCACAAAGCCCAGCTACTTTAAGGCTCCTGGGACTCCACAAGTGCCTGAATGGCTGCTCTGTGGAGATAATACTTAAGTTCTGTCTGTTAGACTGAAGGCCCTGGTGGAGTGGGTTCACAAAGAGATTGTCTGACCTAAGAATTGCAAAGATCTATGAGAGAAGTGTGAGTTCCCAAGTTTGCACATTCACTTATCACTTCCCTGGGTGGGGGAGGTTCCCCTGGCTCCATGTCACGCCCGGGTGGGCTGTTGTCCTGTCTTGCTTTTCTTCATTTTTCATAGGTTAAGTTGTTTACTTGATTAGTCCCAAGGCAAGTACCTGGATGTTTCAGTTGAAGGTGCTGTATTTACTCTCCCCTTTTGTTCCTCTCTATAAGAGCCAGGCACACTAGCTGTTTCTAGCTGGCTGTCTTGGCCACCCCCAAAAAATTCTCAATAGATATAATGCACATAAACAAAACCTCGTTGGTGCACTAAAATCTTTTTAATATCATTTTTATTTTGGAATAAGTTTAATTTCTAAAAAGTTATAAAGATTGTATATAATCCCTGTATATTCTTTGCTCAGTTTCCTTTGTTGTCAATATATTACATTATCATGGGACATTTGAAAAAAACTAAAAAACCAACATTGATAAGTTACTGCTATCTAAACTCCAGACTTTATTTGGGTTTTAACATTTTTCTGATTAATGTCATTTTTCTGCTTCACAATCCAGTCCAAGGTGCCAAATTGCACTTAGTTTGCATGTTTCCCCAGGGTTGTCTAGTCTATGATATTTTCTCAATCTTTCCCTGTTTATCAAGACCATGATAGATTGAGAAATGTTGATTAGACATTTGTTAGAATACCTGATTTGGGTTTGTCTTATTTTTTATGATTAAATTAAGCTATATGTTTGCAGAAAGAAGACCACAGAGGTAATGTGTAATTTTAATCACATTATAGCAAAGATACATACTGTAAGCTTGACTTATCACTATTGTGGTCAAGGTAGTATTTGCCCGGATTATCCACAATAAATTTATTATTATTCCTCCCCTTCCATATTCTAGTATTTTGAAGCAAGTCACTAAAACTAGCTCATACTCAAGGGGCAGGAGAAAGAATTGAGTATTAACTGTTTCTGATATTTCTGATGATGGAGTGAGGCTCTATTATTAAAAAGGTCCCATTCTTGATTTAATGCTCTACTGTTGCTATCTTAAAATTTTTAAATAATTTTATCCTCGAACTTGTTTTGCAAGTGAACTGTAATAGGACAGTAGGTCTTGCATGTGACATTTAATCAGATGGCAGGGCAGGTGCTGAGCAATTACCCTGATTGTTCATCATGCAAGTGCATGCTTAGTGCAGTTGGGTAATGATAAGACCCTAAGGATGCCACATCAAGACCTGGGCCCAGACTGCTGTTAGCAATGATGGCAGTAGCAGCAGAAGCAGCAGCTGTAGCCATCACACAAAAATGAAGAGGCACTGCACAGGGAAGTGCTGAAACCTAGTGTGATTTTCCCATCTTTCCTTAAGCCCTGTCTTTGCAGCTTCTGCACAAATATCAATGCTACAGTCTCATCAAAAGCACAGCAACTGCCAATGCTCAGGCAGTAAACGTTCAACAAACTATTACAAAATAAAAGCTTAATATGGATATTGCAAAAGCATATGTTAAAGAGTTAAAGAATTTTTAAAAGCATTTACAGTCTCGGTTTGAAAACTGTGCAACACTGCAAAGCAATATTGAAAGGCTTCAAAATAAAAGTTAAATTTAGAGATCTTTATATAAGATGAAAAAGAGTACTATCTTCATATGAAACTTCAAATGAACTAATTATTTATGAGGAAAATAATTTCAAAATTAATTTTTTCAATTAAAGATACAGCAATAAGATAAATACCAAGGTATTTTGAATTATATATAAATCACAAAGCCACTTTTGATGTCCTGTACAGCATCCAATGGTTATAAGAAATGTCAGAGGAAGGAGTAAGGAAAGGATCCAGTTTCAGCTTTCTACTTATGGCTAGCCAATTTTCCCAGCACCATTTATTAAATAGGGAATCCTTTCCCCATTTCTTGTTTTTCTCAGGTTTGCCAAAGATCAGATGGCTGTGTAGTTTCTGTTTTTAAGCCTTCAAATTTGTCATTGCCTTTATCAATGGCTTGTTCCTTCTTGCGTGTTCATGTTAAATTCAGAGCATAGCAAGATTTGTCAATTATATTTGCCCACAGTTGATCCTTATATAGGGATATGTCACACCATGGGACTTGAGCCTGCCAACTGTACCCAAAACTTGAATGACTTTCAACTATAACAAATTTACTTTTGAAACAATCATGTATAGTCGTGTCCGCTTATGTCAGGGCCAGCTGTAGAGCTTAAAGTTCCCTGAATTAACTTCCAAGTAGAATGCCATCATTTTTCTTAAGGGTTAAGCAATAAAATGTGCTAATTAAAAATGTTCATATACATGTTTAAAGCTCAAACATGACTGTGGCAACTGTTTAGAACTTAGACTAATAGAAAATTTGTTTTTGTTTTCTTCCTTGGGGAAGAGTATTCCATCACTGATGTTGTTCAGAATTCCTGCTGCATAGTGATAATAAAAGGCAGCCTGAATATTAGTCTGAATGTTTTACTATTGTTGGTCTGTACCTGGGGCACATTCCACGAACCCTTGGTGCACTGTGGTGAAAGAGACAGAGAGTAATGAGGGGTGCTATGCGTGCAGGGTGCCCAGACACGGTGTCTCTGATGAGGTAATGTTTGAACAGAGACCTGAAGGGACAGAGGGAAGGAACCATGAATGTACCTGGAGAGAATGATTCCAGCAAGCACAAAGGTTCTGCCTCCAGAATGTGGGTGATATGTTTGAGGAACAGCAAGAATCCCTGTGACTGGAGTAGGACTGAGAAGGATATAGGAGGAGGTTAGAGAAGTAACAAATTAGGTCAGGCATGGTGGCTCATGCCTGTAATTCCAGCATGTTGGGAGGCCATGGCAGGAGAACCACTTGAGGCCAGGAGTTTGAGACCAGCTTGGGCAATGAAGCAAGACCTTGTCTTTACAAAAAGAGAAAAAGATAATGTTAGCCGGGTATAGTGGC